>NC_134291.1:12465204-12776038 GCF_949628215.1 Phalacrocorax aristotelis
GAATGAGCTTCTGACCATTAGTGACCTTGAAATTTGGTTTTATTCGTTGGAATAATGTGACGGCTAAAATGGAGAGATTCATTGAAAGCAAAATGGCACTTAACAAGGGTGTGGTCATACATTTGGCTCCTTGTTCCTAGGAGACCACAATGACTGTGACCACAGATCTTGCTTGTTCAGGAAAAAGCAAGGCTTGCTGTTGCTGGACTTTTTCTTCTATAAAATATTTAGAGAACTTTTCTTTTTCGATAGCTTCAAAGGAGTCCTTATCATTTAATGCCAATTAAGCTACTTGATGAACTTCTATATCTCTTGAAAAATACTCTAATATTAGCACACTGGATGTGGCATAAAAGGAAATAGAATCTGATATTTCTTCTCCCTCTTTCCTTTCCCTCCAGCTTCAAAATCTATGCAAGAAGGCTGGGGTAGTGGTGGGGACGAAGTGAATCTCAGTACTAGTCAGTGGGAAGATGAAGAAGGAGATATGTGGAATAATACTGCTTCACAAGAGAGCAGCTCCTCCTGTAATTCCTGGGGGAATGCCCCGAAGAAAGGACTTCAAAAGGTAAGACAAAAATAAAGATACTCCCTAGAAAAGAATGGAATTAGTATAACGTTTCTAGAGTAAGTTGTCACAAATTCTGTGTTACATTACACCTGAACTCTTAAATTAGACCTCTGACACCTGAACACAAACACAGCTTGCCACTACAGTGGTTCAAGTACAGCCTACCTTGTTTCCAAGGGAAAATGGGAGACGTCAGGTGCTTCGGGAGTTCCGTTGTTGTTGCTTTTGTTTTCTCTAAGTTTTGTAAGCTTCCATGTATTCTGAAGAAATTATAATGTATTAACAGAAACAGAAAAAGCGTTAAGGGGGTTTTTGTACGCTTTCTGTCGTGGTAGAAAAGCGAACAGTAGTTTGTGATGAAGTGATTCAGCAAAAAATACCTATTTCCTATTTGTGAGGATCAAATAGATAATTTTAAGGTCTGTACTGGTATGAGAACAAAGCAAATTCGTATTAATGCCGCGCTCAACCGAGAACATAGACAATTATGTTAGGAAGTTTTCCATTGCGCAGTCTTTATTTCAGGACAAGGCCAGGCTGTAACTTTAAGGAATTGGGAATGCATTTAGCCAGTTTGTTTGTTATTCCATTAGCCAACAGTTAGGCCAGTGATTTGATCAAGTATGGTTGTTTCTTGTACTGTCCGCAGCCCAAAACAAATCCACGCTTGTCCCTTGGTACTTTCTGGAGAACTGAAAGGAAGAGACTTCTTAAGGATTTTGTGATAGAAAAGCTGCACAGAGATCTTTTAAAGGTGTTTATCTAGACGCTCTTGTTTGTTTTTAAGAAAATACACTGAGTAACATTCTTAACTTCAAGGTTGCAAACTCGTTTTTGGGAATGTTTTTCAGGAAGTGTTGTACTATTTCTGAATTTTTGATTTCATTATGTTTTTCTGCCAAGGATTAAAATGAAATATGTAAATTCAAAGGTGGCTTTAATTCAGTGGTCGGCAAATCAAATACTAAATCGTACACTGAACACCTGTTCAGCTGAGATAAAATTTGTACGCTTTGTGGGGGAAGAGAATCGTAGTTACGTTGTTCGGAGGGTTCTTCAGTACTTTCTAAATTAATGTACTAATATATCTTTCAGTAGC
Source organism: Phalacrocorax aristotelis (assembly GCF_949628215.1). Classification (NCBI taxonomy): domain Eukaryota; kingdom Metazoa; phylum Chordata; class Aves; order Suliformes; family Phalacrocoracidae; genus Phalacrocorax; species Phalacrocorax aristotelis. The sequence continues at coordinate 12,466,875 of NC_134291.1, forward strand.
ATGTACTATTAATAAGAAAAACTTACCACATATTTTATGTGCATCTCACTAGTATGAATATGGGAACCAGACCATTAATGGAATCTCCCGTTTATTTACTAAGGGTATGAAGACATCTAGCAAGCAAGATGAGGCCTGGATCATGAACCGTCTGATAAAACAGCTCACAGACATGGGCTTCCCTGTGAGTAGCGTTCATAGCCAGCATGCGGTGGCTTAGCTTTTGTACCTTGTAGTTCTGACATTCGGTGTTTCAGGCTGTAGCTACAAAAAGAACTTCAATCTCTGCTTGAGGCCGGGAAGGAATTGTGTTACCTGCATTTAGATGTTTTCTCTAATTTCAGAAATCTACCATAAATTAGTAGGGTGCTCTCTGAGATTACTTGGTGCTGTACTTGGTGTGATGACATTTCTAGATCATTTGAAGTTGAGTTTTATAACAATAGGTGTTACTCTGAACTTCAGTAATAATTTCACTCACGTTCCCCTTTTCTGATACAACTGAGACTGGAGTATAGCTGGTTTTTTTCAGAGAGGCATATCATAGTGATATTTAAGTTGTCCATAGAAAACAGGAAGAAATTTAAGTAGAGCAGTATGATTTGACCTTGTAGAACTGGTACTTACTTGACAAACTTAAACTAACTGAATTGTTGTGGGAATTGGTAAAAGCAGAAAAAAAATATGTGCAGACATTATTTGTGCTGCTGAATAAATATTAAAACAAGTGTTCAAGATGGCTCTGTTTTCTCAGTTTGCTTTGAAATCCTATAAGCATGATTACTTAACATAGTCCATTTTTTTGACAGAGAGAGCCAGCGGAAGAGGCCTTGAAGAGCAACAATATGAATCTCGATCAGGCCATGAGTAAGTATCTGTGTAATAATTTTTCTTTCCCTTAAAGCAACACAGGAACCATTCATGATTCTGAGAGTTTGATCTTATCCAGATCTATTTGATAATATTTATTTTCTTGCTTTTGCTTATGTAAGAAGTCCTACTCCTCTGAACTGCTGTTGGCAAATCCACTCTCTGCGTCACCTTTTTCAATACATTTCCCCTTTCTGTGAAGGTGCTCTGCTGGAAAAGAAGGTGGAAATGGACAAGCGTGGAATGGGAGTGACCGACTATAATGGAATAGTCACCAAACCCCTTGGCTGCCGCCCACCACCAATCTCCAAAGAGTCTTCCATGGACCGCCCCACCTTCCTTGACAAGGTAAGTTCAGAAATATGAATGTGATTTACAGGTCAAAACTGTACACGATATAGAAATGTCGATGATTTCTACTGTCTGTTTAGAAAGCGGTAGAGAGAAATGTGAAAGTTAATACCACGTTGCTTTGTTCTTTTTCTTATCTTTTTTTAATATTGTGGGGAATTTAGTCCTTATGAAAGGACCAGTAATTGCATTCCCACATAGAAATAAACAGTGGTCATCCCCAGTGCTACACCTGAAATGAGAATGTAGCAGGGAATCAGTAATGCAATGGAACTAGAAATAGGGGAAAAAAGGAAACGGAGCGCAGAAAGCCTTTCACTCTGTAGGAGCCCAGAGAGTCAGCAACCCTTGCCCAAAGTAACGATCAGGCAGGACCAAGGCCGAAATTTTCAAGAATTAGGCTCCTAATTCCTGTTTTAGTTTTGCGCTCCTTATAGATTTCAGTGAAAGTTCGCTACTTAAATAAGGATGAGGAGCTGAGGTATTTTTGTTAAGTCAAAGAGCAGTCACGCGCAGTCATAAATAGCTTCTCTGATGAGCTTCCTTTTCTGTGATCACGTATGACAAACTTTCCAGCACTGCTTATGACTGAGGAGAAGGCTCCAGAAGTTCCTAGTGTCCAGGATTCAAAGTGCCTAACGAAAAGGATGTAGCAAAAAGTGCAGCCAGATCTTCAGTAGGAAATGAGATTTACCACCTCACAAAAAGTTCTACGAAGAGACCCACCAATCATCTCAGAATCTCCCTAAAAATTATTAATAAGGAAAGAACAGTCTCTGGCACCATTCTTTTATTTCACAGGTTATGTCAGATGTTCATAAAGATGCGGGGGTGGGGGTGGGGTGTGGTTTCTGGATGCAGAAATAAGTAGTTTTCACAAACTGTGCTGAAACCAATTTATTTTACATAAGCTTTTTACAGGATGTGAGACAATAATGATATATAATCTTAACACAGACTGTATTAAAAACTTTACTCACTCTGAATAACAATTATCTTCCCAGGCCTTCCCAGTTTTCTTAGTCTTAACTGTAGCGTTGTCCCTAAAGTTGTGGTTTGCGTTGTGATAGGTTCCCACGTGCTGCACTAAGAAAATTAGCGTGGCGTTATAGAATCATAGAATCATTTAGGTTGGAAAAGACCTTCAAGATCATCAAGCCCAACCATTAACCTAACACTGCCAAGCCCACCACTGAACCATGTCACCAGGCACCACATCTACATGTCTTCTAAACACCTCCAGGGATGGTGACTCCCCTACTTCTCCTGGCAGCTTGTTCCAGTGCTTGACAACCCTTTTGGTGAAGAAATCTTTCCTAATATCCAATCTGAACCTTCCCTGGCACAACCTGAGGCCATTTCCTCTCGTCCCGTCACTGGTGACCTGGGAGAAGAGACTGACACACGCACACACCCCCACACACACCCCCCCAGCCTCCTTTCAGGCAGCTGCAGAGAGCGAGAAGGGCTCCCCTCAGCCCCCCCTTCTCCAGGCTAAACCCCCCCAGCTCCCTCAGCCGCCCCCCAGCACACTTGTGCTCCAGACCCTGCCCCAGCCCCGCTGCCCTTCTCTGGACACGCTCCAGCACCTCAAGGCCCTTCTTGTCCCGAGGGGCCCAAACCTGAGCCCAGCATTCGAGGTGGGGCCTCCACAGGGCCGAGCACAGGGGCCCCATCCCTGCCCTGCTCCTGCTGGCCACACCAGTGCTGACACAAGCCCGGGGGCTGGTGGCCTCCTTGGCCACCTGGGCACTGCTGGCTCATGCCCAGCCGGCTGTCAGCCAGCACCCCCAGGGCCTTCTCCGCCGGGCACTTCCCAGCCCCTCTGCCCCAGGCCTGGAGCGTTGTCTGGGGTTGGTGTGACCCAAGGGCAGGACCCGGCACTGGGCCTTGTTAAACCTCACACAGCTGGCCTTGGCCCATCGATCCAGCCTGTCCAGGTCCCTCTGCAGAGCCTTCCTGCCCTCCAGCAGATCGACACTCCCGCCCAACCTGGTGTCACCTGCAAACTCACTGAGGGTGCCCTCGATCCCCTCGTCCAGATCATTGATAAAGTTATTAAACAGATCGGGCTGCAGTACTGAGTCCTGGGGACACCTCTCGTGACCAGCTGCCAGCTGGATTTAACTCCTGTTCACCACCACTCTTTGGGCCCAGCCAACTCTGTGTCCTGTGCTAGGACGTCTGATAAATACTGACCTTTAAATGACAAGTATTACTGTTCCTGCTGTCGTCACAGTCTAAACAGTTTGCGTTTTAGTGCTGGTATGATGCAAACTGTAAACAACTTACTTTGATTAAACACAAATGCATCTTACCTAATTGTGGGTTATTATTAAGGAAAAATTAGCATTGCTTTAGAGAGTCTTTAGATACCAAAAGTTTTGTGATAGTTCACATGCTGCCGCAGTGCTGCATAATCTAGTGTCATGGAAGTTTCCTCCAAAGATTACATATGAGAAAACTGCTTTTCTGCTTTTGGGGGAGTAATAACATGTTTTCTTCCTGGGCTCCCTACTTATGGAATGATGTGGTGTCCATTATGTTGTTGCTCCCTAAACCAGACTAAACTGATTGTGTATTTCCTCTGATGTGAGGCTCAACCTGGCTCTTCTTTCTGCCATGTAAAGTTCACCCTTACCTATGGCAAATCTATTTGTTTATGGTAAACTTCAATGAATATGTTAACTGAAAGATCTCTCTCCTGATAAAGGTCACAAAATTAATGCATCCATACCAGTTTGCCTTTTCTTTTCTAAGGTAACAGTATCTTAAACAGTAAAATTATTGCCAGAGAGGTGCATTGTGTGCAGCATCATGCATAATTATGGAAGCGTATGTTAAACACAACTATCAAGAAGGGAGTACTAAAATTATTATTAGTTCAGCAAGTAAAATCTGTCCGTCTAGGTGTAATCTGTCACAGTGACTTACTATAACAAAGGAAATAATCTCAAACTGTATTTGTTAGCTATCAGACTGTTGAGCCACTTGCTGAGTGAATTAAACAAATGTAGTTTCTACTGTAAGAACAGGTATTTTTTCCAAAGAGATTCTTTCCAGATTTACGGCTCATGCTGCTAAAGCCACCACTCCTCTTCTCCAAAACCTTTTTGCCCTTTGAGGTACTATTTCAGGGCATGAGCCTGGAGCTGTCTCGTTTCCTGCTCAGGTCATCCTTGGTCAGTGAGCAAGCTCTCCACACAGCTGCACAAAGCACTCCAGCCCACGTTCCTTATTTTACTTACTGTCTTACCAAGTCATTATCCTATTGCTTGGCTTTGCTGAGTCTTCAGTAAGTTATGCAAAGCTCCTCTTCATGAAATTGCAAGCTGGGTTTGTGTGCTCATTGCTACCAGTCTTTCTCAGCTGATTCTCTCAGCCTTTCAGCTCACCTGAGCTGATTCTCCATGATTTTTCTCCTGCATTTTCTCAGACAGGTAAATCCAGCAATTACTCTTTTTTTTTTTTTTTTAACCTTATGCATTTGAGGAGAGAGAATTTCCAGCCCTGACATTTGCTTCTGGATCCGTTGAACTCCCTGTTCTCTCTGGATTGGTAATGGTCTGTTCAACTAAACATCACCTTTGAATGTTTGCTTTCACTTGTTCCTCAACGCTTGCTGCAGATACTCTTTATTCTGTGTCACATTGAGTCAATCATTGGCACTCTGCTTTGTTAATTGTATTATTTTCCAGGATGTTGTCTTGCCCTGTAGCACCACAGAAGAAGGGAGGAAATCCATTGGCTTCGAGCCTAGCAGTACCCTACTACGTGATCTCAACTATGTTATCTTACACTTGGTGGCGAGCATGCTGTATTTAGGTATCAGGTTTGCTTGAAGATGTTACCTGATGTCTTCTGGAGCCATCCAGTTTGTAAGAAAACCATGTAAGATTTTCCTGGAAGCATCCTGAAAAATATTGGAAATAAGCCCAGAGTGCTTCAAAAGATTTTTTCTTAAAGTGCAGGGATTTGGCTTGGGCGCCACTCCTGAGTACTGGGACTCAGGTTTGGTGTGTATTCTCACTGCACCAGCAAGTGTTCTTCTGAGCTCGGAAGGAAATGTGGTGGTTGCTGATCTGTGCTGACCACCCGGGAATTGAAAATCTTGAACCATACAGAGCTTTCACTTAACCCTTTAGCACAATCAGACTGCGAGTGTTGAACTCTGGACTGTGGTATTAGACGTATGGGATCAAAAGTCAGGTCAACTCTCTGGAGATAAGTAACATGAGCCTGCTTTGGCATTAGCTCAGGCTTGCTTTCTGCAAGGCTTCTGTCAGTTCCGTGGCAGATTTGTTTTCCCTCCCGCTCCCCTCTGTCTTTGGTTTCTTTGCTTTCTCCCATACTGCCAGCAGAGAGTCCTGCCTTCCTTTTCCCTAATGATGCTGCCAAACTTTCTCCCAAATTCTTGAGCGTAGAGGAGACTGTAAAGTTTTCCCCTTACAAATTCAGTCTCTCCTTCACTACTGTCTTACTCATTGATCAGCTCCTCTACTATCGAGAAATTCAGGCCCACAAGTCTTGATGCCTCTTGGCTGGAATCATGTTCTTCCAAAATATTCTGACTAGACGACTTCTTTGTTTCTAATTTGAACATAGTGTGTCTTGGGGTTTTTTCAGCATCGTCCTTCACATTCTGATCCCATTCATTATCCCAAAGGCAACTGGGATATTTTATCGTAATGCAGAAACACTTTTGTAGGCCTTGCAATTAGACGATAACTAGAATTTTAAGGTTGACTTTTAAATAATTCTTCTTTCCTCCATCTTGGCTTCCTATGATCCAGTGATTGTTTCTTTTTTTTTTTTTTTTAACTTTCAAATTTTGAAGCTTCTTTCATATTTCCGTGTTTTCAAAATTAAAAACAACAATGATGAGCACTTCTTGGAGCATTGCATTTCCTGCAAGTTCTTTTCCTGTACCTAACTCCTGTCAGATTTGGAGAGAACTTATTTGGAGGTGAGATTTTTTTACTTTAACTTCCTCTTTTGGAAAAGGCTTTTTTTCTGTTTTAAGAAGTCACTAACATGTATTTTCTACTAACTACTTCCATAACTGACTGTGTATAAAGACCTCTGGCAAAGTCATCAGTCTCGCCTCTGTCTGTTGTGACATCTTGATTCATGAAGTGGCAGCTGACGGCAGGTGACTGCCAAAACGTCCTGGAATCCTCTGCTAGGTTGTCCATATCTCACAGGGCTAAAAAATCTTTGAGTAATGCCGCTTGCCTTCTGTCACTCTTGGTACACGAGACCGTTGTGAGAGACTTTTCACGGTCCTAAAAGTAACGTATTGTTGAGCACCAGCATGGTGCTTCGCGTTAGATAACTGTGGAAGGAAACACTGCCGCTGGTGGGATTGTACAGTTGTGCCAAGGCCCTTCAAAAAAGTGAAACGTGGAACTGGTTGAGTGTGATTTTGATGATTCAGTTGTAGGGGGTTCGTTTAATTGATTAGCCTGAGGCAGAAATGTAACATAAACTTGTAAGAAAATCACTGAAGAGGAACAATTAGATATCAAAGACTATTCTTCAGGAAACAATTATTACATAAAGGAGCCTGAAAAATAATGGGTCACAAAGCACTGTCAGCAGTAAAGGTATCACCCAGCGTAGGCTGAGAATGACTGAGGAGTACCTTCTGTTGACCAACTAAAATGCTTTATGTGAAATGAATTGATTTCAGTTCCACTTAGAGAGCACAGATTTGTGCAGCACAGTTGGCAGCTTATGGTAAATTCAAATTTAAAAAATAGAACAAAGTGCATGTGAACAGTGAGTTACAAACTTGCTACAAAAGGCGTCTGCTGCAGTTCAGCCAAGGAAAACACTAATGAAGGTGCCCTTGCAGCAAGAGCCCGCCTCTTCTGGAAATTAGATGTCCGAGTCTCCACTGTGGCTTGTCTTCCACCGTCCCTGCGTCCAAAATGAGAAAAAATAATGTCAGTGAGACAAAAATTGAATAAATTTTGGGGGAAGGGAGGGATTGCATTGGTCTTTCATGGTCAATAGGTCTGTTCACATAGGAAACAATGGCGTCTGAAGGAGAGAGCACGCACGAAGCTTGAAATTATTTTCACTTTAAAAGGGGAAGGGTAGAATTGTAAACATATGTCTGTGATCTAAGGAGAAATCCTTGAACCTGTTACTGTCATGCAAGCTGCAGTTGTTTGTGGAGTGTGACTGATGTCCAGTAGAATGTAAAATATCTTGAGCTGAAAGGCCTTGGGGATATCATTAGAAAATGTCAGTGTCCCCCTCAGGATAGTCAGATAGCATGTCAAGTGTCACTTTGCCTGATAGTAAAGAAACTTTTTCTTTGCATCAAAGGAGAGCTGTTGAAAATGCATTTTTCAGGATTAACTTAGAACATAAAATTTACCGAGCGTGCTTTTGGTGCTGCGTTAGGTCATTTGTTTGGGTATCTGGTTTGCAGGCTGGGCTGCTTTTTTAACAAAGGAAGTTTACCAGTATTTTATAATCTTCTGGGGCATTGAATTTATTGGTTGAAATAACCTAGCTCCTCACCTATTTAAAAGCCTTTCTTTGCAATGAATATATTGCCTGAAAAACACCAGTCCAGCACATAGCAAATTAAAGATTTTCCACTCTGCCTGTTTTCGGAGCCCTACTTTGTACACAGTGTTACCTGATCATGCTTGCCGCAGGCTTCCCAGACATCAAAGCCCACCTTGAGATAGAACTCGGTACCCCACTGTAATACTAGCTAGATATCTACCTGCTTGATTGGGGATTATATGATTTATTTTATGTTCTGGCTTGCCGTTTGACCCCCGCCCCGCGGCTGCCTTCTGTGCATTGTATCCATGTTCCGCCGTGGCTCCTTACAGCCCGGTTATCGGGGGCGCTCCTTATGTCTTGCTTAATCGATTTCCTAGGAAGGCTATACAGACAACATTATCATTATTGGTTTTAAGTATTTTTTGTGTTCATTGGGTGCATTAGAGTGTAATGTGTCATAGTGGGTAATAATAACTCAGCGCTATGTGAATATTAAAAGAAGCTCATGTGTCTCAGGAAAGGGGATTAATGCAAAAATGCTTTTTTAAGAGCAGAGCTATGATGTGGAACCAAATACAGACGGGTGTCAAATGAGCTGATCTGGCCTCTCCCAAGCTCTGGGTTAGCAAAAGCGGTGTGTCGTACGTCTGTGCTCCGCTGCTGAGAGTTTAACAAATGAACAAGACTTCCCTTTCCACTTTTCCATCTGGTAGGGAAGAGAGGAGAAAATCTGAAGGGGCAGGAGGAGACGGCCGCATGATAGCTCTGTGATCGGTTGCTAGAATTCCTCCTGGAGAGGTGGCTGAGGGTGATTGTGTATTTGTGGATTAAGTGCAACAAAGTAAACAAAACTAGTACCTTAATCCTATTTCTCTCTTTCTTCTCCCTTCACTCCATACTTCTCATTCCCTGTTATTCATGCTTTTTTTTTTAAATATTTTTTTATTCATCCATGCCCTTTTATATTTCCATGGGTCACTGTTCTGTGCGCTGTCTGCTCCTGGGCACCGCACACAGCTCACCCTTTCTTTCTCCAATCAGGATGGCGGCCTAGTGGAAGAGCCCACTACTTCACCATTTTTGCCTTCACCAAGCCTGAAGCTCCCCCTTTCAAACAGTGCACTCCCTAATCAGACCCTGGGCGGGATTGCCTCAGGGCTGGGCATGCAAAACTTGAATTCTTCTAGACAGGTAAGGCTGTTGGGGGAGATCCGAAGTTGATTTTCAGCTCTCCTGGACTCACTGCTAGTGCCCATCACTTTCCCGGGGGAACGGTGCTTTAAACTGAGAGTGCGTGCAACATCATTGTTCACGTGAAATATCAGTGGAGAAACTACCCGCTGCATAAGCGTTTCACGTTATAGGACATAGAACAACTGCTTAGTTGTAATTAGCCTGCTAATTACATGCATCCGTTGAGCAGAGACTGTAGCATCATGGATTTATACCTCTGAACCCTGGTGTAGCTCTGCCTTGACTGATGTGAGGTTTCTTTTTTTGAGGCGTTGCTAATTGTCACAGACTCTGAGGCAGAGACACGGCTCTAATTCGTCTTTCCTGGATGGCATAATTATTCAGTGATGAGATGGGTGAGAAGTGACGGGGGCTTTTTTGTTCCTGCTGTAAGTGTCAAGACAGCTCATAGCTTTGACAGGTGGTGAGGAAGAAACTGTGCTTCTAGCACCTCTGGTCAAACAGAGCATGGTGCCAGGAGGGATGTTTTGGCCCCTGGGTAGAACATGCTGAAAGGGAAAGAAAAGGAATGAAAGGGAAAGGAGGCGGAGGGGAAGATTCATAAACACCGCGAGGCTGAGAGGTCATAAACTACTGTTGATTATGAAAAGGCTATTTTTGCCATATAAATTGAAGTGCCAGCAAAGATAAGAAATAACAGCACAGAAAAACTCTATGTATCATTCTATGGTGGCTTTTATTATGTATTTTCTTTCCAAGTTGGTTTTCTAAAGGCAGCACTTGTCCAGCACTTACAGCCCATTAACCATATCTTTCAGAAGCGGAGACTGCACTAATAGCATGTCCATTATCAGTAGCTTTATAAAATGACTAAGTATAAATACTGCCTCGATAATTTAAGGATTGGGATGCTGTGAGTTCAGCGGCTCCATCCTCCTGTCCCTTGCTACACAAACATAGACCTTTTTGGCAGGTACCTGTCATTGTTCGTCTTGTGACCCTCTGGGGTCACGCATCCTTATAAAAGCAATCTTCAACTTCAGCTACCTTTTTTGTTCAGGCATCTGAATGACGTTTTCGACGTTTGGGATGTTGTTGGGTACGTGGTGATCTTTGCCATGCCTGATTCTAAACCTGATGGTCGATACGGTCTGTCTGTACTGGGTTCTTTGTGCCTGTCGTAATCGCTGAGGATAAAGACTGCACAGATGAGTAACGTTCAGGTTACACGTTGAGCAATGTCTTTAAACGCCAATGTCTGTCTTGTCCTGCTGTAGATACCGAGTGGCAATCTGGGTATGTTTGGCAATAGCGGAGCAGCACAAGCCAGGACCATGCAACAGCCGCAGCAACCGCCAGTGCAACCTCTTAATTCATCCCAGCCTAGTCTTCGTGCTCAAGTGCCTCAGTTTCTATCCCCTCAGGTTAGATGACACTTCCACTCGTGAGCTTTCCCTTTCCCTGGGACTTTTCCATATGCGCGCTGCTCTCCATATGCATTCTGCCATGCTCCTGAGCCTTTGCAGCTACTCTTGCCTGATGGTCTCTGTGTTGGTTTTTTTACTAGCCAGTAAGCACATTACAGGGGTAAGATGGTCTCACGTGGATATTCTGTACGTTCCCTGTGTGGACACGTTCTTGTGTTTCTTTTTGCACAAAGTAGTGTTTCTAGAGAGCTCAGGAGTTTGTCCTCAGCTTTTTCTATAAATGGATGTTTGAGCATGGTTATTAACATTTTTATTAGAGCCTCTTGTTAATTTTTAGATGGTTCATGGTACTACTTCTGGTAATAGTAATATTTTCCAGCTGATGTCTTGTGACTCTTATTGATGTCTTACACAGCTGCCAGTGTTAAAAGTAAATGTATGATGTTTAATACACTCCTCTTCCTTAGGTTCAAGCACAGCTTTTGCAGTTTGCAGCAAAAAACATTGGTCTCAGCCCTGCACAGTTAACCTCGCCAATTAATAATCCTCAGCATATGACGATGTTGAACCAGCTCTATCAGCTGCAGCTGGTAAGTTAAAAGACATGGCAAATAAGCTCTAAATCAGAATTGAAGGCATGAAGATAAAATAAGGGAATGGCTAACTATATTTTTAAATGGACGTGACAGATATTTGAAACAATCAGATGCTGATTTCTTTGGTAGAGTTTCTTTTCAAAGAAACAAAATCATGGGTTTTGTCTCAAGCTTTATAAATAGTCATTTGTGGAATAATTATCCTTTACAGCTGATCTGTGGAACTAAAAAGTCAGTTGCCTTCGTACTGGTAGGAGCACTGACACGTGTATTACGTGCCGGCATATGCAGCCGACTGACCAACGGGGAGATCTGTGTCACAGCGTAACAAGGGAGAAATCTCGGCAGTGCTGGTCACCTGAGCTCCTTCAATTGCCTCACTGAACAATAGCGTAGGGCAAATTTGCTGTAATTAATGGAATGTTAATTAAACACGTTGTGTGATAAGAACTACTGTTTTTTAAAAAGCTGTGTACTTTTGCTATATTTGCAAATTTTACATATACGTGTGTGTATGGAAATAATTGGATTTTAAGAATACTTTCAAGAGTTACTGCTAACAACAAGTCAGTATTTGCTAGGCTTAAGCATAAAATTGAGGATGACAAACTAGCTTAGTGGCTGATCTCAATGTGGTAGTCAAATTCTTTTATTAGTAACAGTGTTTGATACTATTATTCATTTCTGATTACGCTTCCTAGTTTTGAGGAGCACAGCGTTGTTCTCATGCCACGGCAATAATTGAACAGTACCCAGCTGTACAGAGCTCTCTTGGATTTTTAAGTTCATGTGTTTCAGAGAAACATCTTGGAAAAAAATGTACCACCCAGTTAACCGCGTTAAAGTAGTGGAATTTTTGTGGAATAAAGCAGCGCAACTGTTTAAATAAAGTCTTGTCAGAACTCAAATGGCCAAAACAAAAATAACTGTTGGTGTTTATCCTATTTGTATAATATTATAAACTTCTATTTTCATTTTTGCCTTGTGTTACAAATTTTTCAGGGAAAAAATAAAGCAGGCTCCTATCTTTAAAGACCACTTACTGCTCACAAACTTAGCAGGTTTTTTATTGTCATGTTTGGCTTAAAAGAAAACCAACCAAACAAATGAACAATGGCCTTAAGCAAACGCGTTCTAAAATACATTTATAACAAGATTGTTACTTTTGCTTCATTGACTGTTTTCTGAAAACTCCAATGTTTCTGTCTTTTCTAGTCTGTTATGTACCAGAGCAGTTCAGGCGAGCTTGTTCGGCTCTGTGTGTGTGTGTTAGGATGTCCGACCTCTCGCTTCTGTCTTGCAGGCATACCAACGTTTACAAATCCAGCAGCAGATGTTACAGGCTCAGCGTAATGTTTCCGGACCCATGAGACAACAGGAGCAGCAAGTAGGTTTGCCTGCCAGTTCAATCTCACCATTAGAGTTCGGTTTCAGTAGCTTAAAGAGGTTGTGCTACATTATACCGAAGGAGCTAAAGCACCCTGAGAACAGTAATGTAGTGCATGGCCTGAGTGTTGAGAAGGAGAGAGTGCTAGAGGACTAAAGCTATTTCACAGCATTCAGTTGTTGGAGGAAAGCTTTTCAACCCTTAATACAGTCAGTTCTTATTTGCAAAGACATCTATTGTGTTATTTCACTGTAGAGAAAGGCACAAGAAATCTAGTGTCTTTTTTGTTCAATTGAGCATTTATTGATTCTTTTTCTTGCAGGTTGCACGTACAATCAATAACATGCAGCAGCAGATCCAGCAGCACCAGCGCCAGCTGGCCCAGGCCCTGCTTATGAAGCAGCAGCCTCCCCCTCCACATCTATCTTTGCACCCCTCTGCAGGCAAATCAGCCATGGATAGCTTTTCACCCCATCCCCAGGCTCCCGGCCTACCTGACCTGCAGACCAAAGAGCAACAGTCTTCACCGAACACCTTTGCTCCTTACCCTCTCGGTAGGTGTTCTTCATTAAAGCAGTTCCGTATGAGAAAGACAGGAGTGTATTTCATTATTTCAGCATCTAAATATTTTGCTCTACGGTATAATAAACACAGAAACACAAAAGATGTGTCTATTAAATAATGCCTAAACAAAACCATGGTACAGCATGCCTATCTGGTAGCTGTTCAGGTGGGCTGTATTTGCTCACCTGTGCTCTGCCTACAAACAGCGGAACAGATGATTTCCTTCACTAACTATCTACATATGCTATTTAGGAAGTAAATATATATTAACAGCAACGTGTTGTAAAAATATGCAAACATCATATGGATAAAGAGGAATATTATTGGGAAGTCACGCAAAGTCATGTTTCCACTCTAATCGGCACTGGCAGGGCATCAGTTTTGGTCAACATATTTCAAGAAAGATACAGATCCTGTGAAGGAATGCAGAAAGGCTGTTGTGCAGATGATTAGATGTTTCAAAAACATGACTGCTAAGGAAAAATCCTCCGCTCACTTTAGTCAAAGAAAAGACGAGACATGCAGGAATCTTCAAAAACGTAAAAGATAGCTTCAAAGAAGTTTTCTTGCATGTGGCTAATGCAAGAGGTAATGAATTTTTGTTGCATAAAAGGAGACCTAGTTAAGCATTAAGGATCGCTTATTTGCTTTAAGCAAAGCAGAGCACTGGAATAAATGATCTGGGAAGTCTCTGAAGTCTTCACCGGTTGTTTTTGTGGTAGGTCAGACAGATCTGTCAAACATGATTGACGTCAAAATAATCAATTTGGCCTTGAGACAGGGTGAAGAGAGCAACCCCTCAGACCTGTGTTCTGTGATTGTTTGATGAATGCTACAGACTTGGTCTGTGACGTAAAGGAATTAATTTAATCTCTTTGTGACTCTCTTTATGCTGTGTACAATAGAATTGCCAAGCTTTATCTGCCATGCAGCAGTTAAGAAGGTAATTTTGACTGCTATGGTGAGCTGTTAGAGCAGGGAGCATCAGAAGACAAAAGAATTTATGAATTAAAGGCCTACGTCTAAGTGGTTCTTACTGTATCTCAGCTTCCTGTGATCTGCTGACATTCGGGATTATATATCAAAAAGGACCCAGATTTGTGTCACAGAAGCGTGTCAAAATTATTCCTTAAGTATAGCCTGAGTGATTCTATTCTGTGTACACAAAATATGTGCCCAAATAGTAGGATACCTGCTCTGATGAATAGCAGCTGTTGCTGTGACTTTTTAATTAGTTGCTTTGTTTGGGATTTTTAAAGTGTTGCTAGCAATATGAAATGGCAGGCGTGGCGGGGTGTGCTGGTGAGACGTTAGGAATATTCTGGCCTGGCAGTGGAATGCTGCAAATTCTTCACTGGCTTAAACGTAGCATTCCAGCGCGTTCTGCCAGAGTGCCTTGTCTGAGACAAGTGAAGAGACTGCAGATGGACGTACTGACAGCTTTAAAATATTTCCCCTACATCTTTTTCTCTTTTCCTTTTAGCAAATTTTTAACATTTTCTGGATTCATGGGAGTTACATTGGTGTTCCCATGAAAGCAAAAGTTCTCGACAGCAGGTTGAAAATGTGCATAGTAAGTCACTACACATGCATACAGGTGCCTGAAAATGAATGGCTAATTATTTCTCTAGCTGGATTTTTGAACGCGTCTTTTAATCCTCCATTATATTATGGATATCTAATGACCTATTTCCCCTTAGCTGGACTGAACCCGAACATGAATGTAAATAACATGGACATTACTGGTGGTTTGTCAGTGAAGGACACTTCTCAGTCCCAGTCTCGCCTTCCTCAGTGGACACACCCCAACTCAATGGATAATCTGTCTAGTGCTGCTTCTTCGCTTGACCAGAACTCCAGCAAGCACGGTATGTTGCACTTCGCCTCTGTGTCAGTCTGGCCTGCGGAGGCTTGAGTCGGGATGCAATTGTAATTTTTTTTTCTGATGTTACTGTTTTCAGTAAGTGCTTATAAATGGTTCGTACAGAGCACCCTTACAGACTGTGATGTTTTTAAGATGATTTCTGCAGTCACATTCAGCAATGCATTGAAGCTTTTGCAGCTATCACTTCCTACATGCAATGTAGGAATGTCTGGTTTGTTTTTTTTTCTTTTGCTGAATTTTGTTGCTCAGAACATGGAGTTCAAGTAAAACAAGCCATTAGTGTCGGCAAAACAAGTCCCACAAGCTTCCCTTTACTCCAGATCGGCATACCTTCAATACAAAAAACCTTTATATTGGCTTTCTCCCACAATTCTTCCAATATCATCAACCTTTCACAGCCAGTCCTGTACAAAGGCATGCTGGATTACACAAGTACCCACCCTGGGAGTTAGGAGCACAGACTTTGTGTTTTTCCAGAAATGACTGCTAATCTGTTGGAACACCTTTATCCCTAACGCCTCCAGCCTCCTGAGTTGTTTATTCCTTTATTTGTTATACCAAGTTTGTTCTGTTAGCGCATGGTGCTCTGTTAACTTTATTGTATCCTGGATTTTATTATGAGCAGCATGAATTATTTCTCTTACAATAGTTTTTTACTCTGCAAGTGCTGTACTGCTTGTGCCAAATTGTTGTTTGATAGTTTGTAGGAACGAGAATGGCCATTTCAAATCACCCATCCTGTCAGCAGCAAACGCCTAGAGGAGGATGAGAAGAGGGCTTGCCTACATAATATTCCGTAGTATGCTGTCTCAGCAAATCCCTGTTTACCATCAGTGTAATGATTTGAATTACTTAGTCTCTTTTTGGCAGTAATGTAATGTGAATTTCTTTAACTTGAACGTCTAGATTTTACCAGCAGGGTGTCTCATACTGTAACTCCTAGTAAGGCTTCAAAGGCTGCTCAGTCTTACTTACTGTGTTCATATTTTAATTTTTATCACTGTAATACAGAAAGAGAAAAAGAAAATAAAATATATCAACTGATGAAATTCCATACCTAAAACTAGCCCCGCTCCTAAACAAAGCCTTTCCGTTTCATTCATTACAGGTGCTATACCTGGAGGTTTAAGTATTGGTCCTCCAGGAAAGTCCTCCATTGATGACTCTTACGGCCGGTATGATCTGATGCAGAACAGCGAATCGCCTGCCAGTCCACCCGTAGCTGTTCCTCACAGCTGGTCACGTGCCAAAACCGATAGTGATAAAATTTCCAATGGCTCCAGCATAAACTGGCCACCAGGTAACAGAATACAAAGCAATCGTGTTAAACTGATATCCTTAAAATGTATTCTTGGTTTCATTTATTGGATCTTCATGCCTTCTGATACACAGGAACTTGGGAGAATTATGACTTTACTTACTCTTTATTATATTTGAAACAGAGTTTCATCCAGGAGTGCCATGGAAAGGACTGCAGAACATTGACCCTGAAAATGACCCCGATGTCACTCCTGGCAGTGTTCCCACTGGGCCTACCATAAACACCACGATACAGGATGTTAATCGCTATCTTCTCAAGAGTGGAGGTAAAGACACACACGACTTCCACATCTGTGTATACTTTCTTATTCTTTCCAAAAGTTGACTTCTTATGGCTGTAGTATATTTTTGCATGTAATCCTAATCTAGTAATGCTTCCGCTCTGGACTCTGACTGAAAATCCAGAAACACTTGATTTAAATATGGGACTAAGAGGTGTCTGGTTTTCCATGGGAATGTAAATATTTTTATATTGGAAACGACTGAGATGTAGTATCAACTTCTGTGGTCACTGGAAGTTTTTGTAACCTCTAACACTGTTCTGAACGAGATTTCGCTCTCCGTACTGACCAGTCTCTCATATATGCTTTGTGAAGTTCTCGGGAGACGCAATGCAGAAGTTCCATAGTCGTCGCTGAGGCACCAGGCTTCTGACACACTAATTAATCGTAGCTTTGTTAGAAGATCAATCAGCAAAATACATTAGAGCTGTTTTATCCCCCAAACCATCAAAGAAAAGAAAAAACAAGCAACTGACTATAAACTAGTGTCTCGCAGTGCCATTTCCATGCCTTTTGTCTTGGCAGTGCTTACTCCAGAATTAAAAGGGTACTCCCCAAAACAACCAACCAACCATGGGGACTATGCTGCTTGTTAACTAGAGGTACTGACAGTGGATCGAGGGAAGGTGGCTTGGTTTAACTGTGATCAGCGTGCCAAAATAGGCAAGTTATTCCCACTCGATCAGAGCACTCTGGTACACTCAGGAACAGTATAATCAGGTTGTCAAGAAGGACCTGTCAGGATTAAAACCATGGATTTTGTTCTAGCAGTTACATCTGTGATATCTGTGTAGATTGTGAATCAGAATGATCCTTGAAACGGGTTTCCAGTGCTGGGCTTGGTAACTCAGGTGGAAGGATGTGAAACGTGAGGGAAGGGAGGTAGGGGTTTTCATCGCCTTGAATTAGTTTAGTTGTCTCTTACCAGAAAGCAATCTTCATTTAAGCTGAAACACAAAGTATGTGTGCGCATGAGCAATGTTGAACGAACTTTTAGTGATGCAAATGTACTTCAAGGCAGAGGCAACCTCGATGGTTTGAAGTCATAAAAAGGAAAGTATAAAGACATAATTCAGTGACAGTTCAGCTATGGTGCACCCAAGAAAGAATCCCTTCAGGCCGAATGCGTAGCCCTACAGAACTATACTTGTAACTTAGAGGATACCTGCTGCAGGTCTGTCTTCTTTATAGAAGGAAAGTATACATTAGCTCTGGTGTATGAACTGTCTGTGGAATGGAGAAATAATTGCACTACATAGAGAGGGTCAGTACAGATGATATTCGTGGAAGTAAACAGGCCCTCAAGAGCCAAAACGTTTTGAAAAGCAGCGACTGTTGGTGTGCATGCATGCTTCCTTTCCTCATTAGATTTTTAGCTCGTTAATAATATAATTTTAATAAAAAAACATGGCTGCTGACTCTCTCTCTTTATGCTCGTATAACCTAGGTGTTTGCTCCTAGGTAAAACTGTCTGCCACTGTCAGTACCCCTCCACATGAGACTGGGGCTTTCAGTGCATGCTACCAGGCAGAGACTCTCTGAACGCTGCAGCCCGAAGTGCACGGGCTGTATTAACAGAGCTGACCTCCGTTCAGAGGGCTGGACTGTGGTGTGTGCCGTCCTTGCACTGTATGCTTAGAAGCAGACAAAAACCTAAGCTTTTGGGTTGATTTTTGTTTTACCCTCTTTGCTAACAGAGCTTTGCAGGGTCGGCTGCTACGAGCTGAAAGTCTTAGCCATGCGGAATCAGGAACGGTTTCAGCTCTGTGGGCTTATGGGCCTTTGAATCTGATATAATTCCCTCTCTCCTGCCTGGGGGATAATTATTTCCAGAGAAGGCCTTGATGCAGAGTTATTTTGCTTGAGACTGATGGCTGTATGGGTGTCCTGTGGAGCGCAGCGAGTCTGCATAAGGCAAAGTTTGGTTGGTTGCTGCTCCAGCTGAAAATACAGCCTGTGTTTTATATTGAGCCGCAAGGGATGAGATTTCCTTTCACTTCCCCCCTTCTACCTCAGTACAGCGCTCTTTTCCACAGAACTTGCCTATTTTTATTAGTCAGTTAAAGATGATTTAGTATCGCAGTCCATCTATGTATGTCAGGAGTGATAAGTCACCTAGGATACACACTTAATGTGTTGGTCGCTAGAGAGAATACTTCCAGTTCTTCTGGTCTTTATAATGAAGATATTTTATTTTATTTTATGTTCAGTTTCTTTCATTTGCTGCCAGTAAAGGAAATGGTATGTATGCTTAGATAGCTCCTCAGATTGTAAATTATTTACCAGGGTGGTTTCAGGCTATTTCATTTAATGTTACCAGTTTGAGAATTGATTGCTAAAATATATCCTTGCTTTACTGAAAGTCTGCAAAAACCTAAAGATGTTTGTGGGCATTAGGCTGTAGAAGTGCTTACCTTGAGTAATTTAGGACAAATCACCCATGGTAAGAGGTTAGTTTCTCATATGCATCTCTGCTCATCTACAGTTGCCATTGCTCAAGTCAGCCGGCGGAGCACCTTTATAAATGAAGCCTGTTCCTTGAGACTAAACAGTTGAACACTGATTTTTTTTTTTTTTTTTTCTTTTTTGAGTGCACCACGTATCTTAAAGGAAGTGCAGCATGTATCTTCTGCACAGGCACTAGCACATTTGCTACTGTGCCAGCTTTCTTTTCTTTTCTACTAAATACTTCAACTTCACTTTATCATGCTTTCTATAACATTTCATTCCCAGACTTCAGAGACCAGGCTGATTAAGGAGAATGCCTTGCATGGTTTGTATTTGCACATAATAGATTTGCTTATGTCACACCAAACATCATTATGCCCATCTTTCTTAGTTGCTTCTCTGCTGGTTCTGCAGGGTCATCCCCAACATCATCTCAGAATGCCACGCTGCCTTCATCGAGTGCCTGGCCGCTTAGTGCCTCCGGCTACAGTAGCTCTTTCAGCAGCATTGCATCCGCACCTAGCATTGCAGGTACGAAAAATGGCCTTTCTACTTTCACATCCTTCTGCATTCTGAGAAAAGGCCCTAGCAAGTGCTTTCCCAGTTATTACAGTAGTGCTACTATAGACAGAAGCGTATTTTTTTAGTCCTGTGCTGGGTAGGCAGCTCTCCTGGCAGCTCTTGAGTGGTGAGCATTGGATGGTGTGCCTGGAATTGTGCTATTGAAAATGTATTTATTCCACTCGGTGCCGTGTGCTGTCGCTCTGTGTTGGCATCCAGATCTCGTAATGACTATTCCATTACAACTTTGAGGAAGAATATTGCCGAGGACCTCAGTAGAAACACCCCTGCTAGACCTTCCAGTATGAGCTGATGTGAAATTTTTGTTCATAAACTCACTGTTAAAAGTGAACCATCTTCAGCTCAGGAGAAAGTTTAGAGGTACCTCAAGGAGGTACTCTGCATGGCTGCGGAGGGCTTGCGTCTGGGGCTCTTAAATGTCCTTTAATAGTCAGTCTGAAGCCTGATGCTCCCCTGTGTGACTGAGCTGGTACATGATTGCCCCATTTTTTTTTAACAAGCTATAAATTCTGGAGCATCTCTCTCTGCAAGTCATGGGAGCTTTGCTTGCGAACTGGCTACCCAAATATCCGGTTTGTCCCGTTATAAAAATGTGTTGGGGCTGTTGTATGGATTGTATTCGCATTTCCATATCTAATCAGTGAAAACCCTCCACTTGTTTGAATAAAGGAAGGTGCAACCTCCGGGTCATACTGCAGAACACAAAACAAAAAGGGGTGGTTTGAAATGTTTGGCTCCAATGAAAGGAGAGGAAAGGAATGGCTTGCTTTTCTTTTATCTGCCATGCAGTTCTGCTTTATTTGCTTTTTATTTTTTTGCAGCACCATCTAATCTTTGTGTTAACCCCACGAAAAGTAGTGACATAGCAACATCTAATCTGTGGTGATGTGCATGTATCATGCTACATGGCAGGCTGAGCTGCTCTGAGTTCTAAACCTCAGACTTTCTCCCTTTCCCCCACCATTTTACCCTTGTTAATGTCTCATCATTATTGTCAAATTATTTTTGTTGCTACAGTTTGCAAGAAGATGGGAGAGTGGTTGCCCTTTCACTTAAATTGTTCTGAATCAGTGTAAAATCGTTGGGTTGAATGATATAGATAAATAGAGGTAATCTGGGGAGTGTGTGTGTACAACCGCAGCTGTGATTTGGTGACCGGTAAGTTTGGCTTCAGGACTCAGTGGCAGCCTGATGCAAAGCACTGATTCAGTATAAGCTTAATCTGCCAGTTCAAATCGGGCTTTTAAAAAAAAAAAAGTCACGAGATTTTCACATCTTGAACTTTGTCAGACCAGGTATTTTCTTACTGCCCGCAACGGGCATTAAAGCATTATGGCAGCATAATCACAGTATCATTTGCTCTGGCAGAGGAGACAGTGATGTGACCATTTCAGTCCATTCCAGTCACACACGTGCTGCTAATGTTAGGAACTGTGGGACTGTGCTGTGACAAGGAAACTGGACTCTTAACTTCACAACATATGTTGTACAAGGAAGAAAGGTGGGGATGTGTAAGTCTAAAGGTGAATAAAGGGTTTTGGTTTGATATCTGTAATTTGAATCAAATTTGTCTGCTACTGTGAGTGCTAAACTGTATTTCTTATTCTTGGGTTTTGTACTCTTTTGTAAAGCTCTGGTTTGGCAGGAACAGTAGTAAGATAGTTTAAAACTGATTAGGGAAATAAACTGAACAGTAAAAAGTTACAAAGAGTGACAGGGTGTGATGTGGTCTAATCTTCTCAAGACTTCATTTTTCTCAAAGCCACCTGGAAAAAAGAGTATCTGTTACTTTGAATATTCAGAAATACAGTTTTTGTTGGTCTTTGATCTTTGGAATTTTAATAATATATCAGAAGAACATATGGATATACTGGTTACTTTATATTAGATAAAATGAGTTGTAGAAGAAAAAGTAGTTAAGTTCTATTAAACCTTTGAGAGGGACAATCTTGAAGTGTTTCATTATAATTTTGATGAAATCAGATTTCAAATACTTCAGTCCATTTTCTGGTCTTTTTTCATGTATTGTCTTTTATGACAAAGCAATATAGATTTTAAAAAGGGAACTGTATACGTATCAGGTGCTGTGAGAAAATTTTAAATATAAATTTTTTGAAAATGTAAGTACTGGTGTAAGTAGGTTCAAAGGATATAGGATTTACATCACTGGATGGTACAGAATGCTATTCTGTTCTCTCCTGAAAAACTGGCAGGATATAGTCAATGCGGAAGCGTGACGATTACCCATCCTACCTGGTCTAGCACTTGTTGCTAACTAAAAATACACAAAAGTATTGTTTTCTATTGCAGGTAAACTGTCAGACATCAAGTCTACGTGGTCCTCTGGCCCAATCTCTCACACACAAGCCTCTCTGTCCCATGAACTATGGAAGGTACCCAGAAACACTACGGCTCCTACGAGACCACCTCCAGGCTTAACAAACACCAAGCCGTCATCTACGTGGGGTGCCAGTCCCCTGGGCTGGACCAGCTCCTACTCCTCCGGTACTGCTGACTCGGTGCTCTGTAACACCACGGTGCATTCCCGCTGTAGTTGTGTGCGTTTGTTCTGGGTTGCGATGGTCAGGCGCCCCATAGCTGTGCGCTAGGCTCCAGACACTTGAGGCTTAATGCAGGAGTGTCTGCTGGGGGTGAAGCTCATGTCTCTTTATTTTAGGTAGGGTAAGTTGTAATGAAGCTCCCACATTAGTAATTTTATGTAGGAATTGCGAAACCGTTTAACGATGATTTTTTTCCCGTTTCCTTAATTTCTAAAAATATCTTTTAAACACATCCCTTGTTTTGTGGTAAGATCTACGACTGCCTACGAGGTTCCAAGACGAGTGAATCAGCCCATGGAATTTAATACGGAACACGTTCTTGGAGCAGGGATGTGAAGCATTTAGGACCTGATGGCATTGCAGGGCCCTCAGGGAATGTCTTAATTTTTTCATGCAGACATCTTTTTTTAGATGTCTTTGTTTTGCTTAAACACAAATAGGAGAAGCCATGGATGTGGCTGTATAAATATATATCTCTGTCACGTTTGTTTGTGAAGTATCGTCAGCTTTGAAAGTATTACACCTATTTCATAAAGCTGACTTTTATTAATCTGCTTTCACTAAGCTGGGAATTAAGTGATCTTCCTTCCTCTTGCCATTTATTTTGTATCAGTTTTCTTCACCAAAACCCCACCTGGTGGGCAGATATTGCTGGTGCCAGGATTCTTTCTGGAGCCGGAGTGTGGTCACGCATGTGACTGTCGAAGTACTGCGGTTTCTCAAATGCCACTCGTAAATATCCAGCATGTAGGGTTTCTCATTGTAAAACACCAGGCTGAAGTTGGAAAAGCAGGTTTTGTTGGTTATGTCCTTGTATCTTTAATCAGAACTTGTCAGGGCAGAAATATCTGTTTTGAATAAGTCATATACATTAATCTGTCATTGGCAAGATAGCAGAATGCTGCAGTGCTATAAAAATCTTTAATAGCAAGCAGCAAATCTGAGCTGGGACGTCTGAATTGCTTTTAAAAATGTGTCTTCCAGATTAATTCTAATGTAACCTGAAGATGCAGTTTGTTGCAGTGTCATACCTGCAGCCACTAGTGTTCTAATCGTTATTGTGGGAATGTGAAAAATGCCACAGATCTTCTAAATGGAACAAAAGCAGGTTTTCATTCATCCACCTTTCATTCCGAAGAAGGCAATAAATCAAGATGTGAGGAAACTGCTGTAAGATTTGTTTTCAGCAGCAATAATGCTTGCTAGTGTGTTGTGACTCCAGATAAGTTCTTCGCTTGTCATGTGCTCTCCACATCATGATAAAATGTTTTGTTGTGGAATTTGTACCATAGGTTCTGCTTGGAGTACTGACAGCTCAGGGAGAACAAGCAGCTGGCTGGTTCTTCGAAACCTCACACCCCAGGTAAACAGAATTGTACCCAACTAGTTATGAAAAGAGACTTGCCACATTTGAGAGTTGATAAGAGATTTAAGAGATGATAAGAACAACATTTATCAACCTTAGGTTTGTTTGAAGGGAAAATCATTATTCTGCATTTATTACAAGTGTCTGTCTTCTGCAGGGAGTTTAAGTTCCCAAAGTGTTGTCAAATCAAGTATGAACTTCTAAGACTGTATTTAGTCATTCAGTGTGAACCATTTAGGTATGTGTAAGTTTGGAGGTGAATGGTGTTTAAAAGCAGAGGGAGATGTAAAATCTGCTTTTCCCTTGGGGTTGTTTGGGGGTTCCTCTCTGAAGTCTGCCAGATCCTCTAGTCCTCCATGTAGCGTCATGCACAAGGAAGGACGTAAGTAACAAAGCCTTGAACGTAGACATCCAACTTAATCTTGGGGAAAATTTACTTGTATTTATGAATGATGTGTTTTTCCTTTGACTTATTTCTAGACTTCTCTGGACTTCTAATGCTAAATGTAATTTGTGTCACCTAACTTGGGAAATTCTGTGCACTGGCCTGTAGGGAAGTCTTAAAAAGACAGGATGCCTCATTCAGTGAAGACAGTGATGAGTCTACAAAGAAATTTTTGTTACGGAAGAAAAACTTTTTTTTTTCCTTTCACCTGTACTTATTCTTTAGCTTTTAAAACTTCCTTAATTAACAAGCATTTAAAGTAAAATCACAAAAATACAGATAACCTTTCCCCCCTTCCCTCTTACCAGATTGATGGTTCCACACTGCGGACACTGTGTTTGCAACATGGCCCTCTAATAACATTCCACTTGAACCTGACGCAAGGGAATGCTGTGGTCCGATACAGCTCCAAGGAAGAAGCAGCCAAGGCCCAAAAGTCTCTGCATATGTACGTTTCTGCTCTCTCCTTCCTTTGTTATGAAGCCAGCTTTATCTCAGAAACTATTTTCTTAGGCATTTATTTGCTGGGACTTGCAACTGATCACTCGTTAGTTTAATCTGACTTAGGAAACTACCTAATGAGAGAGAGAAAATAATTGGGGGCTGGATACTGAGATGCTACTAAGAGGTCATTACGAAGCTTAATAATAGATATTCACCATTAATAATGTGCGCAGTGAGGATTTGTCATGTATAAGGCTGCAAAGAATGTGTAAATGTGGTAAGAATTCCAAAGAAAGCTCAGGGAGAAGAGAGCATGAGACGGGGTTTTAGCTTAGAGAGCAACAGAAAGGACAAAATGATGATAAAGACTGTGTTCATGGCGGTTACCTTTTTTAAAGGAGTTACAAAAGAAGTTGAAAGAAATGTACGACAACAAAATGTGCTTTTTAGGTGTTTTAAAATCCAAGGGGCTAATTCGCACACCACGGAAGAGATGGAGAATTTGAGTGATAAAATCAGTGACATTGGGGAGGATTAAGAATATGAAGAGTGATGATTGCTTAGGTGCTTAGAGTTGGAAGGCAATTTTCTTTAGCAACAGGTTATAGCATGAGTGTAATGAAAAATACTGACTGTAGCGAAACAGCGTTTGGAATTAGCTATGTTACTGGCCTGATTGCCGTCCCGGTGCTTAGAGATTTAGGAGCAATGGGTACTCTGTATGGAAAGTCGCAACTACTTTCCCATTACAAACCTGATTAGCAGAAATTGTAGTAATAATAATAATGTTAATGACCGTGTTGCTTTGTTAACTGTTGACCGTTCCTTGATCAAACATTACGAAGCAGCGTTCAGAATGATCGGAGGTGAAAAATTGACCCATCTTAGTTACACCACTTTACATGTGGGCATCAGGTAAAATAAATAATGCCAAAGGCAAAATTAATATGCAGGTTTTGAGATAAGTGTGTAGTTTAAATAGGTACATGGCAATGTCCTTCCAGATCAGTGAACTGGAAGGCCTCTGTTTAAATTGGGTTTTTTGTTTAAATTATTTATTTTTTTTAATAGGTTGTGGCATAACTATAGTTACGCTGCTGGCAAGCACAGGCCAGACCTGAACGAAGAGGGCTGAGCTCTCTGTGCCATTGGTTTGCTGGCAGGGTGGCAATGGTAAAATGCAGTGGGATGAGTGGAAGCCAACAGGACAGTATTAGAGTTCCAAGAGGTATCAGCCGCTGTCTGTTTCACAGATGGAGGTTTCCACGGAGTTGATCACTGGAAAATACATCGCAGAGCCAACAGTCTGAGATCCCGTCTGATTTGGTACCAGAATAGCTCGCTGACACTCTCCGTCTCTGCTTGCAGGGGTGTTTGCTATGGAAATTAGGAGCAACACCAATTAATTCTTTTTGGAAAATAATTTAAAATTTTATGAATTTTATGCATAGTTTCCAAAGGAAAGGTAGAAATTCTTACGACGTGACTTTCAGCAAGGAGCATTTGCATAAACTCTGCTTGTTGATGGCTTCCAGAGGCCGCGGTCAGGCACGGGGGAGCAGCCGTCACATGCACGTTTGTATTCCGGCGAGTTCGGGGTTACCGCTGCCGTGCGGTGGTGAGACTGAACTAGCACCGGCAGCCCGCAGGTTTAGGCAGGCAGTGCCAGGTACATCTATCTTCCATTCTTGAAAAGATCCTAGGTTGCAAAACAAATTCTAGAAGAAAATAAAAGCTGGGGTTCTTGGAAGAATTCTGCATCCATTGCCTTGGCCATGCAGTTACTCTTGTCAAACACGTACAAAGGAAATGACTTTTAAACATGCTATTGAAGAAAAGTGAGGTTTCAGGAAACAGGGTGGGGAGAAAGGCAAAACCTTCAACTCCGCAGGAAGACTGCTGAGCTGCATTGAAGAACAAACCAAATTTCAGAGTGCAGATGTTGGAAATGCGTTCCCAACGCCGCCACCGGATTCCAAGTATGCCTTTAAATAAAAGCAGGAATTAGCATTAGACACAGAAGAGTTGAACTGTCCATTGAAGAGTTCATGTTAAATGTTGTGGTGGGATAAAACCTTTAAAGGTATGAAAGCATATGTGTTTGTGACATGTGAAAAAAGGAGGATCTCTAATTTTCTGAGACTCTTAAACCTCTGAGAATATTTTAGAAAGGAAGAGGAGGTAATGGCCTCGTGGCCTGGAGCTTGCTTGGCTACATTCTACGATGCGTTGGTGGATCTGTGTTTTGTATCTTTTTAGTAAAGCAAAGTGCCGTAATTCCGACAGGTCCCGCTGCCCAGCGCTCGGAATTACTAAAAGCACCAACATTTATGCAAAAGTGAGAGTGAGGAAAGGAGGGTGTTAGCAGATGCGTGAGCACAGGCTTAGAGACAGCGTTTCAGCCTTCGCTGTGACTGAGACGTTGCTGTCGAGTGAGGGCTGTGGGCATCCTGAGGTGCAGGGTGCCTGAATTCTGCTCTGCTCGTCTATCTCGCAGATTTAAAAAAAAAAAAAAAAAAAAAGAGGGGCTGCTCTTCTTTTCCTGATGAGTAGATTTTAAAATACCCAGCGAATGATTGGATCTGTTGCAGGATTTAACTACCAGAATGTCTTCTGGGGTGACAAATTAATGAGAAGAGACTAGTTCTTCACAACGTATGATAACAAATGTGGCGTCACCGGCGTCATTTGTTATGGTAATGCTGTGTGCTTGTATCCTTATGCCTGAACAGAGTACCGCCTCCCGTGATGCTCGTTAGTTAGCGAGGTGTCTCCGCACACGTGGCACTGTGTGTTTGCCTCGGGTTGTGGAAAGGTAAATAGAAAATAGGACAAAGAACCCTTTGTTCAAGAGACTGGGGCGGCTGAAGTTGAGCACACATGGCACCAATCTTCATCTCCGATTCAGCTCGGGGGAGAACGGGTTCCTGTCCATCTCGGCTACTTCCGAACGCGCCCTTTGCACACCGCGTTTCATGCCGCTGCACCCTTTCTTTTTGCCCTCAGGTGTGTCCTGGGAAACACTACCATCCTGGCCGAGTTCGCTGGTGAAGAAGAAGTCAACCGTTTCTTAGCACAAGGCCAGCCGCTGCCGCCCACGTCCAGCTGGCAGTCCAACACTGGAACCAACCAGACCCGCCTGGGCTCCTCGAGCAGCTCCCACGGCCTGGTGCGCAGCGACGCCGGCCACTGGAACACTCCCTGCCTCGGGGGCAAGGGGAGCAGCGACCTGCTGTGGGGCGGGGTGCCTCAGTACTCCAGCAGCCTTTGGGGACCCCCCAGCACCGACGACGGCAGAGTTATCGGAAGCCCGACACCTTTGAATACTCTTCTTCCAGGTGATCTTCTCAGTGGGGAGTCCATCTAGGAAACGAGAGAAACAAAATGGAAATAACAATCATCAGCACTAAAGGAAAAATAAAAATTGTAACCCTTTCCAGTCCCGGGCTTGATGAAGAATCCAGCTTTAACAGATCAGACTGGCAGCCCTTTTTAGTACCTCTGTCCAATATCGAATATGAAACTGCAGAAGTCCTTGTGAACTGTTCATGAAACAGTATGGGCTCCTTTTGGTCAGTGTCACGTGCTAATGACAGGTTTTATTTTTTTCATGGCTTTTTGTTTTATGTTGTCTTTTTATGTTTGTATGGTGATTTTAAAAACCAAGTATAAAAGCTGCTTAGAATAGGTCTATCATGAAGGGCACTTTTCAGAATTTGGGCTGGAAAGGGTTATTTTATCAGCTGGGGGGGGGGGGGAAGGGGGAAATGAAAGCCTATTTAAAATGAGCCTGTGACTATTATGCACATTACCAGAGGCGGACCCAATAATCAGAAGGGGTGAAGTGTGATATTTACCATTGGTACAGAAAAGTAATGAATCTGAGTGGTAACTATGGACTGTACAGGTTGAGCGGGGGGGAGGGAGGGCAGGGCTAGGGTATCTCTGTGTCCACTACTCCCATGGATCTGCCTATGCACATTACCCTTGCTTCATTACTTTTTCACGTCATTTTTTGAATCCCAAAAATATAAAAAGTTTTTTTAAAAAAAACAAACAACAACCACCACCACAACAACAACAAAAAAAACATATCAACATGCAAATACTTGAATCCAGCAGGCCAATAACAAAATGTGAACACTTTCTTAGTCTAATTATTACACTTCCAGGTCAGCATCAGTACACAAAAAACAGGCTCTACGAATTTTTTTTTTTAAAGTTCAGACTATATGTTTTTCTTGGAACAGATGTATGTATGTGAGCGTGCTTGTGCGTGCGTGTGCCTGTACGTGTGTGCCCACGTGCGGTTTAACTAAAAGTGTGAATTTTCTCCTTTTATTCAGTATATGCTTTTTATTTGCTCATTGGTCAAATGTTTAATTGTTGTTAGCTTCTAACTTTGCACTGAGTGTCCGCAGCCCTTCTTGTAGCTAATCGTATAATGTTAAAAAGAAAAAAAAAAAAAAAGAAACTGATAGAAGGGGCCGGCGACAATTCACGTGTAATGTTTACTCAAGGACTCTTATCGCATTTTAAAAATTACAGTGTGTATCTCTGGAGAATAATATGTATATCTACCTTTAGCGGCTTTTTATTGTGGACTAATGCAAGAAAATTATTACCGGAGTATTGCACCATTTTTCCATTCGGAATATAAAGTTTAAAATAAATACTCTTGTTGAACTGTGGCCATAGATAATTGTAAAGAGTGGATAGTTCCCTTGCAAGCAGGAACAGAAACAAGCACTTGGACATAGGTTTTGACTGCTTTTGGAGGAGCCAGGAGTTTTGGCTCCCACCTGTTTACAGACCTTTTTTTCTCCTTCAAACTTTAAAATAAAAAAGGAATTAAAAAAAAAAAAAAAAAGAAAAAAAAAAAAGACTTCCATCGTAAAGAAAACTATTTTCAGAATGAAGATATGCTACTTCAGAGCTCTGGGATTGAACAGTGTTGTTGTATTATTCTTTTCTTTGGCCATTGCTGTGTACTATTTTTGTTGTTGTTTTCCTCCTCTTCGTCAAAGTGGCGAAAACTTTGTGATCACTATCTTGCACATGGTGGAAGATGTCTCAGGAAAGCCGGGTTTCCCGAGGAGCAACTCCACACCATTTCATGTATTTTTAAAACCCAACTCCTAGCACTGAAGATATTATTAAAAAACAAAATAAAATTAAAAAAAGACAGTAAGAAAGAAGAAAATACCTAATCTAATGTGTAGCAGTTACATATTTACCAAATAATGGACTCAAAAGAAATAGATGTTTGAAGAGTGCTTTATATATTAAAAAAATCGCTTTATGTTTAAAAAAAGATCAATGTTTTTGATTGTTTTGAAAGGAAGAAAGACAATGGAATAACATACACGTCAAGTATGTTTTAAAAATTATATGAACATTGTGCTCCCTGCCTGCTTGGATCAGGAAACTTGTGCATTACTTTTTTTTTTTTTTAATTAGCTTTTTAATGGTTTTATCAGATTTAAAGGGTCCTGCAAGATTGCAAATTAACAAAAGCTGGTTTTATAGAGGATCATGAACTATGCACAAACTGGGTTCAAGACTTGTTTTTTTCTCAAGTTTTAGTAGTGTATTTAGCTGAATAACTTCTCCTCAGAGTAATTGCATCTCATTGCCATTACACGCCTCCTACATATATATTTTATATATATACACACACACTCTTATATAAAATATGTATGTGTGTATGTGCGTGTTTACATACAGTTTTCCATGCTGAAGTTTAGCATTGAGTTGTAGAAAAACTCCTGATATTTTAAAATTGGGAATGAAAATTTCTGTTTAAGGGTTTGGGGGGTGGGTTTTTGTTTGGGGGCTCTTTTTTTTTTTTTTTTTTTTTGCCTTTCCTTTTGGATTAAAGATGTCTGTAACTCTGAGATTAAAAAAAACAACAATTGTGGCTTTTAATGTTTATTCTCCTCATAGAATGTGATTGTTAAAAGAACATGCACCGGAAGTTGCTTTCAAGAGTACGAAGATTCTTTGAAACTTAATAAATTGCAGATTTTTTCTTGGCTGTTCAAATAATGTGTATTTTTCTTTTATGCAGGGGATCCTAAAAAATTTTTTTTATTGTTAAATCTGTTAAGGTATTTCATGGAAGAAGTTTAACTCTTTCAATATTAATGAGAATTAAGCGTACAGCCAGGCAAATCACGCCTCTACGTGTAGTCACACACCGAGTCGGTGCTTGTTGGTGATGGCTTTCTCACAAGCTTGTCCCATGAACACCTCGCATATCGCGTCCAAGAGTGCTGCACAAAAAGCAGTCATAATTTCTTGGTTTTGGCTGGAATTATGGTTTTTTCTCATTTATTCATGTCTTTAGTGCTATAGCAGATGAATTGTTGTAACACTTGGAATGCTGTGAGGCTGAAGGCTCCTCTCTAGCTCTGCCATTCAGTCACCCCCGTAAGCCTCCCGTGTTCTGGACCTGGATGTCTGTGGCTGTAAATTGCCGGCTCCACTAAGTTTCATGAGACAGGCAAACAGCCGGTAAATAAAATAGGGGTAGAAACGCCAGAATATTTTCATGTTTGGCCTGTCAGGTTTTGCAATTTAGGAAGGTGTTTGCGGTGGCCAACACTGGGCGTAGGGGGGAATCACAGAGGGCTCGTGGAGGGGCCCGCGCTTGCTGGCCCCCCCTCCACCGCGGAGCTTTGCGCCCCCGTCCCGCCTCCGTCAAACCCGCTCTTCACCGCTCAGTGGCCCCGAGGATGTGCTGCTCCCGGCCGCTCTGGCCCCAGGCCTCCAGCGGTTGGAGCCTGTGCAGCGCAGCTCATCCTGCTCGGTCATTTGAGGAGGAAACGGCCACCGCGAGGCACTGGTTAACGCGAAAGCGGTGCGCAGCCCCGGGCGACGGCCTGCGCCGCGGCGGCCCGGGCTTGCCGGCGCTGGGATTATCGGCTCCTCCGCCACGAATGCATCGAACGAGAAGGGCTGGTGGGGTGGGGGGACCCAGCGACCCTTGGCAGTTGGCTGCCCACATGACACAGTTAGAAGTTATCCCCGAACCTAGATTTGTTAATTTTTGTTATCTAATTAGCTAAAACACCCAGCGGAAGCCTGTTGCGCTGGTTGCGTAATCGATACGGCCCCGCAGTCGCACCCTGTTGCCGCAGTTGGTTTTTACCGTGAACTGCGTCCCCTCCCATCTCCGTTCTTTGGGGGTTTGGGTTTTTTGGTTTTTTTCTTTCCCTCTTCCAGGTGTTTGTAATGAAACTCTTGGAAGAGCGTTGCCTTCCCTTTTCCTTCCTTGGTTTTTTATTTAGCTTGTATTTTGTTTGGGATTTTTTCTTAGCAAGGAGGGCTTTCAGGGTCCCTGGGTTTTGTTTGCCTCGACATCAAAGTCCATTAGGGAGTCGGATGTTTTGGCTAATGAGAGCTTTTGTCTTCCATAGGGTTGGCAGAGATGGCTTTTTGTAAATCAGATGCACTGCTAAATTCCTTACCCACCCTGGAATAGTAGAAGAAATGCGGCTTTTGGCCAAAACCAATCCTTTAGTGTTTGCGTAGCTCTTTATTTTCAGTGTCATACTCTCTCCTGCTGTAATGCTACCCGGTGTTTGTGCAGCTGTAAAGATAGCTCCTGACGATAAGGGTTCTCCTTGTGGCTCCAGAATCTTCACAAGCAATCATTTCTAGCAATCTGTGTTCCTCTGTGTATTGCATTTACTGTACCCTCCGTCGCACTTTCACTGCATGGCTCCCCTGTCTCTAGGCCAAGAGAATTTCTCTTTCCTGAGTGGTCTGAAACTGTCAAACTTCTTCTTAGTTACTTGTCTAGTTTGTGGGTGGCACGGGCAGAGCGGATCGTTTTGCTCTTCTGCTCCAAAAATATATTACTGTTCTTGATGATTCAATATATGATTGTGTATGTGAAGGAGCGTTTTAATTAAAAACTGTATATGGATATCTGTATATGTTAAGAATTATTGGAGTTGGAAGTCTGGGAATGGAGTCGAAAAACCCTTTAGGGTTTGGGTGCCGGGCAGCTGTGGTGGGAGCGATCCTGTGACGCCAGATCAGAGATTGCCGCGGCGACCTGCAGGATCACGCGACGTTGCACGTGAGCTGCCGCTGCAGGTGTGAGAGGCCACGCGTTGGGCGGCCGGAGGCCTGCGGATCGTGCCGCGGAGTTGATGCTGAATGTGCCAGCTCTGCTCGAGCCCTGCGCAGCCGGGCTTAGGGAAGGGGCGTCCGGAAAAATCGGATACTGAGCTCAGTCGGACTCTGCGTGTAAACTGCGCGGACGCCTGGCGTAGCCCACGTGCCCCACCAACCCCAAGGTAACCAACAGCTCCGTAAATGTGTGGAAGTGTCTGCAATTTGCGATGGTCTCTTTAGCAGGGGTTCAGAGGTGGCCTCGGGCCCGTCCGTGGACCGCGGGGGAGGGCTTTAGCTCCCTGCAGGGCTCTTGGACTGGTTTCACCCAGGGCCTTGCCTTGCTCCGAAGGCAGTAACGTGCCTGTGAAACCTTGACGTCTACGGGAGCAGCCCGCCCTTGGTCCTCCCACGCTCCCCACCGTTCCCAAGGGGTCTCTCCCAGTAACACCCGTGTGCTCCTGGAATCTGGGAGAGGCACCTCCCGCGCCCACCCGCGCTGCAGCTTTCCCGAGGGAGGCCGGCCGGCGCGCCCGCGCTCTAGCGGGGCCCCCGCGTCTTCCTCAGCAGCTGCCTGATGGCTCAGGTTAACCATCGCTCCCCGCAGGCTGCCGGGCTCGAGCGCCCCGCGGGCAGTCCAGCCTGGCAAGGACAGGCACGCCGACCACCGAAACCCCTCGCGCCCCCACCGTCGTCTGCCCTCTAATGAAAAGCGTTTCATTAGAAATGAATATGGCACTTTGTCCTGTGTGTGCCCCCAGTGTTTGTTTTTTACTGTCAGACGCATTGGAAACGAGTGGCTTGTAAATTTTCTCTGATGAAAACGTGGTCCCAGCGCAGTCATGATTTCAGGGTTATCAAACACAATAGGCTGGAAGATTGCTTTGCTTTCAGTAAGTAGTATTAGTAACGGGGGCTTGCCTTGGACTAGCTGTGTGGCTGCTGACTCTTGAGGAGAAATCTCCCCCCCGCCCCCAGCTGCCTATAGTCTGTCCTGAGTTAATAGTTTATTGTTTTAAATGTTCATTTTGTTCAGGGGAGTGGATGTGATAATATTCAAAACTGCAGCAGGTTGCTCTTTAACTTCTCTGTAGTTTTATCTGGATCCTTTGCCCACTTAACGTATCTTAACTGAGTCTTAATTTATACAAAAAAAAATTATTCAAGCAGACTAAAGACCCGCTCAGGGACAGTGTTGGAAAGGAGCAGATTCTCCTCCCTTGTTTTGGCTACAGCATTCGTGGTTTACAACTGCGCGTTACTGGCTGTATCCCATAGGAGCAGGAAAGGGCAGATTTTCCATTGTTTTATCTGATTTCAAGTGGGACCCACTTTTTCTGCCTTTTCTCGGGATGTGTCTGTCTGCTTCCCAACACTTCTCTCCCTGCGGAAGACGGGACGTTTCTGACAAAGGCAGAGGAGACGGTTATTCTGCAGGTAATTAATTGCAAGTTCTACCAGTGTGAAGCCTAGAGGTGCCCACCAAGAAACGCCACCCCTGTGCTCGGCGGGAGATTCCGCACAAGCACAAAATGCCTGACCTACCTAAGAGGGGACGGGCATTAGTCCCCACAGCTAAGCGGCCCTCGCCTCTCGTTTCTGGGAAGATCACACGGAACAGCTTGTAGGTAACTGCAAGTAGCTCTGATGACCTTGCGGAGCTTCTTTTGCTGAAGTTTCCAAAAGCCTACCAGGATGGGGAGAGGTGCGCTTTGCCAACATGTCTCCGTGCAGCATCAAAGGCAGGACGCAGCAGGTGAGAAGGCAGGCTGGTGAGGCGGGCCGGGAGCTCGGGGTCAGGGCTAGAAGGAAGCCTGCAAAGGGCTACTTGATTTGTAGGTGAGTTTCATTTCTGAAATAGCTAGAAATTGCTAAAATTAAAAGAAAAAAAAAATGTTTTTTCCCCTGGTAGCTCTGGCTCAGTGACGGGGTTTCTCTATAGCACCAATATGTAAAAATGCGTGTGCAGTAAGGTGCTTCTAAAGCTATGGCCAACTTACTCTGTTAGTCCAATAGCCTTTGGTTCTTGCTCATCAGCATGGTTACGCCCTGTTTTGAACTGCTTTTTAAGCTTTTGCTGCCTCTTTGTTCATTAATTAGGGGCGCACGATAACCTGGATGGGAGCGTAGTTGGAAGCGGTTTCAGAATCATTCCCCCAGGGTGCTTCAGCACCTTTGAAAACTACCTTTTCCTGGGGCTTTTCAGAAACACAGCTGCAAGACGTGAAGTTGAGCACTCGGGACCAGCAAAGCAGTGACTCCGGCACACAGCCTCGGACACCCCTTGGTGTTACCTTCAAGCACAGCTTTAAACTGGGGTTTAGAATAAACCCCAGTTTCTGGTGCAGAAAAAAGCGTAATACTCTGCAGCAGAACATTATTTTTTCATCATTTAGTGGAGATTAAGCACAAAGCACTAAACCCTCATAGTATGACACTTAGGACACAGAGTACGTTTTGCTTGTGTCCCTAGATGGGGGGGGCAGGAGGAAGAGAAAGCACCCAAAAGTGACGGGCTCCGTTAGAGGTTAGAGATCACGTCTTCTGGCACAGACACCTCCAAGCAAAGGCAGTGCCTTGTAGTTCAGACACTGACATTTGTATCTATTTTATAGAATTCTAAGACGGTGGCGATGTACCCCTGTGGGCACCACCTCTAGCTGAGAAAGAGGGAAACCTTGCCGAAGCGATCCTAGAGGGAAATGGGTGAAGAAACCTCCTTTTCCACTTGGACTTCAACAAGGCCAGGAGGCCAAATGTCACATTTTCCAGATGGGGTTATTCTTAGTGTTCTTGTCAATACAGGGCATTTAAATTGCGCGATTTGACTGGCATAACCAGCGATTGATGCATTCTTAAAAATGCTTTGCTGTTTTCGTAGTCAGCGGGCAGACCAGAGAGGCATCAGCTGTGTGACTTCTGTCCTCCATGGGACCTGAGAGAGCAGACATACCGAGTTAGAGGATTTACCCAGTCTTTTACTGTGTGTCACGGCGGCGGCCGGAAGTTCATGGTCTGCAAAACAAGGGAACCGCTTAGCGGCATCTCGGCTCCTGCCCCCCCCCCCCGGTTACACGGCTGTAACGCAAGGGGCATCGCGGCCTCCAGCAGCACGGGCACCGCTGGATTCTGCCGCCCGGTGACGAAGGGCCAGAGCCTCCGTGGGGATGGACGGAGCGGTAACGAAAAGCTCCACGGGACAGCGGGGAGATCCCTGCTTTTCTGGGGAGGCCGCTGGCCCACCCAGCCTCTGCCCGGCTCCTTCGGCGCCGGAAGCCCGGCAGCCTTTCCGAGGCCCGGGGAGGCACTGCTGCCCCTGCTTGTGGCGCGACTTGGCGTCAGCAGAACAAACCCCGCTCCGCCTCTGCCAGGCTGGACCAACAGCTCTGGTTTATTGAGGTACGAGCGTGCAAGAGCTTACGCTGCCTTTCCTGAAGGCTGCCTGGACTCTCAGCACCAGAAAGAAGCTGGGCACGAGCTCAGGTGTTTGTGGACTACTTTAGGCTCCTAAATGGAGGCTTTTGATTTTTGAGAAGCTTTTGCACCAAGCAAAGTTCTGCTCGTTTGTCCCCCGTCAGCCGAGCTGTCGCTTTAAAGGCTAGAAGTACTGTAAATCCTCTTTGCCAGCGCTCCCCGCCCGGCGCGCGGGTCCCCGCGCTCTCGCAGTCGCTCCCGGCCGGGCGAGGCGGGAGCGCTCAGGCCTGCCCGCGCGGGGGCTGTGCTCGGCCAGGCGCGAGCGCCCGCAGGAGGAGCGGTAGCCGTGCTGAGCAACGTGCGCCGCGCGAGGGCTGCGGAGCGGCGCTTTCCTCCCGCGCACACAGGCCCGCACGCGGAAACGGCCGCTCACAAAAAGCTGGAGGCGCTGCCTAAAACCCAGGCAAGTCCTCGCTGCAGCAAGCCCAGCGCTGAGCCCCCGGGCGCGCATCCGCCGGCCTCGCCCGCGCTCCGCTGCGTTTCTGTGCGCTCGGGCAACACGAGGCGCGGTCCCCGGGCGGCCCCGGCAGCGGCAGCGCTGCTCGGCCCGGCTGGCCCAGCCCGCCCGGGAAGCGCC
The DNA here is from genome assembly GCF_949628215.1 of Phalacrocorax aristotelis. Classification (NCBI taxonomy): domain Eukaryota; kingdom Metazoa; phylum Chordata; class Aves; order Suliformes; family Phalacrocoracidae; genus Phalacrocorax; species Phalacrocorax aristotelis. The sequence goes on from NC_134291.1 coordinate 12,503,299, forward strand.
TGGGAAGCGCCGCGCAATGGCCGCGGCCTCCGCTGCGGCAGGAAATGGGGGAGCGGCCTCCGCAAGATGGCCTCGGCTGCAGTTCCCAGCTTCGCCCACGAGATGGCGGCAGCGCACCGCGGCGAGCGAGCGCCGGGCGGGGGGGCCCCGCGCTGCCGGAGCCCCGCTGCCCCCCCCCCCCCCCCCGCTCCCCGCTCCCCCCTCCTCCTCCAGCCCCCCCCCACCCCCGCCCCCCAGCCCCTCCGACCTGGGCAGTCGGCCCCCCCCCCAACTCCCCCATGCCCAGCCCACCCCCGGGCCGCCGCGGTGCCGCCGCCCCCGGGCAGGGCTGCAGCGCCCTGGGTCACGCCCGTGTGCGAGGGGAGGCTTGAACTGATCGATGCGTGTTAAAAAGTCCCGTCCCTGGGAGCGATTTCAGGTGACGTCTGCGCCGCGTAGCTGAGAGGCCGTCGGGAGCGCAAACCGCCGCAGCAAGCAGCGATCGCGGGGGCCGGGGCTGCCCCCGGCCGGCTTCAGCCGCAGGCGAGCGAGGAGGGCAGGCTCCCGCACGGAGGGCGCTGCCCTTGCAGGGGGAGCCCCGGGGCGCTGCTGCGGTCGCTGCGGGCAGCGCGGGGTCCGGGACCACCGCAGCCGCCCCGGGAGAGCCCTGCGGGGGCTCGTGGCGTCGCGTGGCTCGAGGGCAGCGGGTTCGCTCTCTCCAGAGCCCTTGGCGTGGTTTCCCCAGCGCTGAGCCGCCCTTAGCGAAAGGCCCTAAAGACAAATACAGCTAATTACATCCTCAACGAGCAAGCCCTGCTTTTCGCTTTGAAACGTTTTTCTTTCTCATTTGGTGTCCGCGGTTGAAGTGTTGGTGCCACAGCGTCACATCCATCAGGGCCTGAGCAAGGCGCAGCAGCTGGCGTCGGTGAGGCACATCGCGGTGCGCAGGCGACGTCCCCCCGCGGGCCCGCGCGGCTCTCGATGGCACGCAGCTCGCGCAGGCAGCATCTTGCGGCTCCCTGATCGTTCGTGTACACAAATCAAGCAGGAGCATCGCGGGGTGGTGTGATGGGCTGTGCTACGTGATGTGGAACAGAACAGGAGGGATCACACGGAGCCCTTCTCCAGGGGATGACGGGGGCGAGCGCAGGGACAGGGCCGGCGTCTGCTCTGCAGGCGAGTCTGGAGTAAAACGGTTGAACTGGGGAAAGGGGGAGGCGGAGGGAAGGGAAGGAAAAGAGTTGCAGTGGAAAGACTTTCAGGATCTTTCTGGTGTTTGGGAATGAAAAGAGTGGCCCTTGATTCTGCCGTGCGTGGGTCAAGTTCAGTGCAGTGTTTTTTCTGAAGAGCAGCACCACCGACCTCAGCACCAGCCAGGGCAGCACCGAGACGCACAGGTGTGTGTCCTGGCACAGGCCTTGCTGCTTCTGAGGGGTTGTGGTTTACAGAGGAACCCTGTGAAGGGAAAGCAGCTTGTCCATGGTCACCCCACAGGGGCAGGGACCCCTGTGTCCTCGTCCCACTATCGTCCCCTCCGCTGCAGTGCCCCACAGCACATCTCCCTTCCCTAATACCAAGGCCCTGGGCACGCGGACATAACATCCCAGCTCTGACAAACCAATGCGAATGACTGATAATTAAGAGGACCTGAGCAATGAAACTTCTCCAGTCCCAGAGAGAGGATCGGGAGAGCGAGCGCTGCTGCCGCCTCAGGTGCCATCCCGGGGACAGCGGTGTCGTGCCTGTGCATGGCTCACTGGGGACTGAGGCTTTTCCCCGGATCCTGTGCCTCAGGGCATTACAGCAGCCTCCGGCACACAGCTAACGAGACGACAGCCCTGCTGCCCCCAGCAGGCCCTGATTAACCCCTGGCCACGGTCACGGACATCTCACTTCTACACTGGCGGGCTTGGAGCAGCCGCTCTGGAGGCACGAGCCCCCCCATCTGCTGTCCCCCTGACCAGCAGGGAGGTGCCCCGGGCTGCGGGTGCCCGGGGTTACAGTCAATGCCTCTGTCCCCCCAGCTCTGCTGGGGACAACCGAGTGCTTCAGAACAGAGCTGAGCCGGGGGACCCGGGTGGATGTTTGGATGGATCCTGCTCCCCCCAGGCTTTCCCCTGAAGCCCCGCCACAAAGCAGCTGCCCCGGCTGCCCTCTCCTCCTGCGAGGGGAAGCGGACGGAGGGGCAAATTTTGCTCCTCTGATTAGGCATGTGCCTGAGGGGTATTTGCAGCAACAGCTCGGGCCAACCCGTGTGTGCATGGCTCTGTCTATCGCATGCTCTGCCTGCGTTCGCCCGCTGTCCCCTCGAGTCAGGTGCAGATACGCTGTGTTCAATAGCTGTGAGCAGCATCTGGGAAAGAAAAGCTGTGTCGCTTGTTGCTACTTGTTGAAAGCAAATGAGCTGCAGGTGTTTAGTTCTTCACCACACATAGAGGTACCAAGCCAGCCCTAGCTCTCAGGAGGGCTTTACAACCCCTGCATGACCCAGCTGCCCTGGGAGTGCCCTTAGCTGCATTTTTCTGCTAAAACAGGAGATGCACACAGGTTGCACACCCACCTCTCAGGCCATGAGACACAGGACCTGCTTATTTTTAACCTCACTCAGCATCTTTGCAGTGGGGTGACGCCTTGCCCTGCTCTGTCACAGGAGAAGCACCGCTCGAGCCCCAGCGCGCTGATGCACACAGGCAGAAACCAAGGCAGGGCTCACACTGCCTCAGAGGAGAGCCCTGTATGCGGCACAGAGCGCTCCTCAGGGACAGGCACCAGGGGCTTTTACCGCACGGCTTTGTTTGCATTGTCGTGTTACAGCTCTTGTATAACCTTTCTGCAGCAAAACAGGGTGCCTTGCAGGCTGGCACAGGCCGAGGCTCCTTGCGCTCTCCCTTGCCCTGCATCCTGCGCAGAGCCATGGGGAGGCCATGCCTAAAACGCTCCTGTCCTGCCGGCGCCCCTGCATGGAAAAGCCTTGCAAACCCCAGCCTCCAAGGCAGCCGTACGTAAGCTCGGCTAAGCAGCCCTGTGCAACAGGATTTAATGGGGGTGTTGTCAAAAAAAACCCCCAAACCTGCAATGCCCCAGAGGGGGGCTGTGCAGGTGAGGGGCTGAAAAGCTGGGGAGCGCTGCCCTCCATCCCAACAGCATTCCTGCCCGCCCCCCTGAGCCCCCTTCCCCTGTGGGGCTGGGGGGAGTGGGGCTGCGGCAGCCAGGGGGAGGGGAGGGGAACCTGGCCCACTGGTACCGAGCGGGGCTGTATCATGCAGCCAGGCATCGCGCATGGGGCATGTGCTGCTGGGGGAGCTCCTCCAGCGTCTCACTGCTGGAGCCCAGTACTGCAGGGGCGCGTGGAGGTGGGCCTGGGGAGAGGGTCCCTGCACCTCCAGCATCTCAGTTTCTGCATCTTCTACAGCTCCAGCATCCAGGTCAGCATCTCGGTGCCAGCGGCTGCTGTACCCCGCAGGTCTTGGGCTGGGGCTGGCTGGGAGCGGGGGTCCTGAAGCCCCTGGGGGCGATTCGTCTGCCCAGGGAAGCCAGTGGTGGGGACGGGGGAGCCGCTCCCCACGGCGGCTCTGGGGAGGCTCTGCCAGCCTGAGCCAGCCTTCGGGATACCCCAGACATAAGGAGCTGTTTCCAGGCCATATCACGTCTCCCAAGTGCAGGATGCACTGCACATGAGGGGGCAGCCTTGCTCATCCCAGCTTCCTAAGTTTACACTGCAAAGAGCTTTTCTTCTGCTGTTAACATAATACTGTAAACCAAAAAGCTTAGTGCTCCTGATTCTAGCATAAACCTGGCCTCTCGCATGTGAGCCGGCCCTGCAGGAGCTTCACCGCGCGCAGAGGGGGTTGTTTGCCGGCGGTGGCTGTCATTGAGCCCGTGCCCATGGGGGACGTGGCAGTGGGGTGCCCTGAGGGGTGCTCACAGGGAGGCTGGGCTCTCCCTGCCAGCACCTTCTGATCGTCCAGGTCGGGAAGGGGCTGGGATCGCTGGGTGCGATCCTGTATCAGCCCATCTGGGCTGGGCAGGGGCACACCATACTGGCTGGGCTTCTGAAAGCTGGGGACCCCGAATTGCCCGGCTCCCTTGGGTTTGGACCGGGGCCGATGACTCTTCAATCCACCAAGCTTTCGTACCTTTATTTATTGTATTTTTGTGGCTGCTGAGCAGGTTAAGTGCTTGTTACAGCAAGGATGGACTGTGCAAGGGGAGAGTAAACCAGTGCAGTGCATGGTAGAGCACAGTAAATACTGACCTTCTGTGCTCTTCTCCCACTCCTTTTATTATCTCCTTCTAATGTGTTTATGGTTTTTATTACAGTGGATCAGCTGTCTTTTAATGACTGTTGTTCTTTTCTGTACTTGGACGTGAGAAGAGCTGTTTTATTTTTAGTTATCCATGCTCGGTAAAAACTTTAGTGGTTAAATTGTCAGGAAAATCATAACACCAAATGTCCTGACACTATCAGAGGAGGCTGGAGAGCTGGGGGGGCTCCTCAGGTGCCAGGACGCTGCAGATAAGGATGGAGCATGGAGGAGGGAAAGCAAACGCAGTGATAAGGGGTCTGGGCATAAAATACTGATATCAGGCACAGCAGCACTTGAAGTACAGGAGAAAGAAACCTAGACATTTTCTGGTTCCACTTCGCAACAACGTGTTTATTGGGTACGCGTTAAAAAAACCCCACAAAAATAGAAAAGAGAAAAGCAACCAGATGCATATACTGCCCTATTGCATGCTCTACACCAAGGTACAAAAGTCAAAACTACTTTGAACACTGGACCTGCCGCTGTAACCGCAGCCGTGCCAGGAGGTTGTACGTGCAAGTGCTTGGGGGAGGTGGACACAGGACCCGAACAAGACCCAGGAGAGCAGCACAGGCAGGTACGATGCAGCTGCACAGATGCCCGCATCTGCCTTCTGATGTATGCAGCCAAAGACCCGTTGTTTGTCCCCCTTTCCTAGCACACGAGGAGCTGCCTGCCTGCCTGCCTGCCTGCCCACCTGCCTGCCCGCCTGCCTGCCCACCTGCCTGCCCGCCTGCCTGCCTGCCCGCCCGCCCGCCCGCCTGCCTGCCTGCCTGCCTGCCTGCCTGCCAGCCTGCCCGCCGGCCTGCCTGCCTGCGCACCTGCCTGCCCGCCTGCCTGCCAGCCTGCCCGCCTGCCCGCCGGCCTGCCTGCCTGCGCACCTGCCTGCCCGCCTGCCTGCCTGCCCGCCGGCCTGCCTGCCTGCCAGCCTGCCCGCCTGCGCACCTGCCTGCCCGCCTGCCTGCCTGCCCGCCGGCCTGCCTGCCTGCCTGCCTGCCTGCCCGCCTGCCAGCCTGCCCGCCTGCGTGCCTGCCCGCCTGCCCGCCGGCCTGCCTGCCTGCGTGCCTGCCCACCTGCCCGCTGGCCTGCCTGCCCGCCGGCCTGCCTGCCTGCCCGCCTGCCCGCCGGCCTGCCCACCTGCCCGCCTGCCCGCCGGCCTGCCTGCCTGCGCACCTGCCTGCCCGCCTGCCTGCCTGCCTGCCTGCCTGCCCGCCTGCCAGCCTGCCCGCCTGCGCACCTGCCTGCCCGCCTGCCTGCCTGCCCGCCGGCCTGCCTGCCTGCCCGCCTGCCCGCCTGCCTGCCTGCCTGCCTGCCTGCAAGCTCGCCATGGCACAGATGCAACGTGCTGGCTGACCGACGGCAGTTTCCCAGGTACGCCTCCTGCCTTTTTGGGGACTCACCCTCTCCCCGCGCCCTTCCAGCAACCAGCATCCCTTCCATGTCCCTCCTCCTTGTCATCTCCAGCTCTCACCGGTCCCGGCTGGGTGGGAAGAGGAGGGAAGGGGTGGGAGGCGGCAGGGTTGGTTTTGGCCGAGGCAGCGCCTCTCCCCACCCAGCCCACCTGAGTTTCCAGCCAGTGCCGCTGCTGCCGGCACCTCCCTCCCGGCCCCGGGCAGCCGGCTCAGCACACCGAGCAGCTGTTGGTCTTGTTCATGGGAGGCCTCAGCGCCTGCTCCTTGGGCAACGTCTCCCTCCTCTTGCAGAGAGCCGGGCTGAGCCTGCTGGGCAGGTTGGCTTGCTGCAGCAGCTCCCTGAAGACCTCCAGAACATTCTTGTTGTCCTTGGCCGACGTCTCCACGAAGCGGCTGTTCCAGTCCAGCTCCACCAGTGACAGGGCGTCCTCCGCCGGCACCTGCCGCTCGCCGCCACTCTCCGCCTTGTTGCCGACCACCACGATGGGAGGGAACTTGTCTTCCTTCACCTCCAGGATCTCCTCCCGCAGGCTCTTGATGCTCTCAAAGGACTCGGCATCATCTACAGCATAGACCAGGGCGAAGGCATCGCTGTTCTGGATTGAGAGCTTCCTCATGGCTGGGAAGGAGTAGCTGCCACTGGTGTCCAGGATTTCCACCTTGACCGTGGCCCCGCTCACCTCGTACTCCTTGCTGTGCAGCTCCTCCACCGTGCGCCGGTGCTTGGGCTCGAAGGTGTCCATCAGGAAGCGGCGGATGAGGGCTGTCTTGCCCACGCCAGCGGCGCCCAAGAAGACCAACCGCACGTGGCTCTTCTCCTTCACCACCAGGGACATGGCAGAGGGGATGGGACGCGCTGCAGCTCGCGCTCACCCCACCAGTGTCCCTGCGTGGCTGCAGCCCCAGGCGTCTGTCCGTCCTCCCCTGCGCCGGCTCGGTGCAGCCAGCGAAGTTTGGTGCCGCCTCCCTGCAAACTTCTCCCAGCCGTTCTGCCGTGGACGCGACAGTCCCCAAGTCCAGCTCATCTTTTATCCTGGTTCCTCTCTGCCATGTGGCACCAGGCTGTCCAATCTCTGCGGGTTGAGGGTGCTGAAGGCGGGAGGAGAGCGGGGTGCTCCGGGCCAATCCGTGGAGCGCAGCCCTGGAAAGCCACTCCAGCCCTGGAGAGCACCGCGCCTCGTTGCACTTTGCACTTGCATCACCCGCCGCTGCCGGTAGCACTGGGGAACCGGCAGCATCGCAGCCGTCACACTGCGCGAGCACTCCTGCCCTTTTTTCCTCCCTGGAGATTAACGTGTGTTTCTTGGCGTGGGCTTGCTGACAGCAGGGGACCTCGGTGGGGGTTCCCCCACCCGTTGGGTGGCTCATGGCCGGACGTGGCAAGGGCTGGCCGGTCACCCGCAGGATTTCTTGCACTTACCTGGGGCTGGGGACTCCTTTGCAGACAGGGTTGCTGCAAATGTGCCCAACCCTTCTGTGAGCCTATGAAATATTTGACCTGAGGGGAAAAATAAGAGCTCTCTGAAATCTGTGCATCATAACCTCCACATTCAGCTGTCAGTTATTCTGTGATTTTTATGAACTATTTAACCTGAGGGGCAAATAAAATCTCCCTGAAAATGATGCATCGCGATCTCTATGCAGATGTCGCGCAGTGGTGGGGCAGGAACACAGGCCATGACCCGGCTGCAGCAGAAGCTCTGACCCAGACCGGTTGGTTGATTTACTGAGCAGAGAGGCGGGATGTGTGCTGAGCCCCGGCTCCGCGCGGCTGGGCATCGCCTCTGGAAGCAGGGTTGCTCACAGAGGTGCAGGGTGCCCCATCAGGGTGTGTTTCCCCAGCAGTCGCCTTCCCTACTCCACGTTCGGGTTGTTTCAGAAGTGGAGCTAAGCAAAGTGCAAATGCAAAGAGAACTTGCTCAGAAGTTAAAGTAAGATTTTATCCTGAATTTGTGCCTGTGTGGGTTTTTCTGAGCTTTGGGCTAGTTTTTATCGTTTTAATGCAGTTGGTTTTCCTTCCATAGCAAAAAGTACCAGTTTTAGTGTTCAGTTCTGGCTGAATTTATTCTGTTGATTTCAAAAGCCCTTTTCATGAGAATTTTTCCTGCCTCTTAACTCCCCAATTATCATTGTATTTTAGCCATGTTAAGAGCTTTCCCTGGCTGATCTTTTTATCAGGAGAGCTAAGAGGTTGCATTGGGGTGAGCAGAGTCCTGTCCTCAGCTCAGCCTGCCTTGGAGAGGGGGAAGGTTGGGTCCCTAACAGGACTGGCAGTGGGACTCATGCCCAAAATACCCCGTACACCGTGGCACCCTGCGGGATTTTGCACCGTCTGGTGATGCGCCTTCACGACGCACCATGAAGCGCTTTTGAAGAGCCTTATGTGCCACGAGGAGAGCCCACAGGCGTGAGAAGGAGCTGAGGACGCAGAAGGTGTGACGGCACGGCCATAGGACCTTGGCACGCTGAAACAAGGAGAAGGGGTGGATGAGCAGAGCGTGCCGGGTTTAGGCACGTGAACACAGTGTTGGTGCCTGGCATGCTATCGACATCAGTGGCAATGAAGAACCGAAGACGGCAAGGAAGCAGGGCATGGCAAGTGATCTCACCCCACTTTTGAAAGCTGTTTAAAGCAAAAACCCAGTTTTTTTAAATTAGAAAAGAGTTTGGTTAATGCTTCTTTGTGCTTAGATAGCCGTAGTGACATGGGTTTTCAGGAGAGGAGATGAAAGGGGTTTCCCACAGTTCCTCCCAGCTGGCTGTGGCGAAGCTCCGCAGGGCTCAGCCAGACCTTGGAAGGTGCCAGGGACCTGCATGAGGCCCTTGCCGCTGCTCACTTTCCCAGGATTTCATTCCAAAGAGCCTTAAAACATGGATCTGTTCACCCTCACAACACCCAGCAGCTCTCTTACAGGTGCAGCAACGGTGCCCAAGGTGAAGGAGGAACCCGTGGCAGGAGGGAATGGGGACCTACATGTTCAAGCACCCTGTCCTGGCTCTAAACCATCCCCATTATTGCCAGCACTCTGCAGAAAAGGACCCGCGAGCTGAGGGACACACTGGGAAACGCTGGGCAGCAACACCAGCCGTGGAGGGGTTCGCAAACTGTGCCTGGGAAGGTGGCCCTGGGGCCGTGGGAGCCAGCACCGGGTCACATCACTACTGCTGGCTGCAGTTTGACGCATTTCTGTGAAGAGTAGATGTCTCCTGCGTGGTCTGGCCAGGGTGAGGGGCCAACCCTGGCTGCGTTAGACAAAGAAATGTGTTGCAGACAAGAAGCTGCCCTGCCTTGGTGCTGCAGTCGCACGCAGCCTGTCTGTACATCCCCAATGATTTTTCACATCAGTTGTCTCCCCTTAGTTTTCACATCTCTGCTGCTATGGTTACCGAGAGCCTGAAAGGGTTTAAATCTCCCTCAGAGCAATGGAGGATTTCAGGGGTAATCTTGTTAACAGATGAGCAATGAATATTTCTAAAGGCCTTTTGCATGAATATCTCGTTCTGTATTAGCTTATGTCCGCTGACAGCGGGGAAAGCAAAGCGCGGGGGGACTGGGTGCAAGGAAGGGAAGAAACCAGAGAAGGATGAATGCGGCAGCTTGTTTTCCACTGCAGCCCTCTGTGCCCAGAATCATGTGCCTAAATACCATAATTTTCAAGGAGGGCTTGGCCAGCCAGCTTGGGTCAGGTATTAGATAATTATTTCAGCCTGTTTCCGCCAGGGGAAGACTCATGGGACCTTTATGGGCACTTGGAGATGGGAACACTCATGGCTGAGCCCTACGGAAAAGCCCTGCATCGTGCGAGCTGTGCATCGGTGCACGGGGAGCCCCCGAGATGGCGAGTGGAGCCAAGATGGCTCTTGGCTTCAGCAGGGCTGCGGGAGCAGCCAGGATCCAGCCCCTGTGGCTTTGGTAACTCAGGTGGGGTGCTGGGTCCTGCACCCGTGGGGCCGGCGGCTCAGTGGGGTGAAGCCTCTGCCAGTGCTGAGCCCGTGGGAGAGGGGCCCGTGGTGCCCAGAGGAGGGAGGGAGGCAGTGACCTGCCTGCAAGGGAGCAGGGAGGGAAGAGAGCCCTGAGCTGCTGGCAGGGGGAGCGCAGGCAGCAGGAGGAGGGACGAAGGGATGACAGTAGTGATGGGCAGGAGCTGGGATGGGGCACGAATGAGGTGGGGTATGCGTTCGGGGCAGGTGGAGCCCCACAGCCAGGTCTGGAGCAAGGGGTGCTTGGAGATGTGCGACACACCTTGGCTATGCTTAATCCAAAGCCAACCCTCTGCTGCGCCAACAGCCACGGAGCGGTGGGATACCCCTGGGAGAGGTGAGGGATGGTCCCCAAGGTCCCAGCCGGTGCTGGGGCACAAGCTGAGCTTGAAACACCAGCCAGTCCCTGCCTGAGCGCAGCCCCTGCCGCTGGGCAGCCTTCAGCAGCCGGGAGAGGGCAGTTTGGGACAGAACGCAGGAAAATGACATGTACGCTGCTGCTTCTCACCGTGTGCTGGCGGGGGAGAGCTGGGGAGCAGCAGCGGACACAGCGCCTAGGGCAGGTGCAGGGAAGAGGGCAAAGGATGGCGCTGGACCCTTGCCCCTAAGCCAACAGCACTTAGTGTGGGCGAAACTCTGGGCTCTGAACAAGTAACATGCACCCCTCCCACTGCTGTTGGCAGTCCAGGACATGGGACACTGTGGTCCCTCTTCTGTCCCGGAACCAGCCCGGGCACAAACGGGACGGAGCTCCTCTGCTGGAGGGGTTTGAGCTGAGCCCTAATGTTGTGCCAAGTTTTGCAGCATCTGTTATATGCAGAATACAAACATTCATTTTTATTTCACTAGCAAGCATTACGTTTGGTGCCTTAAAGTGATTGTGCGAGGGGGAGCCCAAAAGAGCATGGGAACCTTCCCACTGCTTGCGCTCCCCGGCTCCGCTGCAGCGCTGAGATGTGCTTCGGTAAGACGATTTGCAAGCTTCAGGAACAGCCCATGGTGCCTCTGGGTGTTTTTCAGGGAGCTCGTATCTCAGTGCTCAGCAGTCGTGGTTCGGAGGGGATGGTGGATGTCGAGGAAGCCGAGAGCAATGTTGTCCAGCACCGCGCCAGACCCACCAGTGCTGCCGTTGCTCCAGTCCCAGACGCGGTGCCCCATCGCCTGCGGTGCCCGGAGAGCGGATCAGCGCTGCACCGTCGCACGTGGGGCGAAGGGCTTTCCTAGCGGACGGGAGCGGTGTGCCTTGCCCGTTGCTCGCAGGCAGCGAAGCATCGTTACCACTGTGGTGGCAGGTAGTTTGCAGCACCGGATGCATTTCCATGGGTCTGGGCCAGCTTCTGGAAGGAGCTGATACATCACTGACTCCTGCGACGGGGCGCCTGGCGCTCCAGCACCCCATGGCTTTGCACCCGACAACAGGACGTGGAGTCAGCGAAGGCAGCCTGTGCCTGCAGGATGCTTCCACCCCCTGTCAGCCGCTTGTGACTCTACCTCCTGTTTCTGCCCATGGTTAAATTCATGGTGTATGTGAGAGTGGCTGTGTTTTCAGCAGGGCCTGCTGGTGTTCCAGCTGAGACGGTGAGAAGGAAGCAGCCAGTAATGAGAAACCCCAGGGAGAGCATCCCTGCTGAGCAGCATGTCCCCATCACCCCAGGCAGTGGCTGGGCAAAAGCCTCACGGGATGAAGCATCGCTTCTTCCACCCGGAATGAGCTCTGGATGGGAGACCAGGCAAAAACGGGCAAGGGGAGGAGAGGGCTGGCAGCGAGCTGCCTGTCTGCCCCCACTGCCTGTATCAGAGGTCGGTGCGGCAGGTCCTCATCCCGGCACGGGGACACCCAGCCGCATAGGAAAGGGTTAAACCTGCCTCTGCCAGAGATTAATTCCAAATGGCCTTTGAATTAGCGACAGGTGAGAGGAGAAATCTGACCCTCTAGCTTCCGCCCCCACTTTAAAGGGGAGCCGCAGCCCTCCCTGATGCATAGATGGATCAGCCATACATGGTGCTCAAGCCGCCCCTGTCTGGAACAGTGTGTCGCCAGATAGATCCTGTTCCCGGAGCTGCGGGGCCACGGTGGGGTATGTGCCACCCCGAGCAGGGAAAGCCTGCAGCTCGGCCCCGCTTCACAGGGCACATGGGGGTGACGGGCCCCACAGAGGGTCACACCAACCCTAGCTCCTGCCCTGTGGCCTCCCTTCTGCCTGGTGACCCCCAGTGCCAGGTGGGGTTAATGGTGTAATTAAAGGCTGTAATTGCAAGGCTGAGTGAGGCAGGAGCTTATTGCAAGAGGTGAGAGCTGTGGTTTGCCCATAGTCCCAGGCTGGGTGTCAGTGGGGAGAGGGGAGGAGAGCAGGACTGGATTTGGGGTCCTCCAGTGCCTGTGGAGGAGGGATGGTAGGACACACCTGCTGGTATCACGAACTGCTTGGGGGAGTTAAAGGCATCCTTGTGGCATGCCCTGCCCGAGGGGATGGGACCCTCCCCGGGGATGGGGCTGATCCCACCCGCAGCCGGGCTCATGGAAACCGATGTCACACGTGCAGCCATGGGGGAGGGTGCTCAGCCCTGGTGTCACGGCCACAGCAGCTGGTCTCGGGCACGGGGGCAAAGGGAAGCCAACCCCGGCACAGACGCTCCCCAGCTCATCCCTCCTCCTCCAGATGACCAACCTCTTCCAAAAGAGGTCATCTCAGGTTTGAAACCCCACCTTGGCCCCAGCCCGCGTTTTGTACCGCAGCCCCTGTACCCCCCTGCCAAGGGGCCCGCATTGGCGCTGCGGGGGGGCAGGCAGGGACCCTGTGAACAGCCTGTACTAGACAACCCTGGGTAATAAAATCTAGTCTCCCTGTAAACAAATGTCTTGCTGAGGACTAAAGGGATTTACTGCAGCTGTTCTCTAGCTTGGAGGAGTTTCTATAGCATCTCTTATCTTGCCGGGGCCAGGATTATTAGCTGGAGCAAAAAAGCTCTTAGGGCCACTGACACGGCTTTTCCTCGGGTGGCGTGAGGTGACACACTCTGTGGCAACGCTCTCGGGTCATCAGGAGATGAAATGTGTGATGCCGGGGTCTCAGGTGTGCGTCTCCACAGCCCCGAGGTGCCGTGCGGGAGCAGGGGGTCCAGCCCAGCCCCTTCCCTGGCAGGCTGCAGCAGTCCCCGCGCCTGGCTCTGCCCAGCTTTACCCACTGTGGTGCCATCGAGGAGGCAAGCCCAGCCCCGGCACATGCCTTAACCTCTCTGGATACAGGCGTATGGCTTCATATTCGTGCTGATCCGCTTCGGGGGCCAATAAAGCCGGCAGACAGCTGGTTTCCCCCACACTGCTCCAAGCGGGGCTGAGCCTCCTTGCAAATAAATCAGTGCAGGCAGCGGTGGGAGGCTCTGGCTGACGCTACTGTAGGCGTGAGAGCCCCAGATCAAAACCAGTCTCGCTGTCCTGGGTTCAGGGTGCAGGTAGGGAAGGGCAGGGAGAGGGACCAGGAGCAGAGGGAGGGACAGGGATGCTGACAGACCAATGGGGCTGAATGTGAAAGAGGAATGAAAAGAAATGGTACGATGTGTAATAGCATTTACTGGGGCAGGAGTTGCAGGGGCATACCTGGCAGCGCAGCTCTGGGTGACTGATACACGTCCTAGCATGCACAGGTAAGGTATTTCCAGAAGAAAAATGGCAGAATTAGGTAAGAACACCCCTGAAATACACCATAGGGTTCTGCCATTGTCCAAGAAACTTAAACGTGCAGTGAAGAGAGGAGCTACTCTGAAGCTCAGAGAAAGCCTGGCACCTCCGAGGGACGACTGAAGGGCTTTCGGGAGCCAGGAGTGGCTGTATGGCTTCTTGTGACAGTGTCAGAAGGGAGGTGGGCTCTTCAGTGGCTCCACAGCATTAGCACAAGGCCAGGTGCAGCAGGGTCTGACACTGGCAGGAGATGCCTGAGACCCCCTGACTTGGGAGATGGGCACACAGACAGGGTTTCACGGGCACCCCAGGAGCTGGCCCAAACCCCCGCTGCCTATCTTCACCCATCCAGGGTGCTCCTGCAGCTCGGGCTGGGGCCACGGCCCCGCTCTCCCAGGCTGTCACCGAGGCGGCTGCTGCAGCCAGCATCATGTCTCGCCTCGGATGCCAGGCAGCCGGGCTGCGGCGCCTGCCCCTCGGCGGCGTTTGCAGCAGTGCCTCCCCTGACCCGTGCCTTAATGCGCGCAGCGCTCTGCATCATGCCCCAGTGCAAAGGCAGGCAGACATGATGCTCTCACCCTGAAAACCAACTGATTTTTTTTGTTTTCCCCAGAGTGCATGAAAATGTCATGTTGTAAACATCCCCCAGTGATGCTGCCTGCCCGCGGGAGGCTGCCTGTCGCTGCCCATGAAGGCCCGTTCCCCGCTGTCTGTATGGCCTTGACCCCTTGGGCTTTCATGCCACGGCCCTCTACCCTTTCCCCAGTGAATCCTTGTCCTTAAATAACAAAATAAACCTTTACATTATGGGGCAAAAGTGATCTCAGTGTTGTCCTAGATCTCAGTTGATTTTTGCTGTAGCCACGTTTATGGTCAAACTGCTCCTTCCTTTTCAGGGCATGTGCAAGGCTGGATCTATCAGAAAGCAAGGTTAAAAACAACAAAAAAAGAGCTTTTCATTAATTTTATGAGGAGCTTGATGTTCCCCCAAATGTGCGAGGCCCCGCAGCGTGGGCTGCATGTCCCCTGCCCCAGTGCCCTGCGAGCCGGGGGGCCGGTGACCCGGGGCAGCAGTTCCTTGGCTGCCACCTTCAGCCGTTGAGTCTCAACATTTTGGTCTGGCTTCCCCCAAATCCTCTCCTCCTGCCCCTTCTGGCTTTGGAGGAGGGAACCTGTACCTGCTCCCCACGCACCGTCCCCACGCCCGGGCTGCCCTCTCGCCGAAGCCGGCGGCTCCGTACGCGCTCCTGACAGCGCTGCTGGGGCAGCCGCTGCCTCCGCTCTGCAGGCGGCGCCGGGGGCTCCAGCGCAGCCACAGCCATCAGGGCACTTCAGTTTTAAAGCATATTTTCTGTCGGTGAGTATCAGCGACAGCTGTCCCCGTTCAGCCTGGCGTGCCTGGCCCCGTGCTGCTCCCCGAACGCCTGGCAGCCACCCAGCCCTTGAGCTCTCCTGGTTTCCCCAAGGTGTTCTTGTTTCAAAGGCAGCAAACTGGTGTCGGTGAGCCGCGAAATGGCCCCTTCCCGTCGCTGCCTGCACATGGCACCTGCTGTCGGGGGACGGTGCCCTGCCCCGGAGGGCGACTCTTGCATGGCTCAGGGTTGCAGAACACCTGTAAACCACCTGCAGACAAGAAAAGGCCCCTCTCGTGGTGGTTATGGGGCAGCTACATCTCTGTGTGGGCAGCGGCATTGGAGACTGTCCCCAGCAGCACAGACGGCCAGCTAAGCCAGGAGGAGTGATGCTCTGGGAATAAAAAGACAAGGAACCCCCAAAGCCTGTTTGCAAGAGGGGAGTGGAGGGCAGGGGATATCGCACGAGCTGACCTGGGGGTCTGGTGGGGAAAGGGTGGGGCTCAGGGCTCCCCTCCTCCACAAGGCTGGAGGGCATGGCTGTGAGCCATGGTGTCTCCTGGCATCAGAGCTGCTCCCGAGTGCTTGAGCAGAGCTCAGTGGCTTTTCGGTGGCTTTGAAGATGGGGAGTGACATGCACTTCACTTCCATCAGCCCCCCCGGCATCAGCGTGAAGCAAAGATGAGCTGGCAGTGGTAGGATATATTGTGCAGTTGCTTTATGCTCAAAATCAGGTCTTATTTTTGTCAAGGCCAGTGTAACTCCAGTGGCACCTGGAAGGGAGGGGTTGCTGATAGAACTCCAGGATCTGAGGACCTCTTCTCCCAGGCAGGGCCATTCTCGCCCCTGCATCAGGCAGGACCTCCTGCAGCAGCTGACTGGCTTCATTTTCCTTGTGCAATGACCTGTGTGTGCGCCCATGTGAGTCTCTGCTCTCCCTTCCAGTAACGTTCAAAACAATTGTCCGTGTTTAACCCGATCTGATGGGTGTAGCTTGCTGCGCTGGTGCTGGCCAAGTTCCTTCTCATTTCACAGCAGGGACGTGGGAAGGAAAAAAAGTCCCAGACTTCAATCCACCGCTGCAGCCCCTCAGCTCCGTCCCTCTGGCTGAGTGCTGCAGAGTGGTGCTAAAAACCTCTGCGCCTGCGAATGCAAGGGGAAGAGAAGTGGTGTTTTGGGGTGGTTTGTTTGTTTTTTTAACAAGGTAAACCGAGTCAAGGAAGGCAAAGCACTGCTGTGGTCCCTGCTCTCAGAGCAGCTTTTTAAAACGTGAAACTAAAAGTGCAAAGCTGCAGATTGCCAGCTGCCCAGCTGGGCTGCAGCAGACACACGTCCGTGCGGGCTGCCAGCCACGGCTGGAGCTCAGGCAGGGCTGCAGCCTGCTCCCTTGCAAGGTGCTGCTCACCCTGAATGGGGTCTTCTCCAGCCCAAGGTCCAGCAGGCCTGTGGACACGTAGAGGAAAGCACCCAAACGCCTCCGAGGGGTTCCCAAACCCCATGCACTGCAGCGTGTGCGTGCGCAGAGGAGTCCTGCCCATGCACTCTGTCCTCCTGGGGAGCTGCTCACTGACACCTCCGCGCCCAGACCCGTCTTACTGCACCATGGCCTCTGACATGTACGAGTTAATCTCTGCAATTAATTATCCACCAAACTTGCATCCCTCCCTGCCCTCTAGCAAGCTCCAGAGGGGGCACACGGGGTCCCGAGGTGAACTGCTGCAGCAAAGCAGGAACGGGGCACTTTGTGGGCAGTGGCATTGCTGGGCTCTGCAGCGTCCCTCCTTCGGTGCGTGGCAAAGCGCGAGCCTGTGCCGGTGTCAGAGGCCCAAATATCTGTACGGGAGTGGTTGTATTGACCTGCACTTCAAAACGCCCTTTAAAAATGGTGACACTGGGTCCAATCCTGCCTGAGCCCCAGGACCGGGGATTTTGGGCTGCTGCAAGCTCAGGGGTGAGACAAGCGTGTTTATTTAACCAGCCCTTGCTCTACACCTACGCGTGCGCCAGGGCACACAGGAGGCAGCGCATGTGGCACCGCTTCGGCCCGACGGGTGGAGCGGAGGGTGACCGGCTGCAGCAGCGCTGCGCTGGTCCCCGGGGGCCGACGCACGCCCAGCACCGGCACCGGTGGGCAAACCCGCCCGGCGCTGCGGGGCAGGCTGCTGGTCTCCGCACACTGGTGAACCGCTTTCCTGGGGCGGGTGGGGAGAGGGAGCGCCGTGCGCACACTAACCCGCAGCCCCCCGGCAGGAACACTCCACAATTTCATTTGCAAAAGCCCTGCCGGCGCTGCCATCCCTGCCTGCCCACTGCAAGGACTGCAGCAACCCAGCTAACATCTGTAGCCTCCGATTTCCCCGGGCGATGTGCCATGGCTCCCTGGAAGCATGAGGTGTGCAGGCAGCATCGCGCTGCACTTGCCGGGTCCGACGCAGAGCTGTCGTGGCCTGAGTCTTTCCTTTGGACTCGGGAGCACCTCCCAGTGACTGAGGCTGCTTCAGGACAGCTCACAGCGGGTCCCCACCACCATGGCCACCTCCACGGACATCCCCGGCCCTTTCAGAGTCACCCCAAGCTCAGCCCAGCCCAGCTCGCGCTTGTTTGTTAAAGAACCATCTAGACTGAGCCCTTCCTTCAAGGATGCTGTTTCTTGTCACTGTCACATCCACGAAATGCTAAGGCAGCGCCGTGAAGCATAAATGACACATTCTGGCAGCTGACATCTCCAGGAAGAGTTTAGCATGAAGACAAAATAACCCTACGGTGAGTTAATGCTCCCGAGCTGCCATCCTACAAAGCCCGGGACGCCTGTGGTGCCCAAAGAGGAGACAACAAAGGCAAGGGTTAGTCCTAGCTCTGTGTGATGAGTGCTAGCGGTGCGGGGCGACCTGACATGGCCAGATGTGTTTGGCATTTCGCCGGCCCTGCTGCCACATAAATTGGATTTGCTGCCGCCGTGTCGTGCTCCAGATGGCACAGTATGTGTGCCCCGGTGTCGGGGGGGCACGGCTGCGTGGCGAGCCTTGGACGAGTGCTGGCATCTGCTCAGATAAAAGGGTCTTTCAGGGTTATGTTCACCTGTGAATGAGGGGAACAGTGTTTGCGCACACCTGGCCGTGTTTGTGCATAGTGTTTGCAAAAAAAAATAATTAAATAGTGTTTGCAAAGCCGCGGCGCCAGGGCTGAGCCAAGGCAAGGTAAAGCACATTGCCGAGAACGGGCTGCAGGGGTGTCCTCCCGCGAGCTTCTAGCCACTTTTAGCTGCTGCCTGCCCCATCCTGGCTTGTTCAAAGACCACTGCCTCTCCTTCCCCCTCCCCCCATATTTATTTTTATACATGGGGTGTGATAGAGGCACTTTGTAAAGCTCACGCCTGAAGACCCGGCTCCTGCCCTCTCCCACCCAGCGCAGCAGCTGGGCGGAAGGACCGAGAGGCCGCCTCTGCCCAGGGAGGGATGCTGCTCTGGGGCTGACGGAGCTTTGCTCTGTGAGCCCCGCGGAGCCTGCAGTTTAGAAGGCATTACGAAACCTCCTTGCAAAGCTCCTTGCAAAGGGAGGGGGCTGCAGGAGGTCAGGGAAAGCACTCATATTATCAGGGGGCTTAAATCGGCCACCAAGTACCCCCGCTGCAGCCTGGCACTTGTTTGGCTTCGGTGTCCCTCTGCCCTCAGCCAGGCACTTGCTCCAGGGTTAAAACCACTTTTTTTTTTTTTTGGCAGCACCTTCCAAGGAGCTGCAAACCACAGACAGCTGCAACTCGTGACGTTGCCCTCCCTGAACCAGGAGACCCCAGCTCGTGGGCTAAGGCAGCAGCTCTGCGCTTTGCTCTGCCTTCACCTGCCGGCTTTGGGCTCTCCATGTCCCTGCCTGCATGTGTCTCTCCCCCCTCCTCTTCCAGTGAGCACTGACCCCAGCAGCACCTCCTGTCCACCGTGGGGGCTCTCAGGGGCCCCCAGCATCGCAGGAGCTGGCAGCTTGTGACGTTGGTGGCTGACTCAGAGCCCCGAGGCCCTGCCCGCTCCATCGCGCTCCTGGCTCTCCCACGGCAGGTTGGTACGTGTGTGCCACATGTCACTCCAGGTCCCCACAGTCTTTCTCTTCATCCCCGCTGGACTCCTTGGACTGGTTTCTTACCCTGGCAGTTCCTCCCCAGGGGTGGGTTAGGGCTGCTGGGCTGGAGAGGCCGATGACTGCATCTCCTGGCTGAGCCCCACGGAGAGCCCTGGGGCGGCAGCGGGCACCGCCAGTCCCCGACATGCCACGAAGCCACAGCAGCTTTCCAGGAACCCAGTGCTATGCTATCCGCTGACCTACTTCTCTCCCACAATCCCAGACCCTCTCTAATTAACCCACATCCTCCTCCTCCTTCCCCTGCAGCTCCACATCGGGTCCCGTGCCACGCTCCTTGCAAGTCACAGCAGCCGGTCCCCACCCCCCCCGGCCCCCGCAGCAGAGCACGGCTCCTCCACCGCCCTGGGAGGGGTCCAGCACCGCCCCCAAGGATGCTGTCTCAGAGCCACATGCCAGCAGTGCCCCACAGGTCTAACTCACACCCACAAGCGCTTCTCTGCCCCCAGCCCACAGTGAGGGTGAGCGCAGAGGGTGAAGCAACGCAAACATGGAACAGTTGCAGCCTTTGAGCCTGATCATGTTTGTTCTTCTGTTTTAGGAGGGAAAGCTCCAGCCCTGCCGGTGGCACGCTCTCTGGGTTCCCTCCCCGTGGCTCCCCCAGCAGGACTGTGTCTCATGGGGGTTTGGCCCATGTTTCAATGGGGTTTTGGATATCTGCTTGCACAGTTGGTGTCACTTCTCCAGGTCCCCCAGGGGAAGGGCCTGGCGACGTGGCTGCTGAGTGTCCTGCTGTGGGAGGTCCTGCAGGACAACTGCCACGGTGCCAGGAGGGGTGACTGGGCCAGTCTGGTGCGTCTGCATAGTGCTCTCAGCTCTCAGTGGATGCCAGCCATGGGGCCACCGCAGCTTGGGCTGTGCCTGGGGTTGGGATGCTCCAGCTCCAGCCTCCTACTGCTCTGCACGAGTCCAGGGCAGCAGCATCAGCCGCCACTTGGCAAGATCCTGCCTCGTGCCAGGCAGGAAGGCTGCTGCTCACCCTGGGGAGGCCCCTTGGCCAGGGGATGGGATTTGACATTCCTCCTTCTTCTCAGCCCTTTGCAGTTCCTCTCATCCGTCTAGGGCTCAGGAGAGAGCCGGAGAGGGGCAGAGAACAGGCTTATTCCTCTGCAGCACAGCAGAGCATTAAATATCTTCAAAGAGAATTGCTCATCGCAGCTGCTGCAGGCTGGCTGGCACCAGGGAGCTCCACAGGGCCAAACCCTTTGCTCCAGGGAGGAGGAGGATGGTGGAAAGCGGAGCTGGAGCTCCTGGCCTGCCCATGGAGCAGCGCCTGCTCCTGCGCTCCTTGGGTGCTGAGGGTCCCGCGGGTGGCTGCGGCAGGGCAGTGGGACAGGGCTGGGAGCTCTGCCCGCTGCCCGCAGGGCTGCCCTGCCCGGGGCTGCCTGGGCTGCTGAAGGGAGATCTGGGGAGCATTACTGGGCAGGCTGGAGGAGCCTGGTGACACTGCCCGTGGATGCTGGCAGTGGGGTGACATCCTCCTGCCAGTGCCAGGCAGCCGCCCCCGCTCCAGCCCTCCCTGGGCACAGCTCATGCGATGCTTTCCTGCTGCTTTTCTTGTTAAATTCTTGTGAAGGACAAATAAGCCCCCATGTCCATGGCTGTGCAGAGCTGGCTCAGGGCATCAGTGTTATCATGCAAGTGTGTCCTATTTCATCTTCAGAGACAAAGGCAGAGGCACGCAGAGAGCTCCTTGGCGAGATTGCTGCAGAGGGGCTCGTGAAATGGTCTGATGGAGAGAACGGCCCTTCTCTTGCTCAGAAAAACCCTGCAGAGGAGGCTGCCCCACGGAGATGCCACCTGCAGCTGGCCCCTCTCTAGGGCCAGAGCTGCCCCAGGAGCTTTCACCCCTGAAGTGGCCCATGTCTGGTAAGAAAAATCCCCGTTGGCTGCTTTGCTTGGTCTGGGGCGGCGATGGGTGCTGTGGTCCTGCAGGGCCACCCACCCCAGCTGTTGGCTCCATGTAGGGTGCTGAGCCGGGGTGGGTGGCATGGGGTTGGGCTGATGCTGGTGGCCAAGCGGCATCACCACAGCCTGGTCTAGAAACCTTGTCCCCACAGGTCCCTGAGCCCCTGGGCAACCCCTGACCCCCGTGCCAGTGGGCTGCTGTGCAAAGCACAGCAAGGCAGGGGCTGCACCATGCGGCTGGGACGTGAGCGAGGCCAGGGATGCTCTGCCAACGCAAGCTGTGATGGAAGAAGGTTTCTGGGAGCTGTTATGAAACAGATCCATCACCGACTGATGAAGGATTTCAGGGAAATCCACTGGAGCAAGAGCAATCAATTAACCGGCCGTATTTACAGCCGCGTGTATCCTCCGCCGGGGCAGCAGATGGGCTCCGCAGTTCAAGCGGGGCCGTGGTCAGAGAAGCTGGCGTTGTTTGGCCTCTCCAGCAGCCTGGAGGGAACAGCAGAAGCGCTGACCTGCCCATCACTCCCCAGGGCTGGTAAACCCCCCGGCCAGGACCTGGCAGCACTTGTGCCACCCGTGGGGAGAGGAGCAAGCCCTGCCCTCCCTGCTCTGGCGAACATATTTTGGGCCTGAGTGTCCTCCAGCCCCTTTGCTGCTCTTTTAACACATTCAGGAAGAGGCAGTATATTATAATAACACAAATAACTATGCAAAAGCAAAATTACTTGAGAAAAACTGTGTTTTGCCATCCCTTCAAGGCTCTCTTTTGGGAGTACTCGCGTGCACAGGCTAATGATGTGCTGCGTGGCTGCGCAGGTCAGTCACTTCCCTGCCTTGGGAAGGTCAGGACTAAACCAAGACTGAAGCTCGGTAAGGAACTATAGCGTGTGGGTACATCCCCACATCCCTGTGCCCCCCAGGGATGTGTTTGGGGAGCAACAGGAGCCTGGACGGGAGAGAGGCCAGTGCCTGCCTGTCCCTGCCCACGAGCACATCTGTGCGTGGCTTGCAGCTGGGCACACTGGCATGGGAGACCCCAGTCCTGCCGGGGGGGGTGGGGGTTCCATCACCAAAGTACCTGTGCATTTTGAAGGGGGGGAGTCAGTACCTGCCCCCCCCACCCCCAATGGGTTTCAAAGGGTGCAGCCCTTTCCCACAGGGCCCCTCCAAGCTGGGATCCTCACTACCAGATGCAGAAGCTCTGGGGAAGGGACTTTGGTCCCAGCAGGTCAGTGCTGGGGTGGGGTGATGCAGGGATGAAGGTGCACAACCCAGGCAGCACCCAGGAGGCAGCTCACCCCTGGGACGGGGTGGTTGGGTGCCTTTTTGGCTAAGTCTGGGCTGAATCCATCCATTTCAAACCAGGACACGGGTTGCTGCCTGCCCTGGTCTTGCACGAGCGCGGACACAAGCACATCCGACCGGCCAGCAGTGCCTGCTCCTGCCGCAGGGCTGACAATAACCAGAGACCCGGCCCCGGTCAGGGGCTGCTTTACTGCTGCTAATTGCGCATCACCGGCCGAGGCACTCGCAACCAGCATGCGTTGGCCTTGGCTAAACAGCTTTGCTTGCTGTTTATGAAGCATGGAAATGCATTTACTGGAAAGAGTGCTGATTAACCTCTTCACGGCTGATCCTGGCAGCCCTGTACCTGGGACGTCTGTACAGGCATTTATTTTAACGCTTAAAAAGGGGGTGCGCTGGGACCCGGCTTTCCCCTGCCTGACCCTCCTCTTTCTTACCTCCTGCCAACTGCCCTTTTTCTGATCAGCCCCAGCGCCTGCAGCAGCCCAAGGACAAGGAGGGACAAGGACCACAGAGTTGTGTTATTACAGGGACTATCAAAATGCACATGCCAAAGAGAACCCTGCCGGCGGCGTCTCCTGCCCCTCGGCTGCCTTAGTCAAATGCAGTTGTACCCAGGCTTCCTGGTATTTATTTATTCACGCCTTCAGGAATTTATCTCTCTCTGTGCTTTCTTTGCCATGGGAAGGGGCAAAAGCCTGGATTTCCCTGTTTATGCCAAACTCTGATTTCCAAAATCCAGCCCTTTGGAGGAGCTGTGGAGGATGGCGGGGCAAGCAATGGACGGAGCGGTCGAGGGGTGCCCCGGGAGGGAGGGCAGGGGCCCAGCGCCCTGCGGTGGGGGACACGTTGCGGTGTGAATGCACACAAGCACGGACAGGCTCAGAGGAGGGATTTTTATGCATTTACCTTGCTCTTGACCTTTTCAGCTTGTGACCGCTGCTGGAGACAGAGCGGGTGGGCCTGGAGGGCCATGGAGGGTCTACGATGGCTTCTGCCAGGGACCCTCCTCCCTGCCCAGCTCCTACCTGTGTCCCCGAAGGGCCAGGGTGGGACCTGAAGCGATGCCCACACCTGCAGTGCCATGGGCCAAGAGGGACGTGACGTTTGACTACCAACACCGTGCAGTGGCCCTGGCCGATACTCACCCGGGTCGCTTTCTGGCACTCTTGTGAGGAGCAATGTTGTATTTTCAGTTCCCATCTTTTTCACTGAGCTGTTCCTCCTTTTGCCATCTCTGGTTCCCTGGTGGAGTCCTGCGCATAATTAAACATAAATGTTTGGTTACAGCTCACTGCAGCTCATGGGCTAATTCTTACTGGGCCAGAGCAGAATATTTTTTCACTTCTGCAGGATTTCTGCCACCAGCTCCTCAAGGGTTTTCTCCAATGGTAATAAACTTTCTCAGTATTTTCATGAAATGATGACTGTTGTGGAAAAGCCCTCGCAGCAGGAGAGCAAACCACAAGACAGGCTGATGCTTGACAGACGGCGGAGCATCCTCTCATCACGGGCCAGGCAGTTTGGGGCTCGCGCAGGGCGAGGGTCAGGGCGATGGCCCAGCCCAGCTGCCCCGGGGGTCTGGGCACCGGGGAGGCAAAACACCCCCTTCGCTGGAGGGGCTACGCGGGGGACGCCTGCCCTGTTGTGGGCTCCCAGCATGGGCCGGTGCCTCGGGGTGCTGGTGGGGCGGCGGGGGCCGGAGGGGACACATGCGGAGCCGGGTGGCCGTGGCCGTGCGTGGGCTGCTGGCACCACCTAGTGGGGTTTCCACCAGCGCCTGGCTCTGCTGCCGACACCCCAGTTTCGTGCCCTGTCCCCGGGACAGCAGCACAGCCCCAGCCCCCCGGCCCGCTGCCCCACTCGGGGGTTTCTCCCCCAGCCCTTTGGCCCCGGTTCGTGGGTTTTCTGTGCCGGGCTCGGGCTGGTTGGGTTTTTGCCGTAACCCACCCCCCCCGGCGGGTGCCCCCCCGTCGTGCCCGTGGTGCCAGACGGCGTGTTTGGGGGGTTCAGAGGCTGCCTGCAAAGCTGGGCTCCCCCCGGCCCGGCTGAGCACCGCGCCTGGCAGAGCTCGGCCGGCCTCCCCCTGCTCGCCCCGCGGGCGGCCGCCGGGGGGCTGGTCACCCCAGCGGGGGTTCGAGGGGCGGGCGCCCGGGCACCACCGCGCTGGCTCTCGAGCAGGCTGGCTGGGGCTGCCAGCTGCAGCCTGCCTGCACAAGGTGCGATTAGGCAAGGCAGGTGCGTGTAAACCAAGGGCGGGAGGGTGAAATAGCTGGTGGCTGGGGCTGTCCTGTACACGTTTGGTGCTGGGTAGTGCAGGATGACGTGCAAGTAGCACATTAAGTGCTTTTTCCCTTTTCCTTTTCTTTTTCCCCTTTTTTCAAAACAATTTCAAGCACAGCCCTCAGGTGTGGGGCAGTGCTGGCTCACAGCGGCAGCCCAAGCCCGACCTACCGGGGGGGGTTTGGGAGCCAGGGGTCCCCGTGGGCTGCCCATCCCGGGGGAGCTGCCCCGTTCAGGTCACCCACGGCAGCAAAGAGAGGCTCCGTCGGCACTGAGAAAAGCCTGAGGTTTTTTTTTTTCAGTTGATTGTTTATTAGGCCAGGAGGAGGGTTGGGGAGGCTCGGCTGTGCCCCCCGCCAGGGATGAGTGCTGGCACCAGGGCAGCGTCCTTGGGACTCCCCTGGTCTGTGAAGGGGGCCAGTGTCAGCCCCTGGTTCCGCAGCCCCCGTGGGCACAGGGGAAAGGGATGAATCAGTCCTGGCACCAGCCACAGAACCGGGGTCCCCTCCCTGCTCCCCTCGGGCTGCCGAGCACCCCGAGGGGCCGAGGCACGGAGCGGGATGAGTTCAGCACTGGCCACAGGGGAGGGAATAAAAGAAAACCAAAAAGCTAGAAAATCCTGACGTTTTACTTCCCAGCGTCCAAACTCCTCACAACAATATGAGTTAGCAAAATAAGGTAAGTTCTCTCCTCCCCTTTCCAAAAAAAGGGAGATGCAAAATTTTCCTTCTTAGAGCCTGGATTGTGCTGGATGTTAATGACTCTTGAAAGACAGCCAAAGCCTCGCCCTTCCATCTGAGGATTTTTCTCTCCTGGAGGGAGTAAGCAGCCCCTGCCCCGGGAAGCAGCTTTCTGGCCTCGCACCGTGGTGCATCGCTGCCGGCACCGCGCAGCGTACACAGCCCAGCACCCACACGGAGCCAAGGGTGCTGCGCGCATCCCGCGCGCTCTGCCGCTAGCAGGGCCCGCAGAAGTCTCTGTTCCACCTTTGCTGTGTCTGCCAAACCGAGCACCGGGGTCGGCCTGGCCTGCGAAGCGATGGGGAGCGCAAGTGGTGCTGGCTGCTCCCGCAGGGGACGCAGAGCCCTCAGCATTGCAGGGAGCAGGGAAGGCTGGCACAGGAGGCCGGTGGAAAAGGGCAGGTGAAATGCCTCCCAGGAATTTTGCTTTGTCTCCAAAAAAAAAAAAATCCACCCAAAAAACCCCCCAAACCAAAATGCACGGTTCAACCAGATTAATGTTTTCCCAAGGGGAGCCGCACGGCAGAGCAGCCCCTGCCCACACTGTTACCAGCTCAAGTGAAGTCTGAGGCTTTCAGGTTTATCTGCCATTGCAAGAGGGGAGCGCTGGCTGGGAAAGGTGGCTTTCCCCGTGCCTCCCCGGGCACAGCACAGCTGAATGGCAAAAGCCACCCGATGTCTTTTCAAGGGCTTTCATATTTAATAACGTCCAGAGCAGCAGTAAGCAAGTCCATTATAATTAAGCACTGGCATAAAACTATTGGCCACATGTTAAAACTTGAAGTAGGTCAGGCAGCCATCTGGTCTTGCTGACTGGCCTCCACGACCGTGGTTAAAGATTCTCATTTTAGAAACTTTACAGCTTGGATAAAATCTGAAAGACCAGCCATGAATGTATGTTTGAGCCACTGCTCCAACTCCAGGGGTTGGAAAAAACCACAGCCTGACATTTATTGGTTTCCATTTAAAAAATAGCTAAAGCTTTCTCTACTTCTAATAAAACACCCCTTAATTCCCCAGAAGCATTGTTTCAGCCTCCCACCCAAGGCGGCGGGGGCAGCTGAGGAGCTGGCTCACGCCTGGATGCGGGCAGTGTCGGACCGCCGAACGGGCAGCTCTGTAGGTCACCGTGCTTATTCACGAACGAGGAGAAATTACCGTACCTTTACATTATTAAACTTTAGCTTTAAACCCCCAACCCTCGCAGCAGCTGCACCCACCAAACAACACAGAGCCCCTTCAACAAGGCGTCCCCCCTCGCCAAGCCTGCGCTGCGCCCCGGGACAAAGAAAAGTTATGGCACTTGCTCGCTGAGGTGGCCAGATGTGTTTCAGCCTGCGCCAGGGCCAGTGAGAGCCACGTCAGTAGCCATGCTGCGCTAGGCTTGCCAGAGCAAGCCTTTCAGATAATACATGTAACACACCCCACAAGGGATGCTGCTGCCAGCAGCTGAACTGCTGAGGTTGAAGCTCCCCTTCAAACCGTGATAAAAGAGTATAAAGTCATCATCTAAACCAAAATGGCAACGATTTTCTCTTTAGGGCTCCCTGCAGACTTTTTCAGCCCAGTAGTTTGTTCCTTTTGTATATTCACAGACTACTAAAAAAACCCCCATGTACGTGTACTGTGGGGAAGGTAGGATTTTTGTAACAGGGAAGGGCCCGGCAGAGGCCATTTCCCTTCTAAAACCACACTTCCTCACTCCTTGTACCTGCTCCGGTTTCTGCTCCCCAAGACAGGCTGCTTTGCTGAGACTTTCCTGCGGGGCAGAGCTGAAGCGCCTCCTGCGTCCCCCATAACGGCACCGCTGCGGAGCAGCTCCGGCAGGCTCAGCCTCAGCACATGAAATAACCTGGAAGCTTTAAATCAGGTGAATGAAATAAAGAGGCTGACACTTTTTTCCAAACAGTTCACATTTATTGATAACAATAAAAAAATCTTTTAAAGACTATCTGTATTTATTACCAATTATGAGGTATTATGTATACAAAACATTTACAGAATTTGATATGCAGTTCATGAGTAGGGACAGGAAGGTGCAGAGGACACTGATAGCAGGAAAAAAGGCAACAGGGGAGTCATTGGCTGAGAGAAGGAAGAGCGATAGTATCACACAAAGAAAGACCAGGGCCTGGGAAATTAATGAGTCAGACTGTAGTGATCAAGTCATATTGCCACAGCACGCTGCTTAGAGGAGGATTAACTATTGTTGTGGAATTTCATCTCCCCAGCTGTTTGTGCTGTCATGTGCTTTGAGCTCTAAAAGATGTGTTACGGTTAACAGCAGGAAAAACCCAAAGTGCCACTTTTGAGCCAGCTCAAGTGAAAAACAAAATCTAGATCTTCAGACTTGGAAAGTGACTGCAACTCAAAAAAGTCTACAAAGCCAGACACCTCTGGACAGATGTGGAGTGTTGAATGAAGCAGTTTCTTTACAGTTGTCAGCAAAATCGCCATCTGAGAGAGAGAGAGAGAGAGAGAAAGGGGACCATCTTCAACCCTTACAGCCTGGTAAACGGGAGGTGGCGTTTGCAAAGAGCCATGAGTGTGAAGTTCACCTCACTGTGCCTCCTGCTGCACTAGCTCCCCTGCGCCTCCGACTACGGGTTCCTGCACGTCAGGAATCAAGCACCTCCAGGCAGGCAGCTTGTACCATCGGCCCGAGAGCCACCGCGTGTGGCTGGGGAGCTGCCCGGCACCCCAGCGGCGGCCCACCTTGCACAACAGCGCACTCGGCAGCCTAAGTAACAGTCTGACCTCCGTCTTCAATTTCTAAGTCCAAAAAAGACAAAATAGAGCAGTTTGGTTCGGTTTAAGGAGACAGGCCTCTGGGCTCCTCTAAATCTGTTACTAAAATACTTCATCAGCTCCGCCTGCCTGCCCAAATCTCCACAGAAGAGGTGCTGCTGGTTAGCGGTCAGTAACCTGCCGCTCGGAAGCTTTGCAGTCATAAAAAAAGATTTATACGGAGTTCAGAACCAGCTTTCCTCAGGCAGGGCATCACATATCTTAAGTGAGTTCTGCTCTGAAAACGCAATACCTCTGGCGAGCTGCTCTAGTACCTGCCCGCAACAGTGCTGCCTCCCCAAGACTTTAGAGCCTATCCAGCTTTCTAGTAGGGACTGCAGCCAGCACAGTAGCTCCTTTTTGCCCGGATAGTTTAGCTCTAAGGGGGTGAGGGAAGACCAGCAGGGTCTAACTGTGCAAATCCTGCTGCATTTCAGACTGAATATTGCTCTGCTCCACTGCCAGGAGTGGTCTGTAGTTGTCTGCTGAGAGCCCTTTGCTCAGCACTTCAGTCTTCTGTGCCTTCTGCTGCGCGTGGGAGAAAGGGCTTGGCGTGGGAGAATACCTGAACAGCCTTTAACAACAAGAGTTCAAGCAGGAACGCTTGGGGCTGGGTAGAAGAGGGACAAAATCCAAAGTGGCAATTCACCCCAGGCAGTAGCAATGGTGACAGTGGTCGAGCAGGCACTGCTTAGAGCGTCTTCTACTGTATCACTTAGAGTGAAGATCCCCACGCTCCCTGCCCTTGCTCAGAACAAAGTGCTCTATTTCTGACATAGACAGGGAAGGATAGGAGGAAAGAGATTGAAAAGTGCACAGGAAGGATGTAAGCCATACCTCCTTCAGACTGATTTAAGAAGCAAGCTTAAGCTCTGCATGAATTCCTGATAAGAAGAGAGTATCAGTAAAACCAATTCACGTGGAGTGTACTAAGGAAGTGAAGCTCCAGCACAGAGCTGGGAACAAATCCTCAGACCAATTCTGGATCAGCCCAGCGTGACACAGTGAGGGAGAGCCTGCTCTCTGCCTCTCTCTGCACGGTGCTTCAGGCACAGCTTCAAGGAAAGAACGAATTGCTTTAACCCATCAAGCCCCAGAGATCAAATTCCCCAAAAATGTGCTCATACAAAAGGTATTAGTGTTTACAGCCTGGCCACAGCTCTGTGGGCATGCTTTGAAAAAAATGGACTCACAAAGTCAAGTATCCAGCAACTGCTTCTCTTTGTCTCGGACATCACTTAGCGGCAATGGGAGAAGAGTTTGCAGCACTGGAAGATCACGGGGTTTCTTAAGATGGCAAGGAATGTCCTGACAGGAGACTTGCAGTTGATCTCTAATGCACTATGGAGTATTTTTGGTAGGGTTTTTCTCTTTTTTGCTTTTTAACATTTACACAGTTAAAAAAAATTATTCTTAACTGATGCACTAGTTATTTTTCATTTCAGTGAGAGCCCTTGTGTTCAGAGTTAGGAATTGTGCAAGCACACTTGCAAAAATATTTATGGCTGAGTTAGGAAAAAGGGTTAAAGTTAAGAGACAAGCTGTTGGATCTAACAAGGACCAAAACCACTAAGTTTAAAATTCAAACAGCTACTTGACTATCTATAAAAGGCTTTTGTGGGGTGGGGTTTTTTTTGCGCAATTGCCAGTTGAATATGCTGTATTGCAGTCAGCTGCCACAGGTGAGGGTCCAGCCATCTCATCCATTTGCTTTTCATCTGTTGTGGCACTACCTGGAAATCATGGAGCTGGAATGGGACTGGCTAGAAGAGGTGGTGGCAGCACTGAGCTGGGAGAATCCACTGTGGCTTGATTCAAGGCTGGTCATAGATCCCCTGCAAAAAAGAAAAAAATAGTTTTAAGCTTCAGAACACACGAAAATTTTGATTTCCGCTACGCATCTATATTGTATTTGTTTGCACACCAAATAAAAAGCAAGTAATGGTTTTGGTACAGATACTCAAAAGCTTTTCTGCCTCACCACATAGATAATGGGGATACCATACACCCTCTTGCAAAAAACAGATGCTGTTCAAAGAGGCTGAGAACTAGTTTCAGTCAAGTACATCAACTGGCAGGCAAGCGAACTGACTCAGCTCCATTCTGAGTCGCACCCACTTCTACATCACAACCTGCCAAGTCCAACAATTCCCACACCGCTTTCAAAGCGGAGCAAAGTGACCAGTGATAATTACAACGAGATAACTAATTAACCACTTCTATAGATTAGTTGCCCCCAGTGCCAGTACTTAGTGAATTTTTATTTTTGAGGCCTAAGAAAACCCAAGTCCTCACCATTTACTTGTATTTAAGTGAACTTGACACTGGCTTGATCATTTAAGTATCAGAAAGGTTTGACATTGGCTGACCTTTATGAACCGTGGCCAGACATACCTGAAATCTTCAGATCCTATTACTTCTGTGTAGTACATCACTTTACACTTGTGAGAGGAGACCTGCAGAGATGCTAGCACATCATCCACACGAGGCAGGTTGGTTGTGGCACAGGCGGGCATGCTATGAAATTTCCACTGGAGAATATAGAAGCCAGGCCACCTGGTGACGTGCGATCCCTGGAAGCAGCCAGAGAAAAAATTAAAAATTAACTTTGTTAACACAAAGATTTGTAGCCTTGAAGTTTCTTTTCCAAGCTTAGAAGAACTGCCTATGTGCCCAGAATTTTTTCCCAATGCCAATATTTCAGCCCCTCAGCCAGCTGGCAGTGCCAGTCAACTCTCCCCACGCAGCATGCGTATAGAAGTTATGATATAACGCCAGCGGATCCTCCTGCTTTTTGACAGTGTCAAGGGGTTAGAATTTAAATATCCTGAAAGGACGAAGTTCTTGTTTAGAAACAATATCCATTTTTTCCACCGTTTATCTTCATTAACAGCTGTCCTTTGAGACTGGAAAGAGCAGTCAAGGCTCCTGGCTCACAGAGAGAAAGTGCAGTTCAGCAGGTCACTGCCCAGATTTCCAGTTTAAAGCTTCCGATTAGATGACTTAAGGAGCTCCTTTTCAAAGGCTGTTTAACTCTGATTTCAAGTCAAAAGGAATAGCAGTGGCAGAAAGTGATTATAAACATGCTGCATGAAATATCAGACTTGGTAACTAAAGGATAGGTTGCAAATGCCATAAAAAACCCCCTCAAGAATCTTGGCCAGAGGAGCTCCTTAAGGTGGCTGTTACAGGGACAAACACACAGAAGCTCAGTCTTAATTTCCAGACTTCTCTCATTCCTGAGGTAAGACGCTATTATATTCGTCAAACGCAGACCATGTGCTTCAGAAAATAACGGTCAAAATTACACCTCAAAGCATGTCTTGCTACTCTCTGGATGCGTACTACGTTCTAGGTGGCTTCCCTACATTCCTTGCTGATCGATCTCAATCACTATCAGCCTGATGCAACCTCCCCTCGCAGCACATCCCGTCTAATTACTACCCGTGCTCCCTGCGGCATGCAGCGAGGAGCGTAAGCTGAAATGTCAGCCAAAAGCAGGCAGACAGTCCGGAGCTGAATCATCGCTCAGTCATCAATAATAATTGTGAATTAGAACATCTAGTTTTGGAGCCAGCTTCCACCTGCTCCCGCACAAGGATTAGGCGCTCTTACCTGCACGCTTTCCCCTTCTTTGCAGATAAGAGGAGACTCCACCATACTGTAATCACGCCCCAGCTGCCAGACTTTGTCTATCAACTGGACGTTGTTCCCACCAGGAGATGTAATACTATGAGCTCCCAGAGAGTCCTTTTTAGGAGGCTGTGGGGCTCTTTTGGAATGAAAGATGTTAAAAACAATGTCGCCCTTGCACACGTCGAAATCCCACGTGATCACAGATGAGGCATCCACAATCTGAATGAGAACCTGAGACAGAAAAGTCATATTAGACAATAGCAACTTGCTCAGTAAAGACACACTCCTACCAGAAAAGAACAGAGCTTTTTGTTGCTGGGCTTAGACTATTAAAAAGGCAGTGTAGATACAAGTTCTCTCCTGATGGAGTAGCCTGATTTTAACACAACTTTCAGAAGTTCTCGAGCAGCTTCTGAGAATATAATTTGCCTTTGCTTAGAAGGCTACACCTTTGAACAGAATGAAAACCAGTGATATTCTCAAAATGGCAACAAGATGATACCAGGAATGGTCAAAAGCTTGGGCCACTAAAGCATAATTATGCACCAAAACTGCAGAAGACCAAGGCGGAAGCACGGAAACTAAATAAGCTCTAAACCATTTTCAGTTCAAGAAAGAGTCCAGAGCTGAGGATTGAGACTAAAGAAGAGAAGGGTAGGCTGCAACCATACCTCATGCGGCGCTCCTTTGAAGACACTCGCAGACTGGTAGATTGTTTCAGTCCAGAGCTTTATGTCTTCATTTTCCAACTCTTCCGCTGTCCGGTAGAGGGACTTGGGAACCAGCCCACCCTCTGGGACTTCACACTGAAAGCATAAACAGCATTTAAAAAGTGTCCCCTCTGTACATGCACGCCCTGTCATGCTCTCTGGCTGCCAGCTTCAGACACAAAACCTCACATCAGCAAGTACTCTGAAGAATGAGATATCAACAGAGCTTGGAAGTAGTTTTATAGCTTGTACTTCATACATACATTTTTTTTTTTTACAGTGATCTAGTTTAGGTGAGCTTGCAGAACTAGACACCAGGGGAACAGATCTTGTCTATACACAGCAGCCACCACCACAGAAAATGACTGTAAATGCCGTAGTTATCACTCATACTGCCCTATAATGAAGAAAGACGTGAGCCATTTAAGAATCCCAATGAAAAGTGGCAATAGCAACTCAGTCTAAAAAATACAGCCTGGAGACCTGGAAGAATTGGGGTAGCTAAATTTAAGGACAAAGAATGGTGGGGAGTTACAGTAAGTTTCCAAACAGGTGCAGGATATTGCAGTCAGGAAGGTAACAGTTTTGAAGTTACAATTGTCTTGACAGCTCAGCACTGGAGCCGATTACACAACTTCCCTAAGCAATCTTCTTTTTTAAGAAGTCTCTAGGAGTGAAGTTAGACAGCTACAGAACCTATTCCTGGTCAGATAGAAGCATTTGGGGCAGCAGAAGTGTTTGGTAACTGAATTACAACAGAGAATTGAAAGGATCTTTGAGAAGTCATTTTTGTTCAAATAACCAGAAGAAGAGGCTCTATTATTGTCAGTGACCGGCAGGAAGTATTGTAGCAACATGCTTTCTGGTAATGCTGACTTTTGCTTAAGCAGTGAATTTTGCCAGCTTCTCAAACTCTAAATTAGACAGCACAAACTCCACTGAAAGCTACTGCTGCAGCAAAAAGCAGCCCACTGAAGATAAACACACGCTCCACTCCAACACATCCAACAGTACTTCATTGTAATTTGAGACTGTATTTGAACAGACCTAGAAGAATTTTCAAGAATGGTACAGAAATTAATCTAGAAAGAGTACAGGGCCTTAAAAAGCAAGCCTGAAATTCTGTTTTAACACAGCTGAGTTCAGGAAAAAAATCATCTAAGTGTTACTGTGATGGAGGCTCCAGAAAATGCCAGAGTTACACTACACCTCAGCCACACCAGTGAGCCCATGTCGCCAAAAACATTACAGAGAAAACAAACCTTACAGCATCACTGAGGTGCTAAAACGAGAGACTCTTAACAACACCCGTAGACTAGGCTGAAAACAGCTCTTAAGGCACACAACAAGGAACTGGGAAATTACAGTATCCTGCAGTAAAACCATTTTTTTCGGTTTGCTGTGGTCAGTGTGCATATTGCACTAGGAGACCTGGCTGCTTGTTAAGCCCTGCTAGCAGATGTGCCACGTATTTCCTTGGGCTCCCTGTGGTGTCACTTCCTTTAGGTGACACAGGCTCTTCTGATCAGCTGATGGCGACAGCTCTTGCCCAGTGCTGCGCTACCACGTCTGCTGGAGCCTAACAAGTAACAGAGACTACGGCTTTTAACCACGCCTCACTACTTTGACAAGTTATTTAATATTCATTGTAAAGAAGTATTGTACTTCTCTTTTTGAAGTGGATCTGGAAGAAAGCACTAAGCCTGGAACCCCACATCATAGCTCGTGGCTCCAAACTACATTAAGAGTCATTCTGTGCTCTAGGCTTCTTTGTTTAGAGGAGCGGGGGGATAAAAACCCCACAAGTAAGTTGTTATATGCACTGGTTTATATTCATACCATGCACTCTCCACCAAGAAAATCAGGGATAATTTCTTTATCGATGTAATCCAGCAGTCCCCCAGGACCCTGGTAGTCATTTCCAGCATAAATAAGGAATTTCTTTCTAGTGTTGTCATCAATGAACGGACTAACCTACAAAGAAAAACAGAGTAGATTAGGCTCCCACCTTTTTCTTGAGTCAATTCTGAAGGAATCTGATCGCATTAAGCGTTACCACCCTTGTTATGCAAAGCTCACACTATAAATAAGCTAAACTAACTAACTATGTAAGCAAATTCTTAGGTAGTGTTTTTAAATCCATTCCAGG
The DNA here is from genome assembly GCF_949628215.1 of Phalacrocorax aristotelis. Taxonomy (NCBI): domain Eukaryota; kingdom Metazoa; phylum Chordata; class Aves; order Suliformes; family Phalacrocoracidae; genus Phalacrocorax; species Phalacrocorax aristotelis. Next base: position 12,537,658 of record NC_134291.1, read on the forward strand.
AATCCTATAAAAGAGATGTTTCCAAGTGGTAATGTTCCCTGCTTATAAAGCCAGATTTCTACAGTGCTGTAACAAACTACAAGTGTGTAGCAGTGTACTGAAAGAGCTGACTTGAATTTACAAACGTACCAGCGTCCAAAGAACTGGGAATACTCGAGGTGCTCTTAGGATTAGAAGACGACCCAAAGTCTCAGGGTAATTAGCTTCAACCACCTCAATGATTCTTAGCAGTGCTTTGACACCAGGTCTCCATAAATGCCGCATGTTCAAGCCTTCTAGATCTACTAGACAGGTCCAAGAGCTGAATTTGAGAAAGACAAAAAGAAGAATTCTCAATAGCACCAAAATTGTCCTTTCTTATGCAAGTGTCCAATGTACTGAAAAGTGTGGGGCCCACTGCATGTTTTGCTTTCTTCTGTTTTCCTCCTCGCTTTGCACTACCTGTAGACACTGGAGTTTAAGGTCCTCAGAGTGTGCCACGCGTGGTCACAGAGCAGGTGCAAAGGTCACTCTGCACATCACGCACATCTCACCACAGACATTTCAGATGCCGTATGAAGGTTAGTATGAAGCCAAAAAAGATCCTGCCGACAGCCAGCCCAAATGTTAAACCGCTGCTTTTACTGAGAAATCAATTAAGTGGCCACACCGCAATGAAGCATTGCAGATGTCCTACTAATAGAGTACAGTAACAGTGCCGTTACACGTCAAAGCTAATTCTGTTGTCAGATCTCAGGGAGGGAAGCTGTTTCCTATAGGAAGAGATATATTCTTAATACTAAATACTGAGCTTCAGCATATGCTTTAGTTGCTTTCCAAGTTCAGGGCTCACCCTGGGCATGAATTCAAGATTTACAGCTGTGCCGTACCAGCTAGCATCCATTAAATTATGCATAAGGCTTCTATGAAACAGCAAACACTCCTTTGTTTCACTTTAAATGTTTAATATGTAGGTAGTCCTTTAGTATTACTTCTACAAATGAAGATCCAGTAGGCAGCACAATTTCAGTTACGCACATGAAACCCATCTCTTGGATTTGACCTCCCACTGAGAGCTAGGGCATCAAGTTCTTTAACAGGGAAAAGATAAGCAGACCTACCATGCACCCCTGAACCTTTACAGATTAAGGGAAGGAGTCAGAAATTGAAGAGACTCCAAGAAACACTTTCTTTCCAGGGCCAGTCCTGCATTCATTCCACACCCTTAAATCCATTTTGCAGTTAATGCTTTCACAAGCGATCCCTACAATGACTTAAAGATGGGATAGCAAGCCATTTTTTGACTGAACTTCACATGACGTTCAGCACTTGGAAAAACAGACCCCAGGCTTCACAAGAGCCTCATGACCTTACCTTGGATCAAGAGTTGAGTAACTGCATATAGTAAATGGAGAAGGCAAACAAGAACTGAGCCTACGTAGTGAGCCTTGCTATGGACTATGGATGAAAAAGTGACATGAAAACAACACCTGAAACTACTGGAAAGGCTAGCCCTGGTATCATCACGGCCTGATTTTTTTGGCAGCCCATACCAACACCTGTCTATAAAATCCCCCAGAAACAGAAACAGGCCTTAGGCTGCATTGCTTTGCAGACATCCAACAGTAGAAGCGAGCAAAAGCGTAACACCCCCAGGTAGAACCATGACGAGCATGACACCGAGACTGCTGGAGCAGGCTGTGGGTTTCCTGGCGGTAACTGGGGAGGCTCTCGCTTAGCTGCAGCTGTGCCTGGGGCTGCATGTGAGCAGCACAGCCTACCCTTTGCTTGTTCTGTTTATAAACTTTGCTCAGCAGCATCACGTTGCCTGAAGTTCCCACACACACTGTGAAACCAGGTAAGTCCCAAAGAGCACATCCACTTGTATTTTACCTTATTGGCCTGCCAAATACTTTTGTGTTCTCCTCACATCGCCTCAGTCCTTCCTCATTTATTGAAAGAACCTGTACAAGAAAACATGTTGTTTAGAGAAGACCGTCTTAAACTGTCTTAACTTCTTACATGGCCTTAAACTTCTTTTTCAAAGAAAAAAAATGTTTCTATCCAAAGACTAAGTAAAACTACAAGCTCAAACCAGGATAAACTATTTTCCCCCAAAGCATGAACTAGAAATGACCACATTTACCCCATTGGTTGATCTTGTTGAAAAACAAACATACTTTTCCCTAAAAGCAGTAAAATGTAAACAAGATCCTCCTGAAAGCCAAGACCCAGGAGTGATACAGACAAGAAGTCTCCCTACACTTCTGCCCCATTAAGCACTGCTTTCCTATTTACTCAGAAACTAAAGCCCCTTTTTAAGTCATAGAAAGTATCCTTGAAACAGAATGAGGGCAAACAAACAAAATTTAGTATGTGCCTGGAAATGCCACTGGAAGAGAAAAACTAAAATCCAGCCTGTTTCCAGTGGTTACTGTGGCAGTGACTGTCATCACTAGGAGTCAAAAAATTATTTCAAACCTGGAATTCTGCCAGCTTTCTGCTTGGAAACTGAGCAGATCCACACTAACACAGTCTGAGTGAAGTCTTTAGAGAAATGGCAAAGTTACAGACAAGTTCTTTTTCTTTAAAAGTAAATTATTCTTATCCTTGGAGTACAGGCTTGACAAAATCTGAGCGTGGCATTTTCTCTTTTGTAAGAATGCAGAGACTTAAGTTTGAAGCCCTGCACAAACTGCAGAAGAATCTGTGAAAATGCTAACCAATAACTACATGAGCTGCCAAGAACTACGCCTTTCCGCCATCAGTTTGCAGTTGGAAAGAATGCAGCAGATCAGCTACCAGGAGCTTTCAGATGTATTCACACCAAAAACAGACGGCCGGGAAGTACATCAAAATATGCAGAGTGATGAATGTTCTGGCAGAGAAGGAAATTTCAAATGAAAATATCACATTGTTAGCAACTTGCTGGCTCCAAAAATACTTACGTATCGAAGCAAGGCCTCTTCCCCAAGAGCTCGCACTAAGCCTTTGGTATCCATCTGTCCCAATCTCAGCACATACAGCGGGCGACCATCTGAATAACGAGAACAAATATATCAATATAACCATTATTTTTACAGCAACGGACGATTTGTCTGGGCTAGTTTTATGCTAAAAATCCACATGGAAACAAGCCACGGTCAGTTCGAACTCTGTTGTACAGCTGCAAGAGGGAGAACCTGGAGCAGATGGCAATTTAGACTTTACCCTGTCCAGCTACACCAAAAGATTGCCTGTAAATGAACTGCAGAAGTTCAATGGAGGCATCCTGATGCAAAAATAGCTCCCACTTTCTGCAAGGAAAAGTCCAAAGGACTTCGTCAAGTACACTGGTACGCAGAAGATCCTGGTACACACAATTCAAGACTCAGGACTGTAAGTAGCTTCCAGGACAGCTAAGATACACTAACGGACTAAAGCTTTTCCTGTAACTGAAGAGCTGCAACGGAGGCTGTACGCCTCCTATCACACATGATGCACTACTGCTCTGGATAGCTTAGCAACCTTTCTGGAAAAGCAGCTACGCCATGTTCACTTAGGCAGGTTAAGCCTGGTGAGAACAGCCTCTCTCCCAGAGATCAGCTTCAGATGGGCCCTCTGCATTCAAAGTCTTGCCTTTTCATGGTCATCTTGCTGCGTCCTGGGGCATCCTGGTACCGCCCAGGATACGAAGGCATTAAGCTTAACAACTGCATTCACTGAATCTGAGAACCAAAGCTTGCATTTCTGGCTCTTCAATAGAAGCTGGTTGTCTGAAACAGCTTCCATCCTCCTCCCAAAGCTATGATGCATTTTTTTAAGCTTTGCTCCATCTATTCTAGTACAAAAGCTAAATAATCACCATATAAAACTGAATATGCTAGGACACAAAATTTTTAAAAAAAAGAGCTTGCTACATAAAAAAAATCTCTGAAGTCCTGTGGTCTCTTCAGCTTGACTTCCCTCCAAAGAAAGGTATCAGATTACCATTAAGCCTTTTGGGACACAGGGAAAGAGACTGTCAAGATATGCTATTAAAAAACCCCAAACAACCAAAACTGCAGAGTCAAGGCAAGTTATTTGTTTGGCAAAGACACTACCCCCCATGGAAGGTCACAGTCTCTTGTATTTTATCAGGTCGTCTGAAAGGAAACTTTGTTTTAGCATCAGCACTTATCTTGGAACGTACTGTTTAGCTTTGGAAACACTGAACAAGAAGTGCTATTAAGCTTCATATTGGGTCTCCCTCCCTCAGACGCGCACGCATCCAAAACCAGACTAAGAGCTTACTAACCCTGGTCCGCCCAAACGACAGAGGAAGGAAAGTCGCAGCTGACGGTGCTGTAATATCACTCTCTATTTTATATTCCATTAGAGCTTTGTGATTTAAAAAACCATTTGACTGAAGCATTCCCATCAAAATAAAAGCCACTCAGATGTATAGAAAACTGTGCTAATCGCAAGCCAAAATAATAGCTTTTATTCTTTTGTGCTGATAGCTCATTCTAGCCAACATGCTTCATAATCACCACTCCCTTTGCTTTAGCGCTAAGAGATACGCGGAATTCAGCTAGCTTAAGTTTGGCACACTCAGCGGCGTAGGAGGAAAGGAGCAATACTAGAAAAGAGGGTTTAAAAAAAGAACCTACCACTGTAAAATTTTAAATTATAGAGAATCGCTCAGCTTTGAAATTCTCTTTCCGTTATTGACAAACCATTGCTTTACTTGTGGGCGCGCTGCAAAAAGAGACCAAAGGAACCGGAGGGGAAGGGAGGGGAGCACGAAGTTCACCACAAGACTGAAGAACTTATCAGAAAAACATTGAGCAACGCTTTGAGGCTTTCTGTACCTTTCCCCTCACCGGCAGGACCCGGTTACGTGCTATTGACGGAGGAAGTCTCTGCAAAGTGAGGACAAGGAACTGACAGAAAGGGAGAACTTATTCACAGGCCTTTTTCCCTACAATCTTCACAAGCATATTCTGATTTTCCATTTTCTCAGCCTGAGGTCTGGCAAACCCAAAGCAGCGGGGCAGAGCTATTCAAGCTTTTCAGCTTTACAGTGCTTAAACTTCTGTGTCCTCCCTGTCTCCTGGCCACTGCTGCTGACAGCTTCCTTCCAGCTTCACATGCAGCTTGGGGCAGGAAGAGCTAGCAGAAACAATGGTGCCTAGTGGGGAGGAGACTCAACTGGAACACAGAGAGCTCACAGTAAGAGATCATTTCCTTATCTAAAGAGCCCAGCTTGCCTCAAGCAACAAATCCGAAACGTTTAATTTCTGTGTATGTATTAGCAGCAAGATCAGTGCACGATAAAGCAAGCGGAGAGAGGGGAGCGTGGCAGGCATAGCTGTCCGTGTTTTAAAGATCTGGCCGTGGCTCACCATACAAAGGGAATTCAGCCAAAGCTGCTTCCCTTCTTAAATAAGCCTGCTCTATTTGATGTTTTTGCAACATCCCACTTCTCATCATTAAGCTGACTGTAATGCCAAATAAATATTAATCTATGCCATCAGCAGACTTATCCAACATCAGAAATAAATTGATTAGAAAGATACACTTATTTACAAACATCTTTTAATCACTGAAAGAGAATACTCAGCATTTGCATAACACCCTTCTAAGCATCTCAGCGCTACAGAAGTGCAGTTAATAACTTTAAAGAGCTCTGCTTTGCCAGTAGCTTAGAGAGTTAAATATGTCAGTATTAGTCAGAAGGATTAGGACCTAGGAGTCTGCCTCCACCAGCTAAGGAGCTTGCAGCATCAATTTAAATGCACTTAGTACATAACTAGAGGTGACTGGAAAGACTTCTCAGTTGTTAACAGAGGGACAACTACCACCTTTAATTCAGAACATAAAACGGCTGTTTGCTCAGTATCCACCCTATAGAGCTTACCTTTGTCATGGTGATGCCAGCCGCCTGCATAGTAATCTTGGAGTACTTGAGGAGGGTTCCAGGTGTCTAGAATATAGTCTACCTGGTGCTGCTTACGCCATGTCAGTGACTGGCAAAGGATCTCTCTTGCTTTATCAATGTTGAAGTCCCGGGCCCGCAGGAATCTTAAAATGTGCTCATCCTTTGGGATCTATTTAAACAAAAAAACAACAGAACAACCTAGCAACAACAAACCACCAAAACCACCACATCCCACTTAATTTTGTATTCGAGGTTCGAAACAAGAAAAAAACCCAACCGAAGTGTAAAAATGCACAGCCCTGCACCAGCGCAAGAGGATGGTATGTAACAGTGGAGGTTACTCAAACAAATCAGTGTTTGTTTGCATCAAAAACTATGCGCCCTGTCAGGTACTGCAGCTACCTTCATGAGGGATATAAGAATTTCATTAACTCTAATGTAATCATTTACACCTGTGTGGCCATACTAAGTCAGTCCCATTTAAATGAACCTAGAGATGAAACACAGACTGTATTTCATTGCTAAGTAAAAGGAAGCCAACACATACGTGTAAATCACAAGCTACCGGAAAACCCCCAGCCTTGCTATCAGCGATTCAACTGACCGCAGTGCTTCCCTTTCAGTACTGCACTTTAGGGACATAGATTGGAGAGTATCATGTTTGGCCAAAACAAACAAATGTAAAAATAACCTTATTGTAGAACCAGGCAGGCTTATAAAACTGATGTTATTTCCCTGTGCTGGTTTATTGACATTCTGAGAAGCAGTCACACTAATAATTTAAGCACCTCGGGTGGCAAAGTCAGCTGGACAGTCACAATGAACTTGCCACTGTGCAGACTTCATTTCGGTACCCTTTTGATCATGGAGGGCCACTTAACAGGAACAGTTAGCCACAGGAGGTGTGGCACGATGTTTCATCAGGTCCACCTTGCATATCACACATTCTGAGATAGAGCCATGAGAGACCAATGGTAACTTACTTTGCCCTTGTGCATCTCCTGGAGCCACTGTCTCAGTCGAATGAGGCAGCTTTCCTGCATTGGTGTCAGGTCACCCAAATAGCGCTTGATGTAGTCCGCATCTAGCTTGTCTAAAAGATGTGCATGTGATTAGAGTGGTCCTGAACTGACATAATCAAAGCAGCAAATAATCTTACATGCTGATAACTGAGGCAGAGAAGCAGCTGCTCTGTGTTCTGTGCAGTCAGGGTTCAAGTTTCTTTGCATCAATGAAGCAAGGCAACATTCAGAGTCATCTTAATGTTAAACTAAGAAAATGAATTCTCCTTCTGCAACTACGAAGGGAGTAAACCCAGGCATTTATAAAAGCATTTTGCCAGTATATTCAGATTTGTCAATCCACAGCACCATAGGGCTTGCTTCTTCTGGAAATACTTAAGAGAAGCTTTGATCTAAACCTCCCAGTGCAAGAATTTTCCCAAATTCCCTTAGTAACAGGGAAAGGAAGATATAACAAACAGAAGACTGTGTCCAGGGAAGCTTCAGCCCGTTCCTCCCCATTATTCCCTGAATTTCAGGGAAAGAAGTAGGCCACCCATCTGCAATCTAATGAACAGCAAAGTGAAGAGTTTTTCCACTCATATCTGATCTTCATTTACTAAAAAGCCCAGCTCATAACAGCTATCCAAGCTATCCCACACGTTGCTGCTTTGCAAGCCTGCACTTCAACACTGTGTTACCAAACAGCCCATGTGAAGATTTTTGGCTGCCCGTGAGAAGCAGCACAGTGCTGAGAGCCTCTGCAGTACAAAGAATCCCACTAGAACAAGTCAGACCACCATACCATCAGGCGTTCCTGCGGTGGGCTCCGAGGGGCTGCTTGAGGTGTTGAGGATCTCCTTATTGTTCAAGCCCTCCTTTGTGGCAGCGTCTGGTATGTTAATAGCGGGTGAAACCGGTCGTCTTGTGTGGGATGTGCTGCTCTCTAATTTACATGCAACAGGAGGAGTCCAACGAGGAATGAAAGTTATTCCTTCTTCCTCCAGCTGCTTCAGGTAATATTCTATTATTTCTTTTCCCTTCAAAAAGGAAAATTTACTTCAGCTTCTAAAAGCACTCATTTAGACACAGAAAGGATTGGGCTGGAAACCCATTAAGTGGCCAGACCTCTCTCAAGATTCCCCTTGAAAATACCTACCTACACACACACGGTGCCCAAGCTAAAGAGGAGCAGCCCAGCTTTTTGAGCAGAACAGCCTGTTACTCAGCAGCAGCTACATTGTCTTTTGGTGACTTAGAGCCAGGCACCTTGTTCACAGCTGCAACCTCACCTTTTTAATATTGCTGGTGTACTGCTTCATGGCAATCTTTTCCACTGTGCTTTCAAAACCGAAAAAAGATTTAATATCCAGACTTGCTGACTGTTCAAAACAGGTCCAGTCTTCATTGTCAGGATGAACCTATTAGTTAAAAGGAAGTCATACAGTTTAGCTAATTTAGTATTTTTTTCCCTCACAATATTTGAAATGACTGTTTCTTGTTTTACAGGTTCACATAGCCAAAAACATTCAAGTGGAATTTGCAGCCTTTTGCTTCATTTGCAAAACATGGTTTGGGCAAGGTAACGCTAAAGAGCAGACAGACCGAGAAGCCCTCCTATGGCCTCACGGCTAGCACAGCGTGGTTTTCTTAGCAAGAAAGGAGAGGGTAGAGAAGCACCAGTGTGCCAGCCAAGAGCCAAAGGACTGGCATCTTTATACAGTTAACACTATCTCATTCTAGATACGGGCTGTGACTGTAGTGTATCTGCTGAACAGGGCACATACTCCCCAGTGAACCGGCCGCTGCTGCTGCAGGTTAGGCTGATAGACCAAGGCCAAATAGCTTAAAGACTGCAGCAAGTACAGCGTAAGCATTCCCAAGCACTGCAGTCTAGACATGGCTGCCACAGACATACTGTGATAGATCATTCCCTTGTTGACGTACAAAGTACCTTAGTATTTTGTAGGCTGAAGACTATTTTACTTTGTACTCCTATGATAATGCTACAGAAGCGTAAACTTCTCACTTGCTGAAAAAGCTATCTTAGAGCACTCCCAACTTTCTTCTTAGCTTATATCTTAGTTTGCTGAGATGATCCTGAAACAGATGTTACTGCTCTGAAGGAAAGCTGTTTTCTAAACTCTTCAGCGAAAAGACGACTTGTCAAGGAATTTCCAGGCTGCGCTCTGAATTTGTAGTTATACAAACACCACAGAAAGCTGGATTTCTGAGCAGGTGATTGTTCTGATGCCTTAAGGTTCTCCTCCCCCTCACAACATGCTAAAATTGACTGGGAACAGTATCAACACTTTATAACAAGACAACTTCAGAAAAAATAAACCCATTTCCCTTCATTTGCTTCTTCTGCATTAGGGAATGGGGGTTACAAGAACAGCTTGTACAGCCTAAGTACAAATCATAACATTTAAGAACCTTCCTGTCCTTTCATAAATTCAATTATAAAATAACTGTAATCAGAATTAACTTTGAAAAACAATTTATTCTTGAATTAAAATTCTGGTTTTGTATTTACCTACTGATTTCTTGCTCAACTACAGCAAGGGCAAGAAGCAGCGCTGTGTTTTGTACATATTTATTACCTGCACTTTTCTGTATAGCATTTCCTCTGTTTAAACTGAGCGGCTTTCACAGAAAAATAGCAGGTGGAGAGGTATTTTTAAGTGTGCCTTGGAAATAATTGCAGAAATAATAACAAAAAACCCCAGATAATCGTGTCAAGTGGGTTCGACATTCAGTGACCTTTTAACCATGGTTCTGTATACAACAGAAAACGTTATCACCTGCACATAAAATGAATACTACAATACAAATAAATCGGTTGCATTTTCTGGTTTTGATTTGACCTTTAACATCGATTGGAAGTTTTACTGCTATCCATGTGTGCTGCATGAGCCTATGGGTATTGGCTAGGCCACTCAGATAAAACAGGACCAGGGCATAGCAGTAAGCATGCCACCAGACTCCTTTGTATCAGAAAAATCGTCCGCGCTGAAGGCCAAGAATGGTGGAAAGAATCAGGTTAAAACACAGCTGACCTGATGAGCATTTGTCTGAGCTGAGCAGAAGGCAAATAAGCTACACTGAACTTTCCGATAACAGTTCTGTCAGGGTGTCACCAGTCTCACCAAGCCCCACACGGTATTACAGACCACAGGTTTGCCTAAACAGAGCTGTCAAACACAGCAAATTATGTTGCGTTCTGCTCTCTGAGAAGATGCTCTAAGTAAGAGGGTGCCAAACTCGTTTCAGTTCTTCAAGCAAGTGTGTTACATTTAACACTAACAACAATTTTCACTCATGGTGGTGTGTTGGTTATTTTTTCTCACGAGGCAAAAGCCAAGAACAACCCGATTTCTGTGTATGAGTCCTGAAATCCAAACCCTGCCTTAGCTCCATCTGTAGCAGCACCAAGAGCCTGTTACTCACTGTGTAACAGCAGTGTTCGTTAATAATGACTCTATTAGAGAAGGTTTCGTTGTAGGCTTCTATATGCAAAGTCCTTTCTCGTCTGTTCAAAGAATTCTTCTGGACAAAGTAGACATAATCCACTCCTGCAATCTGAGGAAGATGACATAGATTCCATCAAGATACAATATTCATGTGAAAGGATATCCAGAAGTATAAAGCAGGCACTCCAAACCTAATCACCTTTTTCAATAGCCGCGGTGCATCTATATCCAGCTTACAGCGCCGTTCAATCACATGGATAGCTTCATCCTCGCTCTTGTATTCACTTACAGTGTCACTGGCTACAAACATAGGGATCAGAGGGCATGTAGGAAACCTCCTTTCGTATGCCTATAAAGATGGGAAGAGAAGATGACAAACAGTTAATTCCTGAGAGTGTGTGTAGGGTTCCTTTGCTGACATCACCACCATTTGGAGGCAAAGTCCTGCATATCTTTCACAGAAGGGATTGAGCCTTCCTGGCGTCCACCTCACAGCTGAGAATAGTCACAGTGCATTCCAGACAATCCATTTATTAATACATTCCTAACATAGTCCATTCTGGGTAAAACAATTTTTAGAACACCACAAGAAATACCCCATTTCTCACCTCCCTCCAAAAAGAAAATTGTTCGTTGTGTACAATGACAATCCTCTTGTCAGCAATAACAGGAAAATAAGACCCTCTAGTTCCAAAATACCACAAGACAAAAACAATCACACATTGGATTAAAAACGCCACGTGCTAATTATCGGTGTTTCACCAACTATTTAGAGGGTTTCCCATACAGCTCCCAAAGGTCTAATGAAAACATTTCAAAGCCTGTTTCGTAAGCTAACAGAGCTCTCAAGCCTCCTATGCGCAGAGCATTCATACTGGTATCACTGCACAGCGTATGAGCTCACCATTTTGTCCAACAACATACAGTAAGTCTCTCCAATACAATGCAGCCACTTCATCCTTCTGAAAATGTAAACTTTTTGCAATAATGCAGAGCTAGCAATAGCTTTGATCTTGGTTAAAGAATATAGTCATATAAGTTCATCTCAAATACCTGACACACAGAGAGAAGATGGTACGAAATCAGAAACCCTTGGGGAGGTTAGCTAAGAATCCGGGATCGGCAAAACAGGTAAGAGGAAAATGGGAGTTATTCCCATTAGTAAACTTGTTGAACTTTAGTTTTAGAACCACCATGGCTGGAAAAAAAACCACACAGCTGGGTTGGTTTTTATTTTCCTCTTCTTTCGTTGTCACTAGCATACCTCTGCTTCTCTCTGGCTTTTTTTCCTCATGGGGTGGCTAAAATTCTTTAGCCTTCTTTCCAAGTTCTGAATTCTTTTATTTTTGCATTATCAGAACCTAACTGGCTTTGGTGAAAAGGCAGGATTTGCAAGATGTCCCAGTGCAGAAGAAAACTTCAGTAACATAAAGTAAACCTGAGAGCAGAATATGTAACAATTCTTTAAAAGAGGTAAAATATCCACTCTGTCTTTTTAAATAGTTGTAGCTGCTCGCACTATAGCTGAGCTGCAGCACAGGAACAGCACCAACAGCGAGAGGGTGTGGAAGAAAATAAGCAGCAGCTGCACAAAGTATGCAATGGTGGCACTGGAAGAGAAAAGGTCTCTTAATTCGCCCTTTATAAGAATAGAAATACTTAGTCTGAATGCCATGTTACTGTGGTGACAGTGATGCAGTGCACTAAAACAGTGTCAGCTTTTTTCCCCTCGTGCATATTTTTAAACCATTTTTTACAGCATGATTGTCCCGAGCCCATAAAGCTCCTCTGTAACATACATGGGGTACGACCATAGAGCAAGTATGCGTGCTCCTTCTGTCAAATTTTCATCTGTGCATGGCTTGTTTTGTTTAAATTAAGAATAGAAACAATTTCTGGGTTCAGAGATGTGCGCACAATAAGTGACGGAGCATTAGTGTTGTAACACAACAGCAAGCAGTGGGGGGAAAGCCTTTTGCAGCTCCAAGAGAAAGGATGGGCTCTATTACTGTTGTATAAGAAGTTTCTTATTTCCTTTATGAGGCTCTCATTCTGGACAGAAGGCTTTATATTTTACAGTCATTCAAGAATATCTCATCCCTCTCACTGAATAAGTCTCAGCATTCTTTCCAAATTAATCCCCATTTTAACTACATTGACTGTAGCTAAATGTTGTCCTAAGTCAGAAGAAAAGATTTCCAGAAGAAGCAGAATTGCGAAGCAGTCTGGTTTTCAGATTGCTTCATTTAAATTTTTTTTTAAGGACTTCATGTTAGAACAATTATTTTATAGATGGGAGATATGGGGAAGTGGGTATCTAGCATTTTTCTCATTATTTTATAAGTATTTTTACTTTAGGATCACAATGAATTTTCCCCATCTGAGTAGCCTCCTCTCTGCCAAGCTTTTGCAAGTCTCTCCTTCATTGCATATTGATGCATTTCTCCCCTTAAGAAGCATTTTGAGGACTATTTGCCCTGTGAACACTTGCAAATTACAACATTACCTGCTCAGAAGTGTTTATTGAACTGTGAGCAAAAAAATGCCCAAGAAGAATTTGTTCTTCTGAATAGGAAGAGTGAATTGAATGTGTTCAATTTGGAAGAGAACAAAATAATTATCTTGCCAGAAGTTGGCACTCTCAGTGCTTACAGCGACAGAGTACTTGAAGGTTTCAAAGAGATTAACAGCAACACAGGATTCTTTCTTCCCTAAAGAACATGCACAGAGTATTGAAAACTGTTCAGTCAGTTTTACTGGGGTCTTAAATTGGGCTGGTTTTATTTCTTTATGTACCATTGCCAATATGTTCTTGTAATGCATCGTTTCTCAGCACAGCCCTGTTTGAAGAAAAGCTGATTATAGTAAACCATAGCCACATCAAAATATTTGCTCTGATTTAAGTGTAGCGCCCTCTTCCACACTGCAGAGCAGGCAGGCAAAAGCTGCTAAAGACTATAGGACACTTAAAGATCTCGCTTCGCCATGGACCAACACAGCACAGGAGGAAACCTGTAATTTGTGGTACAACGCAATAAGAGACACATGAGCCAAAGCAGCACGTGCATTGCCACGGCTGGAGCTATTAAAAGAGCATGAGAAGACTAAAGGAAGATCAAAGACTGCTTTCTTTTCTAATATAATCGAGTGGATTTTTCTACATTATTGAGGTGTTTTGAACCAGAAATTTTGTCTCAAGTCCAGCTTTGCAGACAGGAAATAACTGAACTGTATTATCCAATATTTCTTTAGCAGTCTGATAAAGCAGAGTATATTATAAAATGCTACACATTTTTTCCTGTATGAGAAGACTTTCTTTACAAATAAAATCATTAGATATTACACACCTTTCTCCCAGGGTTTCAATTTTACTATATAGATACAATCGCAAAAGACAGTTCCTCAAGAGCAAAGCAGCTGCAGTAATCTGATGGACTCAATGCAAGAGTGAAATGCAGCTGCTGTAGGACTAAATGCAGCTAAGAAGGGTGCTGCAAGGACATTACTTAATTTTACCATTTTCTTCTGTCACGTCTCAAAAAATACGGTGTGTGGAGATTCTGACGTGAAACACAAGTAAGACGAGGGTGAGCTCACCCGCACAAAACCTCTACAGCTGGTGCTGACACGAGGCGTCACAACGCCTCTTTGGCCGAGACATTTATGTACAGACCTTTCAAAAAAATTATTTTAAACCTGCAATTGTTGTTCCCTAATAATGTACTTCTACAATTTCCTACCAGCCTCTGGAACATTTGTGTACTCCGAGGCATTAGAAGTGGGCATTGTGCACCAAGAAAAACACAGTATGGTGAAGCAGCTTGAACTTCAAATGTAATGGCCTCATTACATAAACCCGTAACTTTCTTAATGCATGTTAACAGTACGAACACTAACAAGAATAATTTCAACCAAAATAGCACTGTATTAAAGCTTCTTCTCCAACTGCTTCCCTTAGCAACTCATGTTCAGAGTAGAGTCAAAATAACAGGATTTATTTTACTTTTCTCTTTGCTAGTATTTCAGCTGTGTTTAAAGACATGAAAGCAATTCAAAAGTGAGACTACTTTAAACCCAATGCAGTCATTTTTCATACCCAAGGGAATTATACTTGCTGCTGCTGCCCTTAGATTGTGGGATTCTAGTATCGGCAATAATGGGATCCTTTCAAAACACCATCTTTAGAACATGATTTAGGTATGACCTCAACCCAATTTTCAGAAGGACCGAAGACACTGTTCTGGCTTTTTACTTCTCAAACCATGCCTAGGGCTAATAAAATACCTTGGTAGCAGGCATGTGCTCAGGCCTCAGTGGAGAAACTCAGTTACTCAGTAAGTTACTCAGCTTCTGTGACCAGACTAATATATTCCCTGTCTCCTGCCTTAAAGGACAGCGATTGTTCAATATTCCTATTAGATGACTCAAAACTGATTTCTACACTTACAGGAAGAAAAAAGATCTGATAAAACCTGCAAGCAATCTTACACTGTGCTGTTATTCCCATAGCAGTTGGATCCTCCAAATAGAGGACCTGGTGAAATCAACAGGAATTTTAGTCACCATTCAGAAAGTAAAGCACATGGCCTATTTTCTTCATAGCTTAATTGCAAGAAATACGCTGTAAAGATGTTTTATTTTTTAGGTATTTTCTGTTCAAAATTGCTAGAACAGCAGCCTTGTAAGGGTAGCACAACATACTGCAAGGACACCTCAGGAGAACACACGAAGAGATTCATCCTGGCAAGCAAGTCTAGTGCACGGCATTTTGTGTGTGCCATGCACAAACTTGAATTCCTGCCTGCAACACCTGACCATGTTCGGGTACTAATCTGCAAGTACATACCAACATTCACCATGCTCTCCTATCTGCTTCAAGGATGTGGAATTTCTGAATTATGCTGAAACACACACAAAACAAGAGGGTCACTCAAGCAGGATGCTGCCCTAGCTTGGCGGGCTGCATTCCAGCACCCTGATCATTCCTGCATATCGCTGCATCTATCCCCTTCCTTCCCCTACATTAGAGCACTGTAGATCAGTAGCAAAATCTCTTGAAAGAAGTTTCAAATTCTTGGCATCTGCATTTCGAAAGAAACAATTCTGCATTAACACTCACAAATCAGCAAATACCTTCTCATCCCCCATCTACAGCTGTTCATAGTTCTCTACTATTCTCTTCATAATACATACATATGTTTAAAAATCATTATACTTCTGCAAAGCAGTATCTCAGTGCCAGTGTCTCTCACGGATGTTAGCTGATATGTTCGTAATCAGCTCAAGGGCGTGTACGTGGAAGAAAGCAGATGGTCAGAGCAGATATACCTCAAACAGCTCTAGAACGAGTTTTTGGTAAGGTAGCGTTCCTAGGCACCAGGAAGGGGGTCATGAACTGGACTGCACCATGGGAAACAAAAGTCATCTTTAATATACATGTAGTCAGCTTTTTGGAGAGGAACATTTCTGTGAAGCCAGAGATGGAATGACGAACAGTCCTCTAAAATGAGGACCTTCACTGCTACAAGCCAAACCCCTGCCACCATCCAAGCACCACAGTTAAACTTTGCTTTTTTGCAGTTAACTTCCCCCATCAGTATGACTCTCGACAGCAGCCCTTGTTCAAATTGGGCTTAAGTGTTTTTTTCCTCCACTGTTTGCACTTCCTTAAATGTTCTCATTTACAAAGAGAGAAGTTATTTTTTTATTGCTAGGAAAAAAAAATGCTGCTTGGCAGTGATGCAGTACTAAGAACTCTATCTGGAAAAGACCAAGGCAGCTTTAGTTACCCAGGAGTACAAATAAGGCTTACGGGGACTACGCAGACAACCCACCCACCATGAAAGAAGCAGATTCAGATCTATGAATGAATGGCTGTATATCTTCTGAAACACAGAAATTTTCTATATGCACATTTCTGGTCCTTAACAAATATGAGGTAGTTTAACAAACCTTATTTATTCACTTGCCTGTAAATCTTGACCCAGTCAATGCCATCAAGATATGACTAGTTAGATTTTCAAAGTAGAATCAGAACACACTGGGTTGGGAAGGACCCCCCACAAGGACCATCGAGCCCAGCTCCCGTCCCTGCACAGCACACCCCAAATTCACACCGTGTCTCTGAGGGCCTTGGCCAAGTGCTTCTGGAATATCGCCAGGCTGGTGCCGTGATGCCTCCCTGGGGAGCCTGTGCCAGGGCTCCACCACCCTCTGGGGGAAGAACCTTCTCCTAATGCCCAGCCTAACCCTCCCCTGGCACATCTCCCTGCCATTCCCTCGGGGCCTGGCGTTGGTCACCAGAGAGCAGAGACCAGCCCTGCCCCTCCTCCTCCCCTTGGGAGGGAGCTGCAGAGCGCCATGAGGCTGCCCTCGGCCTCCTCTGCTCCAGCTGAACAACCCAAGGGACTCCAGCCGCTCCTCGTACGGTTTCCCCTCTAAACCCTTCCCCAACTCCATGCCCTCCTCGGGACACTCTCCAGTAGCTTTATACCCCCAATGTCCTGCGGCACCCAACGCTGCCCACAGCACTCGAGGTGAGGCCGCCCCAGCGTGGGGCAGAGCGGGACAATCCCCCCCCTCGCCTGGCTGCGATGCAGGGCTCGATGCCCCCCAGGGCACGGCTGGCCCTCTGGGCTGCCAGGGCACGCTGGGGGCTCATGTTCAACTTGCCATCAAGCAGAGCCCCCGGGTCCCTGCAGAGCTGCTCCCCAGCCCCTCGCTCCCCAGGCTGCCTGTACAGCCAGGGCGGCCGTGCCCCAGAGGCAAAACCCAGCCCTTGCCCTTGTTCAGCTTCATAGGGTTGGTGATTGCCCAGATCCCTCCGCGGGGCCTCTCTGCCCTGAGAGCGTCAACAGCTCCTCCCAGTTTTGGGTCATCAGCACTTAGTATGCCTCCAGCCCTGCATCCAAGGCCTTTATGAAGGCATGAAAGGGTACCAGCCCCAGGATGGATGCCTGTGGAACTCCACTAGTGACTGGCCGCCAGCCCGATGTAACCCCAGTTACTGTGCCCCTTTGAGCCTGACCCATCAGCCCATTGCTCACCCCCTGCATTACACATTTATCCAGCTCTACGCTGGACATTTTGCCTGCTCCCGTGCTCTTAGGAGGTGGTACTTACAAAGTGGCCAGCACTGACGAACCCCGGCACCTTCAGAGGCTTTCCCCCAGGGGACCTTACTAAGCAGTTCCCTGAGCGAGCTGAAGTCTGCTCTCCTCGCACCCAGAGTTGGGGGCTCGCTGGCAGTTTTCCTCTCTTACCATAGATTTTAAACTTGACTGCTTCACGGTCGCCATGGCCCAGGCGGCCCCCTCTGTTAATAAACAACAAATTGAGGAAGGCACCTTTCCTGGCCGGTTCCCTTAGTACCTGCACCAAGAAGTTGTTGTCCAGATGGTTCAGGTAAGTACTGGGATGATGATCCACTGCACAACTTGTATTTGTAAAAGTGGATATTAGATGCAAGATGACTTTCCCTACTCCTTTTCTTAAAACAGTAGAGAACACAGACTTTATTTTAAGATGGAAAAAAATGAGAGTTTAAGCTTTTCACTGCAATTTCTAGTAAAAAAAAAAAAGTGTTTAAAAAGACATTAGAACTAGAACACAATACTCTCCTCCAAAGCTTTTCCAACAAGTTTCACCAACAGTTAACCTGCTGGCTATCGCAGCAAGATCAAAAACCAAAATGTTTGCATAACAACTTACCACTGAACTGGATTTAAGCAATGAGAAAGCGCATCAGGAAATACCTTATGTGGAAGCCCTTTGTCTGAATTAAAAGCTATAATCCTTCACCTGAATGAGAGCCACGTCAAAGACTTCAAAAATCAAACCAAACTGAGCAGACAGTGAGCGTCCATTAAAAAGGAAGGTTCTGTGTTCCATCTTGTTTTGTTAAAGAAGGGAAACCAAATCCCAGTGCCCCACATTTGAATACACCTTCATTATAATATATAAATTTGGAAGGGAAAAACTCTTCCACTCTACGAAGAGCAGAATTTCACTGAGGAGAGGAAAATCCAGCCTTTACGAGCTGAGCTATACTTGAGAAGGGTGCGAATAGCAGAGGAGACCTGGCAGAACATTCAACCTGACAGCCCGCAGATGGCTCTGAGGGGACAGCTGCACCGCGTGGTGGGATGCATTCCGGTGAATCTCAAACTGAGGACGGGCATTCACCTGGCAAACGTGCGTAGCCCCTTACCCTAAGCCACAGCAAAAACTTGTGCAACAACTCTCCTTTCTGCCCATCACACGGGCAACTGCACCCTGACCTTACATTACTTTGTCCCTCTTCTATCCTCTCTCCGTTACAGTCCAAAAGCATTTTACCCTGTTGTGGCACAAGTCACTCAGGAACAGGATATACTGTCTTCACCCTCCATTCCCTGGTACAGGATGAAATTTGGCCTCTTAAATATTAGTGATAACTATTAAGTATATCCAAGGTAAAATAAATAACCCTTCTGTAAGTTACACAGAAAAATCAACAGGACATGTCAATATCAGTAAGACAAGCATTCTGCTTCATCCTGGAGGCTAAAAGTTCTTGTTTACTACACAAGTGTACAAAGCATTATTGGCCTAGGACTTTCTGATTAAACGACCATTAGTGTATTTCGTGCGTAAGCTCACAGCACTGGAACAAGCCGTGCCCGGGCTGTTCTCACACAGCCTGCCAAAGCAAAGCATTCCCGAGCAATTGGCCCGAACGGCCCAACTGCTTCTGCTGTGCAGAAATACACCCCGGCTTTAAGGTTTCAGAATGATGGAGTTAGTCTAAAATTTTCAAAGGGGCCTGTTAAAGTATTATATAAGTATGCATCAAATCCTTGAACTGCAATGGCCTTTTAGTTTTTGAAGTTTTGTGGTTTTTTAAAATATAGACCACACAAATACACATTATACAAATTATAAGACAAGTACTAACAAGAATCTACTCTGCACGGATTCTGTTCATGAATTCTAACTGAAGGCTAACTCATTTCTCAAACAGACAGAGAAGCAAGCTTGAAGAACAACCTCATGTTCTGCAATGCGATGAACAGAGCTTTCAGGTAGAACATCTGGGAAGAAAAACCGTCGGTGGTTCAAGTACTTATTGCAGTGATATACAGATTCTTATAATGCTGTATTTATGATATTGCACTGAAGCGGTGCTCAATTTATAGCCCAGGTCTATGCCTCTCATATGCAGAAGATCAAGGACCAAGTAATTCAAGAGAGGCTAACACACTGGACCCGTCATGCCATTACTGGATGCTGCACTGGCCTCAAAGTATGCCCCGTGCTTCAGACACCCCCTGGTGATAATCAACCTGCGCTCTAAGCGGCCCATACAACCCTACAGACACCGTTTCATTAACATTACCAGGGCTTCACTTGATCTTGTCAGAGTATGAAGTGCTAAGACGACTTGCTGTTTACACTATCTTTGTCGCTGGAAAAGCATTTGAAGCCAGGCAAGCCAGTAAATTGAGCTTTCTCAGCTCGCCTCTCCTTTTGTGGAATGGAAATGAAATTCCTGAGAAATTCTGCAGGAAACCAGGAGCTGAGGGAAATGAAACTAACTATAAGCAGAGGTGGACAAAAAAACATTTCCTTCTCTGGAATTCACCCAAATCATTAAATTCTTGCCCATGACAGCTCCTCCGACACTCAAGAGTGCTCTGCATGGAAGAAAAGCTGTACAGCTTTTCTGTACATGGAAGAAAAGGTGTACAGAAAAGCATAATCCCTACACCCCCTTATCTTCTTTTGACGCTCATACTTGTTTAAAGCGGTCCTCTTGGTTTAACCAGGTTTCACTGAAAAGGATTTCAAACCCTACACTACTCCGAATGACCCACTTACAGCTTGCAAGCGTCCACACAGAAAGAAGAAGGGAAGATGAGAAGAGAGATTCACTCTGGTACATTTACATTCACCCCTTAGCTTAACTATATAAAGCCTCATGTTTCAATACTTTGTATGAAGGACTGTTATGTCCATTTTTACATCTAGCTATATTAGAAGCCCCAGGTACTTTAAAGCTAAGTAAGTATCCATTTATGTTTTTTGCACATTTCAAATATACCCTGCTCATAGATGGTGTGAACAGTGCTAATGAAAATCCATTAATCTCGTGGATGTCACCACAGAATAAACAATATTAATTTGTTCCACCAAATAGGTTAAGAGGCCTGCCACATGCGAAGCAGGCACAGCAATTTGCTGCTCAAGTCCTAAAAACACAGGAAGAAAGCTGCTGACCTTCACATCCATTCTGCAAATTCCTGAACCAGAAAGCGTCTGAAAGCAATGGGGACGTTGCCCACGACCGTTACAAAATAACCCATACACAGACTGAACTCAAATTCAATAGCTACTTCATAACGTTGTATGAAGAGCTTTGATTCAATAAAATAAAAATTTCCTCAGAGCCAGGAAACAGCACCGAAGCTCTTCTCGTGCTTTAGCTTAAATAAGTTATTCTAGCTGAGACCATAAAAATTTAGAGGCGATTTTTTGTTTGCTCCTGGATCACCATCGCTCCAAACAGCACTTGCCCCCCGTCACACAAAGCAGGTACAGGATGTACACAGGGGAAGCAAAACATCCTTTCAGAATAGAGACCCCGTGGCTTTTGACAAGGAGCAAAGCTCTGTTACGCCAAAAGGCAGCATCAACGCGTATCTCCACACAGCTCTGCAGACAGTCCAGGCTACTTCACACTTACTAAACCTTTGAAGTCTTCTGCAGTGTAAAGGGAACAGCTTCATGTCAAATTTCAGGCATAACAATAGGTCTACACACCACCAACCACAAAAATCATGAAACAGCGCTGAAATGGCGTTGTAAATGAAACTATGCTCAAGAGCTTGCAGTCAGAGTGCCTCTTATACAACACATCACACACCACCCCGGGTTTCTGACAACAGGACCCTTCATGTGTTAACACTGCTACAAAGCACCTTCAAGCGATCGTAACAGCACTAACACACAAACCCTGGCATTTCTGTTCATCTCTCTAGTTCAGGCAGCATTTCCATGGTTACAGCATTGATCACTACTGGCTTTTGGTACATTCCAAATACAAGCAAACACATAGCCTGGCATTTTAAACAGCCCCAGTAACAACCCTGCAGGCTAGTTCCTGCAAACTAGGTTTGAGTCCCTCTGAGGTGTAACACACGCAAATACGCCGTCGTGCCGCCTGAACACTGAGCAGGCACCCTGTTCGTTAACATGGGTCGTTCGTAACAGCCGTCACCGACACCGGATGGGTCTTCAGCAATCTCATCGCAGCATCAGCACTGTATTCTAAAATTTTGATTTGAGAACAGGATTGCCTTGCTTGTACTTAAACGTCTTTCCTTTGAGGCCACCATGCAGCGATAGCATTAGAAGTCCTACTGAAACATCCTTACTACACAAAACATTACCCCACACCACATGCACTTTGGGCTATAACAGGATTTAGAACTAATTATCTTCCACTGCTGTTCAGAGTTACAGAAGACATCAAGCCCAACTTCAAGAAGATAGTAGCAATTTCAGAAAAAAAAAAAATCCCTTTTCCTTGTAGCAATTTAGAAAGTTTACACACATTTCAGATTTTTAGTTTACATTCTCTGTGAAGTATATGTGAACCAGGGAAGGGCTGACTTTTCTACTGGCATACAAACCAGAAATCAAAAGGATTTCACAGGCAGCTTATGGAAAGCATGCTCTGATTCAGATAGCACCTACAACTAAGGATCAGTAGAACTCTAAGCTTATCCAAAGAAATACTTGAAAATATATATTCATAAAGCATTCTTGATAAATTTGAGTTATACTAGAAAAAAGCATAGCACATTTGGTTACAACTGCCCAAAACCAAAAGCAAGGCAGGGGATAGAAGAAAAGGCAAGAAGTAGGAGCAATGAGCTTGCTGGGGGACAGGAAGGTCTGCAGCAAGCTTCCTCTGCGTTGGAGCGTAAATGCGTAGGCTACAGAGCTAGTGAAGCTCAGCTTTGGCACCCACTGTTCTCAAGCATGAATAAAGTCATGCCATGGTTTCAGCTGGGATAGAGTTAATTTCTTCACTGTAGTTGGTACAGTGCTGTGTTTGGGATTTAGTATGAGAATAATGTTCATAACACACCGATGTTTTGGTTGTTGCTGAGCAGGGCTTACACTAGTCAAGGGCTGTTTCAACTCCCCAGGCTCTGCCAGGGGCACAAGAAGCCGGGAGGGGAGGGGGCACAGCCAGGACAGCTGATCCAGACTGGCCAAAAGGATATTCCAGACCATACGGGGTCATGCCCAGTATATTAACTGGGGGGACCTGGCCAGGGGAGTGGCAGCATCCATCAGGAGGTGCTGAGTGGTTGCATCACTTGTTTGGTGTGTTTCTCCCCCCCCAGGTTTTGCCTATCTTATCTCTCATTGTTTTCCTTGTCATATTATTATTATTACTACTATTACTATTTTATTTTCATTCTTAAATTGTTCTTATCTCAACCCAAGAGTTTTCTTACTTCAGCCCTTCTGATTCTCTCCCCACCCCACTGCAGGGGAGCGAGCAAGCAGCTGCAGCTGGGGCTAAACCACAAGTCACTTTAATATTTTAATATTTAATTAAAGCAACGTAGACCTTCTAAATAAGGCAGGAGATTCAAAACCGGCTATGAAGCAATCTTCCAGATAAGTGGAATTTTACTGGTAATTCACTGCTGAGTTATGCAACTGCAGTAACCAACTTACCAGACCAAGCAAAGAGCCTCTGCTTTCCTGAGCCGGAAGAAACAGCCAGACACAGAAACCTCTATTCTCACAAGGGACGTGACCAGTCAAGCTACCCACATAGGCTCTTTCTCTACAGATCTCTACTTTATCCCCCTCGAGGTACCCTTCCTGCATGGAAACTGTTCAATAGCTGGGCATTTTCATTTCAGAAGAGCAGTCACATAGAAGAGCTTTACTAGCAAAATTATAGCGGACTGACCGGCCACTATTACATGCTGGCCAGTACATTTGGCCATACATAATGGCCACTGTTACTATTACTGGCCATTACATACAGCTGCATGTAATGAAGTTGGAAGGGGACTGGCTCATAACCACTTAAGAACCATTTTGCTACGCGCAGAGATGCAATCTTCTTCCGGATAAAAAGTAAACTCCTCAGTGATTTAATACAACTTTATTCAAACTTTTGGAAGTAAGAGGGATACTGAATTCGGCAGGCAAAACAGTTTGGGGATAAAGAATCGGACCTGAAGACAAGGGCTAACATTCCATCTTTTATCTGTAAAAGATGATCTTTAATAACCACAGGCATGCCTCAACAGTACCTTAATTAGAAGAGTGGTTTCTTTAGAAGAGATACAAGTCATTTGTGGTTTGCTTAAATAAATTTCCACAGCTGGAACTGTGTAATACTTGATTCTCATACGGGAGCCTGAATGTCCATCTTCAGAGAACAAATGAATCACAGGGTGGGATTTGAGGAGAAAGTGGTTAGCCAGTGTAAGAGTTAAGAGTTACACCTGCTTGCCTCCCAGACACTCACAAGAGGATCATTAATTCTTTTCATCTCTTCAAGAAGTCCAGAGAGCCCAGAAGAGCCCATGGCATGGCCCCACTCCACAAGAGCGCGAGCAAGGCTGACCTCAACCGCAGCCTCTGCACAATCTGGAGACATGGATCTCTAAAACGAGAAGCTAGAACACAGAAGTTGGGCAAGCACCACTCCTTCCTCAAGAAAAAAGCAATTAAGGAAAGAAAACCCAAACAGGCTGAGTGTAATCTTCCTTTCCTTTGGCGTAAGCCTGATCACTCGGGTTAGGCTGGCTTGTGACTGGAAGACCTACATCAAATTGCTGCTTAGAAAAAAAACCCAACTGACATTGCTCTGGCCTAGGCTGAAGGTGGAACATCAAGGCCAGACTTTACAACTGTGCTGCTGCAAGTTGCTCTTCAGTATACACAGACCGTAGCAGACTTAGTGGGGGCAACAGCAATATCAAATTGACTTGCAATTTCACTTTAACTTGTTTATATCAAATACACATGCAGAACTATTCTGCAGAGAAAATGAGTGTTTCCTCTTGCCCATGTTCCATGCAAGACAGATGGAAATCAGTTCTGGCCCAGAAGCCACGTAGCACTGACCCCAACACTTAGCTTGACAGAACAAGCCTTGCAATTAGAGTCAACTTCAGTAGTTTCTAGGGTAGAAAACTTGGATTTTGACCACAGCTGCACAGGACGTGACTGTTTGGCTCAAGGTTAAAGTACTATGGAGAAGAGGTTGGCCTCCAAAAGAGCATCACAATAAAGGCTGGCAATAGGCCAGCGAAAGCTTAAATGCCTGGAGACCAACATGTGATTACTGAGGAATGTGAGCTATTCTCAAGCACTTCCTATTTTTCTGCAACGAGCAAATTATAAACCTTTACACAACATGGGAATATATCTATATTTGAAATTTTTAAGCTACACATATGAAAATGACTGCAAAAAGTCTTACCATTGCTTATGAATAACCATTACTCATCTTGCAGCAGCTGAACGATGACAACGATGTTCTGCATTGCTAGCAGGCATCTCACAAATGCACGGGATACTGCCCCACTGAAAGCAGAATTTGGTACTTGGCTTCCCCATTCCTTTCCAGTTAACAAAATTGTGTGTCTGGTTCCTCTGCAGTCAGTTTTACTTTAAGATTCAGCTGCAATCCTACTGTGTCCATTGAGGATCTATTTTTGGAACAGTCAAATATTCCTTACTGCTCAATTGCTCCATGCTTAAATCTCACTTTTATGAGCCCTACAATTGCTATCGGTCACTTTTTTGGTCTTCGAATCACAGACACTTTCAATAAGCATGTCTGTTAAAACATGTTCAATGTCTGGAATATGTTAGAGTATTTTAGATGAAATTATTACTGTGTAGACAAAATATAATTTATGAGTGGGGGAGGAAAGTGTGACTGCAGCATTGCTACAGTACAGGCTCAGAATTCCCCGTTAAACCGTTGTCTGAAGGTTAAAGACCTGTACTACCACAAAGAACAAAGTCTCCTCATCTCCATCCAGATCAGCCCCCTCCACCGCATGAAGGTCAGTGAAACAGGTTTGACTTCATTGTCTCAGACTGCACCCACCAGGTTTTAATTTGGCCCCGAGGCGGCTGGCCTCTAAGCACTGCAAGAGTGATTTCACTCTACCAAGAGTATAATCAGTAGAGCAAAGAAAGCTTTGCCAAAAGGGCAGAATGCAAGGTAAGTAGCATGGCTCAACCGTAAAGGTCTCGGTTTGGCTTTTGGACCAGCAAAACATCAGCTTCCAGGTAGAGCCACTGTACTCTATTAAGCAATCCATTACAATTTATTAAGTACATCTTGACCATTCACTAATGTCAGTGGCATGTCATCAAAATGCAGCATGATAGGGTCTGGGGCCCGCAGACAACTTACCTCTTAAGCTACAAAGTTAAACGTAATATTTAAAATAAAAATCTTAACCTTACATACATGTCTGATGTATCAGATGCCTCAAAAAGGTTAGAAATTGATGGTGGAAGATCAACAGTACAGAGCAAGAGTGGTTCCTCATGTGGAACCACACAGACCAAGACTCATCACCATGAAAGAGAATAATTTAAAACCTGGGGGAGATATCTTACAGATCTAACAGGGCAAGCAGCATGAAGGATGTGAGCAGGGTTTTATTGCCTCTTCCAACACAAGGAGCAGGTGGTGTGAAGCTGAGTGAGCAGGAGCCTGGCTCTAGATAAAGGCTACATCTCTTGACAGTGCATGGCATGAAGCACAAACTCCTTCTGGAGGGTGTCACGACATAGTTCACTCGCCTCCAGAAAGGAACTGGGCAGGCACATGAAAGAAGCCACATGCGGTGCTATTACAGACATCGGGCACATTCTGGACCAGAAGGGCTGTCAAGACACATCGCTGTAGGATGAAAGCGTATCTGGAGAGAGTGCTGCCATATGTTTAGATCATGCTTATCCTCTTCTCTAGAGGCAGATACTGCCCTTGGCCGCTGCCAGAGACATAGCACGCTAGCTAGCTACGGTGCAATTCAGTACTGTGGTTCTCATTAAGAGACAGAATACAACCCTTTTCCCTTTTCCCCACACCCAAACACATCATTAAGATATCAGTAACCAGGTAATGCCGCTGCTAGATGCGTCACTGGCATGTTACGGTGGTACAGCTTCGGCGCCCCTGAATCTGCTCCCTAATACAAGACAAACAGAAAGATATCACCCAGCTTCAAATGACAAGCCAATTAAAAAAAAGAAACGAGCCAAAAGTCCTTTGATTGTTTTCTAAAAAGCAATTAAAATCATAGATTATAGACAATCGGTTCTTGGTTCTTTGCCCTCCTTTACAGCTAAGGCAGGCAGACGAACAAAAGCAAGAATCGGTTTAGTCAACGCAGAACAAACAAGTTCAAGTGAAACTGCTTTAAATCCTGTTCATTACAGCACGGGTGGCTGCACCATGCAGGCCATGAAACACTTCAATAGAAAGAAGTAATTTCATAGAGCCATGAATTCAGTAATGAAGAATTTATCCACAGGCCAATGAATTGCACAGCAAAGAGAGAGTTTTGCAAATTAAGTAGCATAATTTACACACTGAATGAAATAGCCAGAAAAACGTCCTCTGGAAAGGATTCTGCTGACTGATGGTCCTGGACTTAATGTCTACAGCATTCACATTTTACGCTAAATGAAGAGACAGAGAGCACCGAGAAAGGAAGTTCTCTCATCAGGAAGCTGATTCCCTTCTGCTGTGGCATAAACAAACACAAATGACACATCGCCACCCTGACCATCGCCAGAGAAATATTCATTTTCACAAAATGAGATCTATTATTATCAAAACAGTATGATATAATATTACTGCAGCAGTAGGCAAGGCAAGTTAGCAGTCAGAGAGGGGCTGAAATGTTAAGAGGTTTGCAACTCTTAAGAGTTATTAAGAGTATTAAGAGTATTAAGAGAAAAGTTAAGAGTTTTCAACTCTTACACAGATTCATCTAGATATAGTCCAAAACACACCTATACTCAAGCTTTGACAGCATAAACGAACATCAGAATGAAAACAGTTGAAATTATCCGACAAGTTATCCAAAATGTACATAACCCTACAGATTTAATTTCATAAATCTGACCACAACAAAGTCTCGAAATGCTAATTTAAGAGAACCCAAACATATATAATTAAGAATTAAAACAGTTTAAGTAAAAATCAGCTTTTAATACAAAATGGTAGCTTCTCTTCGCTCCCTCCCATGATCCCTCCATTGTCAGAGTTAAAGCTGCTAGGTTCCAAGAGCCCTGTAATATTTTTATTTTTCTATTTACTGATAAATAGTCCCCAAACCTTATTATCATAAAGTAAAACCCAAGAGGAATCCAAGACAGAAAATGTTCAAATCTGAAGTTTCATACATGAATACAAAGCAAGAAAGTCAGTCAGTCAGCTCACGTGTTACTCCATCAGATCATACAAAATACTTTTATTTTCATTTTTCTACTGTAAGGACAGATTCCTCTTTATGCCAAAGCGGCTGACAGAATCCACAACTCCAAGCCATTAAGCACAATTTGCAATTACTTCGCAGTACTAAATAATACCAAGCCTGAAGACTGCTGAATCAAGTTTCTAATGGCCCTTTCATTTACTGTTACAGCAACGGGCTTCAGCATTTTCCGAACTGCAGATCCCCATGGAATCACAGGCTCCCGCAGCGCTACGTGTACTGACAAGCGCCCTGCTGACTTGCTCTCTCCCGCGCCAGCGTCATCGGCTCGGGCACAGGGCAGGAGGGGACACCTGCTCCCACGGGGCTGTGACTGGCCAGGAGATCAGGCCGACAAGGCAGTTATTTTCCCTTCTTCTAAGACAGCTTTTGACCAGCCTGTCTCCCGAACCTGACTTGCCTATAAACGCGCCTTTGCGAGAAAGCAACAAAACGAAGCTGGAACACCAACTTAGCTGTAACGGGAAACCGCACACTCGGTTCTGTTCCTCCTGACCCTTGGAAGAGAGAGCCCATGAACCGCAAGCTGAAAGCCTCTGTGGACTGGGCAGAAATCAGTATTACTTGGGCAAGAGCAATGCAGAGAGAAGCCAAGACCCTGGGACTTCTCAGACCCTGGTGGCTCATTGCTTGCTCGCACTCTTTCGGCAACGCCGCAGTGGAGTACCGAGGATACCAGACAGCCCTTCCAGCCACGTTACCACCACATCTTCCACCAGCTGAGTTCTGGGCATGGCTCTCACCTCAAACATCACTGACTGGTCACAACTGGGACAAGCCACATGCAAATCGGCTCTAAGAAAGCCAAATTATTAAATTACCTGGCCTTAAGTAGGCCTTACCTGAGCTGCTAACCTGACATGTCTTAACTATATCATAGAAACGAGACAGAAAGAGTTAATAATTCAGCTTAACAGCCTAGTTCTTCATTTAGTATATATACACAATAATTTTGAACTACAAGAAAAATGAGGAGAACAATTCACTTGGGAGAAAAGAAATATACTATTTAAGACTAACCTGTAATTAATTCTAACTTGAGCTAATTAACAGATTTCCTCGCAAATTCTCAGAAGATTCACTCTATATTCAGAACACAACGGTTTCAAGATCACATCACCGCCCTTCTTCCAGAGGCATATTGAATTCAAACTCAGTGCAAAGCAAAACCACTCCTGGTTACGGAAATCACAACGAACACCCCTC
Organism: Phalacrocorax aristotelis; assembly: GCF_949628215.1. Taxonomy (NCBI): domain Eukaryota; kingdom Metazoa; phylum Chordata; class Aves; order Suliformes; family Phalacrocoracidae; genus Phalacrocorax; species Phalacrocorax aristotelis. The sequence goes on from NC_134291.1 coordinate 12,566,768, forward strand.
AGTTCTGTGTTCCAAAGCCTGGACTCTGATTGAATGTGCTGTATGGAGAGTCCTCACGGGTTTCTTCGCTCAGGCCCTCCTTCCACTCCCTCTTTCATGGTGTGCTTGTTTCCTGAAAGCACAGCAGCTGAAATACTCTGCTGTAAGACAGCACCAAGAGCTCCACAGGAACGGGAGGCGCAGACTGCTCACGCCGGCAGCGCGTGTCACCGGCCATACTGTGCAGAAACACCTTCTTCTACACCTGCAGCTGACTCCTCTCATCTCTAAGCAACCCCTGGCTCCTCATTGGACACGGTTTTGGAATTAACAAAACAAAAAATACACCGCGCCCCTTCCCATGAGGTTTTGAAGGCTTTCTCACATACTTCTGAATGGCTAACCACACGTTGAATTATGAGCATTACCTTTTCCAGATCAAAACTATAGTGTCATGGGTGTTTGGGACTCTGCAGAATCTGTTAACCACTTCCCTTCTGCCAGGTTCCCACGTGTTTAACTTTGAGATTTTTAAACGCAACATCACTTGGCTGATCAACAGATCTGAGAGCAGCGCTTTGCACCAGTCTCAGAGCTAACACACCTGTGGAGCGTGAAAGCTTTGACCGCTTTCAGAACAAAGCAACAAGAACCATTCTGATACGTATTTTTTGCTTCTGTTGGCACCTTTCAGAGTTTGACAGAAGTGGTGTTTTAGCTTTTAAAGTGTAAAAGTCTTGTTAAAAAAACTGACTAAAAGCATTTGGTGAACAAGAGAACTGCAGCTGTCAGCTACAGTCGGGTCATGTGTTTGCCCACGAAAAACAGGAAACAGCTAGCCATGGAAATATCTAAGTAGGCAACCCGTAAACTGCGCAGTAAGCAGGCTGCTAAGTCAATATTTTTCCCTAGTGCTCAACTTAGCTCTTACGTTCGTTAACCACAGCTCACTCCAAACAAGCGGCCAAAAATTCATTTGCTCTCACAACACGTGCTAACACAAGAGACCAACAGCGACATAAGACAGCAGTTATGCTGCGGACACTGAGTATAAAGTAAGAATACCCATACAAGGCACCGTCCCACCGCAGCCTTAGCAAAGCATTTCCAACAGCAAACACGCCTGCCTCTTCAGCAGCGACAGGACGCCAAGCAGACAAGCGCCTGGGATGCTCACAACAGAAGGGGAAGCAGCGGAGCAGTTCCAGGAGCGGACGCCCAGTTTGCGCCATCCCCAGGCTTTAACCACCCAAGACAAACCCTCAAGAAGACGCCACATCACAGGGAATAAATTACTTCCCTGTACATTTAAAGCCTACTTTGTGCTTTCAAAAGCACTTGGAGAACAGCTTCCTTTTTTCACCGGCCTCTCAGCCGCTCTTCATGTGACATGTGGAATGCATTTTTTTCAAGAAAAAGAAAATGAGACTAGAAGCAATGAAAATTGTAGGGATTTATGAGCAGGTGTGGCACTTAACTTGATACGTAGTTTTTTATTTTTTTAAATGACGTTTTAAAGGAGTAACATTTAAAATGAAAAGATGTACTGCCTGATCAGAAAACTCATTACAATCTAGATCAAGGGATTATACTTTGATCTGTCAATCTGAAAAAAAAAATAGATTTTTTTTTTCTAATCTACTCCATCATTGAAGCGTATTTATGCCATCTACAATCTTATTACTTTCCTGTAATTTAGGGATACTTTAAATCATGAAGATTTACCTTAAACACGGGGTTTTTTGGATCTATAAAACCAAAGAAAGCTAGTCAGCATGCTGTCCAAAGGCAGCAAATTTGAACCATTAAAATTAAATATAATCAAAAGGGCACTACACATTGCACTTACTAAGAAAGACTCACGCTTCGGCTACTTCAGAGATTCCATCAGAACAAAGGAAAAAACATTATACTTTTTTTTTTAAAAAGGATTTTGATGAGAATACATAGTTTGGAAGGAAGTAGTTTTCAGTCTCAAGGCAGTACAAGATTAATTGCTATTTTTATTTTAAAATAAAAATCAAATGCGTTCCTTCCAAAACTGCAAGTTCCTGGCATTGATGACTAGTTTACCTACGGACTTCTCTTCATTGTTTGGCACCAGTGGAAGCTGACAAACGCCAAGAACTTTATCATAAAGTGGAAACATTATTTTAGGTGTTCAAAAGACTGCAAAATACCTTTGAAAGTCTGTCTGCTGTCACAGGCAGATTTGAAAATCTTAGTTTTCACAAAGCCACAAGTTCTTAAAATCTACATTAATCTGACTACATGTAACAGGATGGGTTTAGCACACACTCGCCGTGTCAGTCACGTTACTACTTGTATTTATTTCTGAATCTCAGTAATTTCTGGCTGTAAATAGGACATTTTCTAAAAGGCCAAAGAGCAATACAGTTACCACAGAGCTTCCAAACACTCAGAAAAACCCTTGGGCCAATGGTTCAATCCATATGGTTGGGGGTGGTTTTTTTGGGTTTGGTTTTTTTTTGGTTGTTTTTTTAAAGCTTACTTATTTTCTATTTGCATAAATTCCACCCTTGGAATGCCATAGTACTCAATTATTCATTATTTAAATTTACTTTGGAAATTAAACTCAAGGGGAATTAACTAATGCATGTCAGACTGAAAATGCGCTGTGAATCTCCGAAGTTAATTTGAGCCTCACATGTGTTAAGAAAGCTTCAAGTTCTAAACTGCCTTTTAACGTGAAGAACTACTCATTCAGCAAAGTCCCTCTATTACTTTAAATGTAAACCTCTTTAAAGCTAATATCAAAGACTAAATCTATAACCTTTAGAAGTTTTATAAAAGCAGCTTCTCAGTTTTTCTCCAATATATTTAACCTTGGTAACATGACAAGCAAGTCTAAGCCAACAGTCATTTCCCACATTTCAGCTGCTTTCAGCATTACGTAAACTTCAATGTGAACAGGAGGAAAAACGAGGCAAGATTCTGTTCAGTCGGATGCACAGCTGAGCAAGTTGGTTGGGTTTTTTCTGAAATATATGTATACACACACACAGAGTTTTCAAGAGGGCGATACAACAGATACGCCACAGAGCAGCCAAACGTCACCAAGCCAGCACTGGTAACCATTTAGTGAAATCATATTGCCTGTGTTAGGTGTGTTGGACTGAAGCGTGGTAATTTCTAGCCCAGGATTCTAGAATCTTTTCTAGTTCAGTAGAGAGTTTCATTAAAAGATTTGTATCCAGTCCTTACTGTTTTCAAAGCGACTTAGATACCATCTGGAACCACACCATTTGTCGGTAAGAGGACATCTTCGGGGAAGTAGCTTACATTAGATTTTACAGAGCTTGCCTTTAATGAAAGGAAGGCAAGAAGCATGCAGCAATGGATCCCCCAACCCGCTACCTACACCAGTACTTCACCAATTCTCTTGCAGACCTGAGAGACAGGTTTGTGCCGTGAAGTATCGTGTCACAGAGACATTAGGGCTCAACAGATGATTTCTGGATTTCAGTGGAGGAGCAAAAGAGAGAAACTTATTTTCAACATTGATTCAACTTAGAAAAAGAATTTTCACTGCATCTGTTTTAAAAGTCTTATCATAATTGTCTGCAAAAGACTCGTCAATCTTGGCTTAGATCGAAGAGGAATTAAATCCAGTTTTTGTCTTAATATAGCTGCCCTCACCCTTCACAGAGAGAACAAAGTTCTCTCAAAGCACACTAGAGCAGCATGAATGGAATGCTGATTGGACTTTATTCTCCTTCAAGTACCTCTTTGAAGTCCAGGAAAGGAAAAGTGGGCAAATAGGAAGTTTGTAGTGTAAATGACCCATTCTGCAAGTGCCATTCGCTTGGTTGCCCGTAGAGAAATCAGCATAAAATTCTTCTTTCCTATCTAAAAGCTAAATATTAGTCGGACTTAATGAGTTCCAACTTGTAGTTGGAACACATGTCACCCAGGAAATTACAGTCCGCAAGGCTTCTCTGACACTGGTGATCTTCATTACGGCTCTACAGAATGAATTACCTCTTCAGTTCCACGAAACTCTCAGGGAATGAAGGATGATTTTCCAAATAAAGTTTTAAAAACTACTCAGCACCTTAAAACAAAGGTGAGATCTCACACAACAAGACCCAAGCTAGGAACAGTGATTTCTGTTAGACAGCTCAGCATAAAGAGTACTGCTGCCACATTGATCAAAGGCTTCCTTGAGAGGCTTTTTACTGACAGCTGAGCTTCTCTATGTTTAAACCCCTATTTGAGGACATATCCCCGCAAAGTTTGGGTGCCTATGGAAGAGAGGGACAGAGGGAAAAAAACCAAACCAAACATAAACCCCCCATATTGTTAAAATTGTTTGCTGGGTGCCTTAAATTCAAGCTTGGTACACACCGGGATGCGTTCCTCATTTCAGAAAAGCTGCTGATACAGTTAAGATAACGTTACAGCACTTTTTTTGTTGAGAATATGTGACATAGTACTGACACAGATGAAATAAATCATACGTATTGTCAGTAATCTAAGCTTCTAGTCTCAGAAAGCAACCTGTTGGACTGTTTCTTTTTCTAAACATTCTTCCTCTCTTAGTTAACCATTTTACTTTTTCAACTACTGTTTTATCCTAGTTGCGTATGTAGTATAGCCTCTTTGTTTCTAAAGGAGAAAAGCCTTCACGTAATACTTAATATTTGTTAAAGATTATTCTTCAGATGTTATCCCCAAGGTACAGAACAGTTTGAGAACTCAAAGGTAGTATTAACAGTCAGAAGTGTTTCTAATCACACACAATAAAGCATTATGAAAAATCCTGATGTCAGCATTTTGACTCAAAATATCCTTGAAGAAATAAATTAAGAATTTTTGCCTTCAACTGAACAGCAAGGTAAAGACTCATCAGTTCAGCAAACAACCAGTGAATTTTGTTCATGAAATTAATTTTTGTTGACTGATCCAAGAACAAGAACCAGTATACTTCACTGAAGCCCCAGTTACACACACAATCAAATTTAAATTAGAAGCCATCTGAAGCCTAGGCGTCAGAGTGCAGTACGGTCCTAAGAGACCTTAAGCATATCACAGTCAGATTCTTCACCACTCATGAAAATAACCACTCTCTGCCGTGAAGTGTTTGCAAGAGCAAGACCTGCATGTGTAATACTGGAGGCAGCTTCAGGAATAAGATAAAAAGAAATTGAAGTATTCCCCTTAGAGCGGTCTAATCCTTTCCTGCCCTGTGACTGCGAAGGATCACTTCTGTAACGAACTGTGCACTCCAAACCATGTGATCTATCCAAATATTTACACTATGAACACTATTATAACTCTCCTCTGAAGCCACTAAGCACAGTATTTTCAGCAAGTGAAACAAAACCATTACTATTTCGATAAGTATTTAGTTTTAACTGGTCTTATCAGGCAGAAGCTGACCTGACTGCTCTCCTCAACGGCCCTTCGTAACTCACGAGAGCCTCACAGCTGTGGTTTTGGCTGAATATGCCTTAAAATGTTGAATACCTACTTCCTTTCTGTTTTCTAAATGAAAAAAAGGGAGGGAGAGAGGTAGAGCAAGGAAGAAGAGGGAACCTAATTGGGACTTTCCTCTTGTTTTTGGTTACCATTTTTAACATTACCACACAAATCAGCAGCCATGCACCCAAAAGGCGTTTTGTTCATCTCACTGGCCTCCGTAGCAATCCCTTTTTTCATCCCCCACCACGTACTACCAACGCTCTGAACACCGTCTCCTCTTTTGGTCAGACTTACCCTTGCTTCCACGGCTTTCTCTGAGCTCTCCTGTGAACTCTGGACTGATGAAGAGGCAACCACAACAGTCTTTTAACCAATGCACTTGACACTTTGTCCCACACAAGAGCAGATTGCTCCCAGTAATCGACTGGGAAGTATGCTTCGAGCCTACTTTTGCTCTAACTTTCAATCTATCAGCTATATCTAAACTTTGTGAGGAAAGAGAACACGTTATGTTAAAGAAAATACTCTGTGTAGAAAAGAAACCACCAAAGCACACTCCTCTCATGTTCTGTATACCAGATTCGTATGTTCTACAGTACCTACCAAACAGAGCCCAGTAACTACGTAGCAATACAAGGAACTGTCAAGGAAGAAAATTACAGCAAAAAATTAATACTTACGGCCATAATTAACTCAAAAGGGTGTTTATACACCCGTACGGGGGATTGATACTTCTGCACCATAGCTGCAGCTAGTAAGATCAACTCAAACCTGAAAAAGAAATTTTTAAAACCATCTGTCAAATGTAGGAAGGCACTTTCACTCTTCTCTTACACTTATTCTGTGCATGACACTATGCTAGCAATTCTTCAGAAAATCCTTCACGATTCCTTGATGACTTCTTACTGTTTTTGAAGATACGACGGGGCTCTGAAAAGCTATGGATATTTTTGCCAGAAGTGACTTGTCATTTCTTCCAAAGGCACACAAAACCAGCACATTTTCAGGCCAGTTTAGTAACTTCATGACTCTTCACCAGGATGGTGAGACTTTGTGTGCTGCTGCTGCTGAGAACCAAGCCCTGACCCACGCCAGCTGGAGGCAGAGAGGCACTGCCCGCTCCCCAGCACGGCAAGCTTAGAGGCCGTTCTGAGCTGGGACTCGTTAAAAAAAGAGGAAAAAAAAAAAAGAAAACAAAAAAGAGATTAAAAAATATACCAAGTGTTAAATCCCCTTGTTTTCAGAAAGAAAAAAGGGATCGCCGCAGCACACTGATGTAAGGCGTTCCTTCATCGTTTCCAAATCAAATTAAGATGAGAGAGAGAAACTTAAGAAGCAGCTGGGGATTACAACTTGGAGGCACGACGCGCTGCAGCAGAGGGCCGGGGGCCCCGCGCCTGCGCCCCCCCAGGCGTCCGACCCGAACCCCCCCGAGCGCAACCGCTCATTGGAAAAGCGCCGGCGGCAGCGCCCGCAGGGGCAGGCACGGGCGGCTCGCCAGGCTCGCCGCGCCGAGGACGGGCTGTACTACCATAAGCCGGTGCTACCCGTGTTTGCCGCGGCGCTCCCCCGCCGCCCCGGGGAGCGCTCGCAGCCCCGGCCCGCCGCCCCAGGGAGACTCACCCCCGGCCCGCTCGGGAGGGGGCCCACCCGCGCTGCCCCTCCTTCAAAAAACAACACCTGAATCAGCAAAACACGCCGAACCCCTCCGATGCCCGGGCAGAAAGAGTTACACAACAAAGACGCCCGTCGGCGCGGGCCGGGCCAGCGCCGCCCGCCCCCCGCCGGGCCGGTGCCCACCTGCCGCGGGCCGCTCCCGCCGCCGGAGCCCGGCGCTGCGCCGGGGGGCTCCGCTCGGGGTCGCCCGCCCTGAGGCGGGGGGCTGAAACCCACCGGCCGTGACCCGCCGCCGCCTGCCCCACCGCCGCCGCCGCCGCTGCCCGGGGAGCGCCGCCCTCCTAGGGCGCACCGCGGGACCCGGGCCGCCGCCGGTAACGCTGAGGAGAGCGGGCGGGCGACGGGAAACTTCCCGCGGGGGGCGGCGGGGCTGAGGGGAGGGGGCGGCGGGAGGGGGGGCCGCGAGCGGTTGGACACGGGGAGGGGGGGGGAGCGGCGCGCGAGCCTTACCGCCTCCCGTCGCGACGGCCGGCCGCGCTCTGGCCGCGTGCCGGCGCGGGGAGCGCCGCCGCCGGTTCCGGCGGGAGGGGCGGGGCGCCGCCGTCATCGCCGCCGGGAGTGACAGGGCGGGGCGGGGCTTGGCCCCCGGCCCTGCGCATGCGCGGGCGCCCGGCGGGGAGATGGGGGAGGGCTGAGGGCGCCTTCTTCTCCCCGCCCTTGCGCATGCGCATTGCCGCCCCATGGGGCGCGCGGAGAGGGGTGCGCGCATGCGCGGTGTGGGACGCGCGGTGCCCCCAGCGGCCTGAGGGTAGAACCTGCTCACAGACAGACAGACACATAGACATATAGCTTTCACCGCCCCCCCCCCCAGACAGAGGCAGCCTCCGAGGGCGGGGGGCGTGGGCCTTGGCACCCCTCCGCGGGCGCTGTCCCTTCCCTCAGCCTCCCTGAGCACCCCTTTGGGCCCGAGCCTATCCTGCTCCCCTCAACGGGGGCTCGCCCGGCACACCTGCCCTGGAGTCGGGGCCGCCTGGACTGTGGCCCTCGGGAGCTCCGAGCGGGTGCCCAGTACAGCCAGAAGCGGGGGTGAGGTCAGGTAGCGATGCTGAGCCTGAGGCGGGAGCCCAGAGAGTGGCCCACCACAGGGCAGCCATGGTGACATTGCTGGGTGACGGTGCCAGGCTGGGGGAGCAGGAGCAGGAGAGGCTGCCCCAGAGACCCGCCTGGGGGATGGCTTCTCTGCTGGAAGGGCAAAGAGCCGCAGCCTGGGAGCGCAGGTGGCGGCCCCTGACGCAAAGCACGACGCCATGTCGCTAGCAGCCAGCAGCCGCCCGTCGGAGCTGACCCCGCAGGGCTCAGAGGCAGGCGCGCAGGCCGCGGCAGGGGCTCTGCAGCCTCCCCACGCTGCCCCGTCCAGCGAGCCCGGCGCCTGCCTGGGGCTGGCTCCGTCACCACTTGAGCACCCTTCCTCTTCTTGTGTCTGTCTTCAGCCAGCGCTCACCCAGCCTGGATGCCTTGGGCCTGAAAAAGTTCCATCTCAGACCGTGTCTAGCACAGTTTAACTATGATGTACTAAACCCAAGAAATGCAGTTATGTTTTGTACAGTACCAGCGTATCACAAACTGTTAAAATCAGGACTTGTAAATTAAGTGCCAATGCCTCTGTTCCCTTCAATGTCCCTATTAATGCAATTATTTTTCCCAGAACATGTTTTATTACTGGCTTACTCCCTCAGAAAATAAGTCTTTCTGCTAAAATTTAGGGTCGTTATCCTGTCCTTCGGTGCAATTCTTTCTCTAAGAAAGCTGAATTTGTGGTTACTGTTAATGAGTGGTTCAGCTACAGTTCGTTCCTACACAAACCATGTGTCTTTTAAAGTTAGTTAATAATAGCTTGTTGTCTAATCTGAAACTGGTCGTTGCAAGAAGTCTTCTAATGCATTGAAAAACTGTTTCTCTAAATCTGGTTCCTGCTGTGGCACTTGGCCGGTTGCCTTCATGTAGCTGAAGTTAACTAGTTAATCTAGTGACTTGGTAATTAGATTCAGTTATCTGATTGATATTCCCTGCCATTGTGCCTGCAATGTCCTTTTCCTGCTCTGAAAGCCTAAGATATAATCCTGCCAGCATAGCAGGGCAAGGAATTTACGCCCACTCAGATTCCTCTTTGTTCGTAACACTTCTCTCTTTAGAGTCTGGGAAATGTTTTAATTCTTACTGACTGCCACTATTCTACTTAACCAAATGGCCATATAACCAGAAAAGCTTTATTTGGACTTTTAAAGGTATTTGGAGTTTACTGATAAAGTGAAAGCATTAAAGTGAAAGTCCAGAATTTAATGTCTAAATCAGTCGTGGTAGGTGTCTCTCCTGTTTTCTGCAGAAACAATAACCAAACAAGATGGACACGGAAGAGGAAAGCAGTATGTTTTCAAATTTTTCTGTTATTGTTTATATTCCTGCTGCAGCTTCGACGGAAGCTCCAGCCGTGCGTCATTAGAAGGCACACAGATGAATAAATGGGTGGGTGAAATGTTTAAGGAATGCTGTGAGGCACACTGGAGCCCCGAGGACAGAGGCTGAAAGTGCAAACCATTAGTATTTCCAGAAAACCAGGAATGCAGCATGCTAGCTATGAAGGGAAGCTGGGCCTGAGGGAGGTAATGCAAGGTCAGGCGCTCCCCACCATCGGAACGCTTTTCCTGGCTTGCATTCCTTCACGTTATAAACTTCGGTTACACAACTCCAAGCCCAGTTGTTTATCGTGTTTCAGGCAATAGTGCCATGGAAATTAATGAGAACTATCAGTAATCAGTCCTTTATTGTTAATAATAACTAACTGAAAGTACAATTGCCCGGGATCAGTGCAGGGCTAATGCACACAAGAAAAGATTCAAAACGCCTCCGGACCCTGCTGTAAGTCAGCGCAAGCCCCTGGAATTTCAGCAGGCAGGGACTTGCTCTGGTTTCTTTTGTTTGCACCTCAGGCAGCGAACAGAAGAGAAGTGGTCCTGGCTTCTCACTGTCCAGCACGTCCCATCCTGGCAGCTTTTGTACAAAAGAGAGGAGCTTGTTAGGAGTTCTCAACAAGAGAGAACACGAAAGGTCTTGTGCTAAGCTGCACTTCTATTAGAAGCATGTGAAAGAGGGATGAGATTTTGAGTTCAGATAACTGAAGTTCTTCACGAGCCGTTCCCTAATAAATCAGTTACATCTAAGTCGGTGGAATTTTTTATGTACCATTACATTGAAATAAATGCCTGCTTCCTAAACCTTTAAAACCATGAAAAAGGTCCCAATTGATAGCATTTTCAGCTAAAATAAGCACAATGGCTGACAAACAGCTCATGGGGCAGAGTTGTGCCCTGGGGACACGCAATTCTGGTTTACACAGAGTTATTAAATGCATTATAGGTACTTAACTAGGTGTCACAATCTTTTCTCTCCCTTATCAGTCTGGGGAGCCAGTGCCGGGAGGCACTGGATATGAGGTGGTCTGAAGCCCTTCGCTCCTTCACCCTTAAAACTGAAGCAGTTGTGACACCCAAGTTCAGTCCTCCAGACTCGTACCTGAACGTGCTTGTCTGTAACAGCTGTACGTATTTCTGTAAGCTGCTGTATAGCCTGTACTGGGGAGATGGTACACGGGAGGAGAACTTTCTCCACGTATCCTGGAGATCTTAAAGCCCTTTGTAACGGCAGCGAAGATGCCAATAAACCCAATACGCAGATATAAACACCGAGGCTCACAAAATGCTGTAGGAAGCGCCATGCATTATGTCAGCGTGAGAGGGCAGACCAGAGCCCTTCGCTCCCGGGGCGATCCCCTTATTCCCAAACACTGCCGCCTTTTAGCCCTGTGGTAGTTTCCACAGCTGGCAAATTGGGAACACGGTAACACACGCAGGCCGGCCACCTTCGGAGAAGCAATGTTACTGTACAAAACCGAGAAAGCATTAAACCCTTGCGCTGAGATTTTTGTTCAGGATTAAACTGGCCGTAGTTTACTGTAGTTTCGTGCAGTGTAAATGAAGCTGTATTCGCTTTGTACTGTTACTTGATTTACCTGAACTTTCCCACGTGTCACAGCGTAGGAAAGCCTTAAACGACCTTGTAGTCTGGAGCCCTTTATGTTTTGATGCCACAAACAGTCAGAAACGTGTTTTTTCCTTTCTTCTCAAGTGACTGATAGGAGATTGAGTTGCAGGCTGGCAGCAGGCCAGGGACAGCAGCTGGCATCAGAGCACGGGCACCGTTCACCAAGCAAAGGTTACGCAGGCGAACGTTAGCAAACAGGGCCGAGTCCCGATGCATAAGTTACACGAGTCGGGACGAGCGTGTGGAAAGCACCCCAGCCCTTACTAACATCCTCTCTGCCAAGCCTGTAACCGTGCGAGGCTCCCTGCATTGACGTCGGTGTCACCGCGCATAAGCGGTGCAGCGCTGAAGCGAAAGCGAGCAGGTGGCGCGAAATGATTGAAGCGTGAGGAGCTAGCAGAGAGAATATCCTGGGTGAAGCAGCACATCCAGCAGTCATTCCAGTAGCGGGTTGGATACTTGTAACGCCCAAAAGGCTGATAGCAGAGTCTTCCTGGAGGAGCGTGAGGCAGGGGAGGCACCCCTTGGGGCTCCCACAGGATTATTTTATCCCTCAGACATCAGGAGGAGGCACAGGGAGAGGCAAAAGGTCAAAGGGAACTCACCCCACGGCCTTTCTTCCAGTATAAAGGGAAAAGCACATGGATGATAACCTCATTGCTGAGGTATTTTATTGTTGCTGAAGATGTCACGCTCATAGTACAGTGAGCTGGAAGCAGGGAAGTGTTCGCTGGGATGATGGGAACGCCCAGCTTTTCTGCCTTCCCTCGGAAACACGCCTCGTGCCCGCGTGCTGCTGCCTGGGAGCCGCCTGGCGCCGGCCTCACGGCGACCAGCCCGACCCCAGTCGTCTCCTGAAGTGAGTTAAGGGACTGCCTGGACCTGATCAGCTCATTAATAACACTTTCCAATCCTTAGAAAAATACCAGTCTCAGCCAAGCGGCATAGAAAATGCGAGGATGAGTACATTTCCTATAAAAATAAAAACAAAGACTGTTTTCTATCCCTCTTTGTAATGAGTCTGACAGCACAAATACTCTCACCTACCTCAACACGCGCTGAATCAAGCTGTTGTGTCGCTTACCAGGTATAGACTTTGACCCTATCTGCCTGTAAAAAATGGATCATTTTTTCTTAATACCAGAGGAGTAATAAGAAACAATGACATATTATTAAAAGTATCCCACAAATCCAGCTCGTTTTAAAGAGTGCACCGACTCCAGCAGTAGGGGTGTGCAGCCGGCGGGCCGGCGCTGCACCCTGTCCCCGCGGCTCGGCCAGCGCGGCTCTCCAGAGCTTATTGCCGTGCCTCAAGGAAAGCGAGGCACATCGTTACGAGGCACTTGCACACCAAAATAAGTACCAGTAAAGCTATTTCAGGGTTTCTTTTTTTAAATCACACTGTCTGTGGATCAGGCCTGTGCTGGCAGCCTTCATCCAAGGATCTCCTAGAAAACACTTGAGAAACAGAAGTCTCCTGATGCCATTTGCAGGCCCGAGAAATGCTGCTTATCGTCTCTGATCAGCAGAACTCTTTGCACGAATTCCAGTCCTGTATCCAAGGCAATCTCATTATTTTCTACACACGCTCGATCTGCTTGCTGATTTCTTTTTCCCTGTCACAGGGGAGGAACTTTCCTGTGCTCCACAGGCACGCCTGTGTTTGGGAGATTAAAGAAAGCAAGCAGGACGCATGAAACCGTCACCCACTTGCAGCGGCCACAGCCTGAATGGGGAGCGCAATTTAGAGACAGATGTTCCTTCCAACTGAATTGTCTGTGTCATGAGTCCAGCAAGTCCAACGCTCCTGGAAAACGTGAGAGGGAGGGCATTGCTGAGCAGGAGGCTGGCTGCATCCAGGGAGCTGGCACGCTGCAGGCAGCAGCTCTGCGGATTTTGACATGGCTGCAGCATTAATCTGTCTCGGCCTCGAGCACCACTGGCTGACGCTGTCCTGGAATTAATTTGGCTAATGTACTGCATGATGGAGAGCCACGTGTGCAACCTCTTTGCTAGGCAAGACTGAGCAGAGATGGATAGCATCCTCTGTCCCTGGATAAGTGGACTGGTGGCAGAGCTCCACTGAAGGGCTACCCACCGAGAGTTTGGCTCCATCTCCCCAGGGACGAGAGGTGATATATTTAACACCTCCTGGCTCTTGTAGCTGTCAGCATGGGGCAGGGGAGCCTGAGCAGAGGCGGAGGGGGTGGAGTTGCCTTTTGAGTCAGGCACCGGCTCTGCAACCCCTGCGCAAGTGGGACGTGTAGGAGTTTTTTCTGAGGGCAGCTTCCAAACAGCAGTCTCGAAATAACTTGGTTTAATGAGGGGGATGATCTCCAGCACAGGAAGCCTGTTTGCAGTCGCGGTTTCAAGCTGGTAGCTGCAGACTAAAGTGTGACCACTGAGTATTTCAAATCAGCTAATGAACAGCTGTCCTGTTTGATTTGCTTTTGGTCACAACCAGCCTGAGTCTGAATTAAGCAAGAACCCAATGATGAAAAGAACCTATGTGCCCCAGTACAGCTCCCTGGGCAGGGACTGGAAACAAGCCCAGCGGTTCCTTAGTGCCCCATGCCCAGCACCCCGTGTGCACCTGGGCCTTCGCTGCACCCCTCCTGCGGGAGCAAGAACAGAGAGGGCCCTTGAGCAGCCAGGAGGTGGCAAGAGGTCAGATGGACACGGCAGTGGTGGGCGTCGAGGCAGCACCGGCCGAGCAGAGCAAGACCCCCAGGCTCCAGAGGAACCGACAGATCTGCCCAGCAGGTTCGCCCAAAGACGACATCCAGCTCGGGAAGCAGAAGGGGACGCAGGACAGGCAGGGTGACACGAGAGGGAGAGCAGCGGAAGGCCATTGCATATCCACCAGCGCTCCAGCTGAATTCATTTTGTAGCTCAGTCGGTAGGAAAGGCCTTTTTGTGGGGATGTGGGCATGGCTTTAGCACACTGTGAGATGTGAGCTCTGCACCGGGTGAGTGACATGTGCCTTCCCCCCCATCGCTGCCACGGCCACATCCAGCACCGGCACGTTCAGCAACACACAGAGAACTACAGGTGACTGCAAAAAACCATTAGTACCTGGATGTAAGCCACATCAACACGACATTGCTCAACCTAACCCAGGAGGAGGTTTTGAATATAGGCAAGCTAACTGCCAGAAATAAACCCGAAGGCACCCTGGCTGCTGTGCTGTGCCACGGGAACAATACTGTGCATATGATCGGATTCAGCAGGACACAAGCAGCCTAAGGGTCTCTTTACATTTGGCTTGAAAAGGCTAAAAATAGCGCCCCAAACCGCATTCCTTTTTTGCACTGCCATCTCCTCTGCCTGTTCCTGTTCACTGGCACTTTTATATTCAAAGCAGGATTTCGGATCCAAGGCCTGGTAATTAGACGCCAGCCTAGCAGCTGCAAGTGGAACAGCTGGAGGTGTTATTTTTATGGGTTATTAATTGACTCCATGAAAAAAACTGAGCCCAGCAAACAGAGAAAGCCAGCGAGTGGCAGACCACAGCCACATGACAAGGTCTTAGTGACAGAAAAAGATAAAATAGAAGAGAGAGGCCAGTATCCTAAAGCCGATTAGTTATAGCAATTTCTCCAAAGCTAAATATAGAAAAAAAAATCCTCCCCCATCTTCAGCTCTGTTGGCGGAGATGAGAAAGCACAAGGAAGGAGATAGAGAGAAATTTCATTTTTCAGTTAACCCCCTCATGGGCCGCAGAGAGAAGCCGCTGAGGAGCGGCACTTAAAGCCAGATTTCCCTGGCAGCTACACCCTGACCACCCCTCCCTCGGCCCCAGCAAGCGCAGCGCATTCGCTCCGGCCACGAAGCCCAGGCTCCCGAGCTCGGGGTGCCAGCCCAGCGCCCCACCACGGCTGGGCCAGCGCAGCGCCCGGCGCCTCTGTGCGGCTGCAGGCAGGGAAGCTTGCAGACCTCCGCTTCCCAGGCACTCTCTGCCTCCCTTCAAAGGGCCTGAGCCACCCCCGCTGCCCAAAACCGAAGTGGGAGAGCACCAGGAGACCTCCTGCCTCCAGCTCTCCTTCCTCCCTGCCGTTCCTGCAGCTGGTACAGATGAAGCTTGGGGACGGACGAAGCCACCTGAGGCCAGGAGAGAAACCCTGCATCAGTGGCCAGAGCAGGGAATGGCTCAGGGTCCTGGTGGTAGGAGGGAGCAGGACACGGGCCGTTGCCTCGGTAAAAACTACTGCATATCTCCTTCGACCTCAGGCAAATAAATAACAGGCAACTCAGCAGAGACGCTGAGAGGGCGAGAAACTGGCAGAGCATTTCAGATTTATGGGAAACCAATTTAGCCCTTGTCTGGATGCTGACAGCCAGCAAGGCCCCGTCCCCAAGACGGCCGGTACTGCTGCCCCAGGCTGTGGCCTCTTCGTTCAGACCCTGGGTTTAACTTCCAAAAATAAATCACCACCGTAGAGCGGAGGTGAAGCAGCACCTCTCCGCAGCCAGGTTCACCGTGCGTGGGCATCGTCTGTGCCAGCAGCCGAAGGGGAGGGAGGGGCAGCGGAAAGGCTGCTGCTTCGGACCGGCCTTGCCAATATCTTGCCAAAACTCAGCCCAAGAATGGCCCCTCAGTGGCAGTCCTTGGCAGGATGCAGGACAGCCCTGTGTTCAGCAGCTCTGGCATGGGGACTTCTTCCTACTTTCATCACCGATACAGCAAGAGGAGCACAGAAGGCCCCCTGAGACATCTCTCCCTGATGTTCAGCCATAAGCAAGACATGCAGACAACAGTTAGAAGAGGGGGATATTTCTCTCCAATCTCCACCGTTGACACTAGCCCCCCTCCTGTTGTGTTTGGGGTATTTTCAGTCCCTCCTGTCACGGTTTAGCCCCAGCCAGCAACCCAGCCCCACGCAGCCGCTCACTCGCTGCCCCCCGGTGGGATGCAGGAGAGAATTGAAAAAGTGAGAAAACTCGTGGGTTGAGATAAAAACAGCTTAACAGGTAAAGCAAACGCCACGCATGGAAGAAAAGCAAACCAAGGCACTCATGCACCCCTTCCCACGGGCAGGCAGGCGTTCAGCCCTCTCCAGGAAAGCAGGGCTCCAGCATGTCTAACGGTGACCTGGGAAGGCAAACGCCATCACCCCGAACGTGCCCCCTTCCTCCTCCTTCCCCCAGCTTCATACGCTGGGCATGACCCCGTATGGTCTGGAATGTCCCTTTGGCCAGTTGGGGTCAGCTGTCCTGGCTGTGCCCCCTCCCCTCCCGGCTTCTTGTGCCCCTGGCAGAGCCTGGGAGGCTGGAAAAGTCCTTGACTAGTGTAAGCCCTGCTCAGCAACAGCTAAAAGATCTCTGCGTTATCAACACTGTTTTCAGCTCAAATCCAAAACACAGCCCCATATGAGCTACTGTGAAGAAAATTAACTCCGTCCCAGCTGAAACCAGGACACCGCCCATGCTCCCAGCTGCACAGGCTCCATCTCTGGAGGTGGCTGAGGAAAACCCACATTTTCTAATCTCAGCCTTTGGAGACCAGTTCTCTGAGGTGCAACCAATGCCCTGAGACATACCTTGAATGTGAGCATGCACGCCTGAATCCAAGCCCACCCCTCCTGCTCACAGGACTGTCGCTTTCTGTGCCAGCCTGGCAGCACTGGGACGCCAGTAGGAAAGCTCCTCTTGGAAAGCTAGCTCTGCCGTGTGCTGTGAACTGTCAGAGCTCCTGCTGGGTGCCAGCACATCATTCTGGTGGACAGGGCTGTCGGTTAGTCCCTGATTTTCTGCGGCTTTGCTCCACATACAGCACCCAGGGTGCACAACCTCCCCGAGCCACGGCGAGGCCATGGGGCTTCCAAAACACGGCATGTTTTGTGCTGCTGCGTGGCCTGTCCCCAGGCTGGAGGTCCCCACGAGACCATCAGCTTCCTGCAGAGACAAAGGCAGAAGTGGCAAGGGGGCAGGGATGTCATGCTCCCCCCAGCCCCAGAACAAGGTTACCGTGGGAAAGGCAGGGCTGGGTACCCAACTTCAGGGTACAGGGACACATCACCTCACCCCTCACCCGTTAATTCGGCTCAACCAGGCAACTGCTCCATGTCCAGCAACACGGGAGCAGCTGTAGCTTTGCACAGGCCCTTTGTCCCCGCGGTGGCTGCATGGCTCCCCCCACACTACCTGTAACCTGGGCAGGTGGGCTGCAAACACGCTGCCATGGGAAGGGAGTTCAGCATCAGCTGTGTGACCCTGCACAGGCTTGGAGATGCATGTTGCTCGTGCATCCACAGGTCTGGCAGTACCGCATCTCCCCAGGCTTTTTCCCCTGGTAAGTCTCAGTATATGCCATCTGTGCTGCCATCACACCTCCCCACAAGATCCAAAGTCGTGGTTGCGCAGGGATAGACAGCATTTTGGGGACAGCAGAAGGGAAGGAAGCTCCTTCGAGGGGGTGTCAGAACCACAGGTGACCTCGCTGGAGAGCTGCAGGCAGCCCCCGGGGTTGCAAAAGTCTTTGGCCTCCACAGCGTGGGATGGGGATTTGAGAGCAAAACACATCAAGCGAGCTGATGGAGAATGACATTTTCCATCCCAGCTGCTAGATCCTTGCCCACACAGCCGGTGGGATGACTCCGTGCAGCTAACGATGCGACGTGGTTAGTAAATAAGTGATGCATTTGTATCAGGAAGAAAAAAAAAGAGAGGAAGGGAGGAGGAGAGCAAGGAAACAAGCCCCATTTTTAGATAGTAGCATGCAGCAGCGAGCTCTAAAAATCTGCTGAGGAAGGCACTTGCACAGCACATGGTTTGGGCAGATCAATGAAGCTGCAAAGTGGCCTGCTCCTGGCAGGCACACAAATCCACTTTCTAATGAAATTTACAGCAAGTGGAATTTAGGTCACTACTCGGAAGCATTCAGTTTATTCCAGGCAGCTTTTTAAATATTTAAGAAATAGCTGTCAAATTAAGCCTGCTCACCTCTGGCTGGAAGGTTCAGCTTGGAGCCATGGCAAATTTCTTAGCTACAGCTTAAAAAATGTATATATTTTTAAGCTTTCTTTGCTTGTCCCCTCCCTTCACCATCACAGCACGCTGACTGAGATCAACTCCGTCTGTGCACAGGTGGGAACTCGGGGCCCAAGTGATGCTCAGGCTGTACCCAGCCCTGGCCCCTGGACCTTCCTGCAACCTGTGCTCTCCCTGCAGCAGTAAACGCAGGACTTTATCTGCTGCTGAAGGAAGACCGATACTACGGCCAGACCTAAAAATGGCTCTCAAGGGAGCAGCTGAAAGCAGCCTCTTAGCAGAGGTGAGCCTTCGCTACAGGCTGAGTGATGCTGAGTGGAAGGATCTGGCTTGAGCTAGTTGTGAGCACTACTCCCAGATGTCACACTTCAAGAGAGCTGCCACAGCCTCTTCTGCGGGTGGTGGAGAGGGAGGAAAGGTGGAAACCAGGCTGTTCTCTGGCCGTGTACCCGGCAAAAGTGGCCACAGTCCCAAATCGCCACGCTTCAGTTCCTGTACAAATCAGGGCGAAAGAACAGACATTTCCTCTTCCGACAATGCAAAGTTCAGCTCCTTGCAAACCCCGCTGACAGCATTAACAGGTTCCTGTCCCAGCTCAAGGTCCAGCCTGCCAGGCACAGACCTCAAAGCTTTTCCAGCCTAAGCACAAGCCAGGGGCAGGGGAGGGGAGAGCAGAACACAGCCTCAGAGCATGGCCGGGCTCCTGGCCGGCTCTCGGGTACCGACCTGGCGGCGGAGTGAGGTGGCCTCATGGCTACGGGGGCTGGCGGCTTAGTGCGAGGGGAGAAGCCACCTCCAGAGCAAGGCACTTGCTGGGACATGCTCTGGAGGTCAAGGCAGTTTTCCCCATCGCTCACCAACTTGCCCTACCTTGGCAGCCGCCGGCCTCCGTTCGCTGCAGCCAGGACATCTCCCCTGCCCACGTGGGACCGGCTCCGCTTTCGTGGGGTTTGGCTTTCCTCCCAGCCCCAGCGCTCAGGATTTGGCCTGTCTGCGCTTGAGGTAGAACATGGGTGCCTATGCAACCACCTCCGCCTCCTTCCTCGCTATTTCTGACTTGCACACATAAATATCCATTTCACGCTCAGCTGACGGAGGATTTGCTTGGCTGGGTTATGACCCTGGCTGCTGCTCCGCAGCTGGCTTTGTACCAGGACCTGGCACCGGAGGACACGGTCGGTCTCTGAGCCACCTTCCGTCATCACCCCTGGGCTTGGGCGAGCACACCGGGGTGCCGCCGCCGGGCACTGCTCTGCACGTGGCGCGGCACCACCCACCAGGGCCTGGCAGCCCCTGCCCTCTGCACTGCCCTGCGAGGCAGCATCGGGGCACGGCAACGGCCGCGCACAGAGAGGGACAAGGAGGGACCAGCGGTGCAGAGAAAATACCACCCCTGCACAGCTCCACAAGCCTTGTGTTCACAGAATCACAGAATCATTAGGGTTGGAAAAGACCTCTAGGATCATCAAGCCCAACCATCGACCCAACACTCCCCGGCCTCCTACACCTTGTCCCACATCTACATGTGTTTTGAACCCCCCAGGGACGGTGACTCCCCCACCTCTCTGGGCAGCCTGTGCCAGGGCCTGACCGCTCTGGCAGGGAAGACATTTTCCCTCATATCCAACCTAAACCTCCCCTGACGCAGCTTGAGGCCGTTCCCTCTCGTCCTGTCACTGGTGACTTGGGAGCAGAGACCAGCCCCCCCTCACTCCAGCCCCTCTCAGGCAGCTGCAGAGAGCGAGAAGGGCTCCCCTCAGCCCCCTCTTCTCCAGGCTAAACCCCCCCAGCTCCCCCAGCCGCCCCCCAGCACACCTGTGCTCCAGACCCTGCCCCAGCTCCGCTGCCCTTCTCTGGACGCTTCTTCTCTCCCTCCCCCGTCGGCGCTGCGTGCCAGCCTCCTCCGGACGGCTCAGCCTCCACCCTGGCTCCGCTCAGCTCTCGGGCTGCGAGCGCGCTTTCCCTTGAGTTAATTCACACCAGGGCCCGTTCAGCTGGGCCGCAGCGTTGGCAGCAACGCCCTTGGACAGAGAATCTCGCAGGAGGGATCAGGACACCAGCAGTCCCGCTGGCCTCCCTGCCCCGGAGCTGGGACCTGTCCCACGCGTGCCCCTGCAGGGCTGCCTCCCCTCACCCTGCCTCGGGCCTCCTGCCCGCAGCTCCAGGAGGGGAGAGCACCAGGAACAGCAGCTGGTTGTTCCATGTCTGCACAAACGGGACCCACCGGCTGGGCCACACATACCTTGATTTCCCGTCTGTAAATGGGAGCAAGCCAGGCTCCCACGGCGGGCAAAGGCACCGACTACTCCTTTGCCTTGCATCAAGGAGGAAAAATGCTGAGTGTTAGATGTCTCGTGAGAGGGATCGGACTTTACTCCATCCTGCGGCCAGGGAAAGGATGTTTTCATCCATCTTCTACCCCCAGGTGCCCGCAGGGTTTCACGCTCTACACCCCCTCCGCTGCGGCTGGCTGCGGGAAGCAGCAGGTCCTTTTTCCCCTCCGTCCCAAGGGGCTGCCTCCTCCCTCGGGGAACAGGGCACACACGTTAACTCCAGGACATCGGGCACAGACCAGTTCAAAACAAACCACCCAGGTGAGAGCACAAAACAGATTCCAGCAAAATCAAGGGAGCCCAGCACAGCAGGATGCCTTGCTGCAGGCTTTACTTTCACACATCTTTTACAACCTCTTGGCCTGTCCCAGGTTTTCTATTCCACAGGAAATTCCAACAGCAAAAAAGACAAAATCAGGCGAAATTCAGAGGATTTGGGTATTTTTCTGCAGAAACTTTAAAGAAAAAGGAAGAAGCTGTAATTCTAGAGCACTGGATCCAGGATCAAGGACTGTAAGAAGACACACTCACAGCATCACGACGTCCCAACCTTTCTGTACCCAGGCAGCATCCTTCAGCCTGGGGATACACAGGAGATGGCCAGACCGGGGCTCTGTGACCAGGATTCATTATTTAGGAGGAGAAACCTCAGCCCATCATAAAAACAACCCCCTTAAACCCTGCCTGGAAGAGAGAATAATTATTCAGCCTGGAGGACTAGTTTGATGTGGTAAACCAGGGGAGGAGGCTGGCTCTGGCTTGCCCTCCATGCCTTGTGCTGGCTGGCAAGGAGAGAACCGTCTGCCCTCTAATTCAAGCTGGGCCTCCGGTTCTGAGGGCATTTCCAACAGTGGTGTTTGGAAAGCACAGAGGACCTGCAGAGCCCGCTCCAGCCACACAAAAGCCATCGGCCTCACCCTCAGCTTTGCTGAGAGAACCTGACAGCCCACACCACCTCCTCCGAGACCGATTTTCCATTTCCCATTTACCGGATCCTGATTAGTCAAAAAAAAAAGATGAATGTGGCTACTCTGGCCCAGCAGGTTATTCAGCCTTCATGAAGCACAAACCTCCTTATCGGGCCACGCTGGAGGGTGCCAGAGCTGTGTGTGGCCCTGTCCGTTATCGCCGGTGCCTGCAAGCACATCGGAGATGGCACCGACTGCTTTTACTGCACCTGCAACCAGAGCTCTCCAGTTGAGAGGGATTTTTTTCCCCTTTATTTCTGTTATAGAAGAAAAAAGTTACTGTAGAAAATTTCCATCCCAGTCCAAGAGTCCTGACCTGGAGTTATACTTCTCCCAAAAGAAGCCTGACATCCAGGTGGGCTGAAAAGCCAAGAGATTCCCCACGGATGCCACCGTGCCATGGCTGACCCTCACGTACAGCGATGGTATTGCGGCCCTGCACGGGCTGGGGCACTTTCCTGCCAGGGAAAAGGAATCAGCTGCAGGTCGGAAAGAGCAATATTTCCCAAAACCCAAGTGCTCTGGCTCTACCATCCTGCATTCGGTGCACGGATGCCCATTTCGTGATGAAGATCTGGCTGCTGTCACTGCGGAGCTGCCTGCTCTGCTGGGCAGCTCCAGCCGGGACCAGACGCCGCTGCCTGGCCGGCAGAGCTTGGGCTGACCTGCCCTTCACCAGGGGGATCTCCAGGGCCTCCAGTCCGGCAGGATTTTCCCCTGCAGTAAGAACAACTACTGAGAAGTCATTTAAAAAAACAGCTCTGTGGTTAGAAGCAGGAGAGGAGATTGCAAGCAGTGCCTGTGCTCGGTGCCCTGCGTTTATATTGCAGGAAGGCTGAGGACGGATCCCAATCTCCCCCACAAAAACACAACGGGCAGAATTTTTTCCAAAAAGCCACGGGACGCGCAGAGCACGAGCTCACCAGTCAGAAATGGAGGAACTGAGAAAGCCATACATGGGCAGCAGGCTAAGAAGAGCAGGGCCGGTGAGGCTGTAGCTCCCCGAGCCACAGAGCTGATGTAACAGCTTGATGCTGCCTAAAGGCAGGGGTCCAGCTCACCCAGCGCCCACCGGGACCTTCTGAGGGCCAGACTAGGTCCTTAATCCAGCAACAATAAAATCTTTTCTGCCAGGCAGGTGAGCTGTGTCAGCTCCCTGCGAGGAGCAAGAAGTGCCAGCCCGTGCTCAGCACAGCAAGCCTGCAGCTCCCTTCCCGCGGTGCCGGGCTGCTGGAACTGCTCCTCTCCCCGTGTCCCCAGAGCGGCCAGAGGAACCGTGTTAGGGCACAGGGTGAAACCAGCAGAGAAATCCCATGTGCGGGGAAATGGGGACCCAAGAGCACAAGGGAAGAGCAGAGGGGAGCTGAGCTGCCTGGGGCTGGAAGAACAGGTTGGACGCTGCGGCCGGGCAGCCCACCCACCCGAACAAAGGATTTGAGCAGCTCCCATCCGCGGGGCTGTTTTCATGGAGGCTGGCAGAGCTGGAGAGGGATCCGCAGCTGCAGAGACCCAGGGGCCGTGTGGGGAAGGCACTGCACTGCCCCAGGGCAGGGTAAAGCAGCACTTGGAGGGACACCAGGACCATGACCTGCCAAAGAACAACGTTCCCTCCAGCAAGCAAAGGCCTTGCTCCAACAAAGCACACTGCTTCTTGGCTCGCCATCAGCGTGGGGAGCACGTCCAAGCAGATAACTCACAGCTCTGGAGGCTTGTGTACTTGCAAGATGAGCTATTCCCACCCGCTCAGGAAGGGACGGTTTGCAAATGGCACAAACAAGCACGGCTTGACCTTATCGCAGCATGCAGGACGCAAACGGCAAACGGTGGACGAGGCTCCTCCAAACGATTACTCATGCTTTGATGCTGGGGTTGTGTTTGCAAACACACGGAGCCACAGTGGTGGCCAAAGCACTTTGCACACAACCTCCTTCACAGCTGGGGAAGGAAAATAAATGCTGCGTGCTTGGAGAGCCAGGGCAAAGCCCTGCTTTGGGGGCCGGAGTGTGTTTGGGAGCAGCTCACACATGGACATCCACCACCCCGCACTGCTCCTGGTTTCCTCTGCAGCTCACGCAGGGCTTATGGCCACCCTTGGGCTGCCCAGCACCAACCTCCTGGGGACACGTGAAATCCTCGGAAAAGACAAGCTGTTTGATATTGCCCACCTTCACACAGGCAAGAGAGAGCGGCGAGGGAGAGGGGGACGGGCACCTTGTTGACCACAGGGTTAAAAACCATTTCCCTTCTGGGAGAGCCTGGTGCTAAACATGGTAGGGATTAATCTTGCCCAAGGAGTGGGCAAAACTAGTAAAACAGCACAGGCTTCAAGACACATCCATGCGATACCAGAACTGACTGGCTAGGGTGTCTGCCTACTCTGCCTTGGCAATGAATTCTCAGCTGCTCTGTAAGAGGCTCACAGCAGCTTCAAGTTGCAGGAAAACCAAATGGGCAACTGATAAGCAAACCTGGGCACACCCACCCTCCCAGGGCTCCGAGAGGCTCCGGAGCAGGGACAGGCGATGCCTCACCCGGCTCCAGACAGGGACGAGCCACTTTTACAATGCACTTTGAGTCACTTCAGCTGATAAACAAATAGGATACTCAAGCGCAATTTGCAAGTTAGCCCCAAATTCCCAGCTGACCCACTGCTCCCAGGTGAGTCGTGCTTTCCCCAGATGAAGGCTGTTTGCAATCTCTAGTCCAATTTGCATGTTGGTTAAGCAGAGACCTCAGCACACGGAGCTGGCAGAGGCCGGGTCCTGCCTGTGCCTATCAGCCCAAAGAGGCTCTTACTGTAACAGCGCATCTAGTGCAACTAATGACTTCAGCTGCTGGACTGTTTTCACAGCAAGACCCCGGGAGAGGCACCAGGACGGGCTGGGGACCATGCCTGGCAGCCATGTGCATGACTGTAGCAAGACACAGCATCCCCCAGGAGAAGCGGGAGAAAAGCACGTGTTGTTTAAAGGCAAACAGTGACCCCCGAGGAGAAGCGGGAGAAAAGCACGTGTTGTTTAAAGGCAAACGGTGACCAGCTCCTTGCTGACCCATTCTGAATTAAAACCTTCAAAGAGAACATTGACATTATTTTTGCAGAAGCCACAAAGTAAAAAAAAAAATAATTGTAAAATTTCCTTGAAAACACAGCAAAGGCAGAGAAGGCCTCGCCGGGCTGCCTCTCCTCCAGGCACTGCCCCACCTCAGCACCCTGCTCCTCGCAGCCCCACGAGCACCACCCCACTTCAGCTGCCCCCCCCTTGCCCCCCAGCCCCCTCCGCCCCGACACCCGCCAGCTGCGGAAGGAGCAGCGACCGGCAGATGCCATCCTCTGGCCAGGAACCGCTGCGCTCTCGGATGCCAGGATGGAGCTCCAAAGCGCCCACGGACCCCACCCGGCACCGGCAGCCAAGGGCAGCGTGCACTCCTCTGCACCCTGAGCCGCAGCAACCGCGTACTCGCGAAGATGCCCATCTTCCCTCTGGGTACTCCTCAAGCACTGCGAGTGCTGGAGCAAAGCTGGCGTTGCTGGGCTTGGTTCTGCTCAGGAATTTATTAACGTGACACTTAGAAGCGAAAATTAGCGAGGAAGAAATCCTGTGCTTGGCCAAGGAGCCAGCGCGAGCTGCGTGGCTTCTGCGGCGCTCGCCTCGAGCAGCGGGCACAGGGGACACACACAGCCCAGCCAGCAGCCCGGGGTCACGGCGCTCCGCAGCGCACGGCCTCAGGCTTGGCTTGGGAGTGTTGTCGATTGAGTGGAAATTCCCTCCGCCTAAGCAAGGGGATGTAGGAGCCAGGCTCTTTCAGCGCAAGTGAAAAGTCTCTGCTTGCCATGAGCGAGGGCGCGTTTCACTGCCCGGGTGGGGGGGAGGCCCCTGCCGAGCAGCACCGCGGGCGCGCACGGCCCCCGGGCGGCTGCGGGGCGCTGCGGGGCGCGCACGGCCCCCGGGCGGCTGCGGGGCGCTGCGGGGCGCGCACGGCCCCCGGGCGGCTGCGGGGCGCTGCGGGGCGCGCACGGCCCCCGGGCCGGGCGACTCTCCCGGTTTCAGTGACATTCCACCGTTCCGCGGAGCGTCGCACCCTCTAGCGGAGACGGGAGCTTGGCACACCGCGGTGCTCCCACACCCTTCGGCGCCGCCGAACCCCTCAATTACCCCTCCGGACCCCCAGAGCGCTGCCCGCCCCCCTGTGACCGCCCCAGGCGCAGGCCCCCAGCCGCGGTGCAGTACTTTCGCACGCCTACTCGCCTGCGCGCACGTGCAGCGTGTTAAAGATGTTTCTACTTCGTTCACGCACAACAGCAAGTATTACATATGAAGAAAGGAAGAAAAACTTTGAGAACCAGATTTTATTCACGTTTACCATCTCGTTAGGCAAAACTACTTTCTATAACATAAGACGACCACGCAGGTCTAACCAAACTGCAAGGGCAGCGCTCTCACCGTCCTGCAGAACTATCTTCCAGCCCCGCCACCTGGAAAGAAGCGTCAGCTGCTCAGCCTGTGAGCCAGGTAGTCAGGCCCCAGAGGGCTGTAACATAACAAACAGCTCGTGACCCAGGGCCCTCCTGCAAATGGTTATGTTGCATATCAATTAAGTTGAAAAAATGCTTTATGGTTTAAAAGTTAGCTGGCAGGAAAACCCTCAGTCAGACAAGTAACTTTGTTTTTAAAATTAATATTCTCCAAGCTTAGAAGATACTCTTCTGACTTACGTCCAACTTTTCCCTCCTTTATTAGAAACCTGACAAGTTTTAAATATAGCAAACTTGGTAAGTTTTGAATTTAAATGATAAATACAGCTCATTTTCCAAGTGCAACTAAGATCAGGAGATTTGCAATCGCCCTCCCTAGGGCTCTATATGCTTTATTCTGACAGCCCACCTGGCCCAGAATACCCGTCTGTAACCCACGGAAGAGTGACATTAGTGAAAGGAAAGGGAAATGCTTGTTCAAATCATAAACCGATCACAGATGTCAGCCTGCAGCAGTACACAAGTGGAACAGCTTCCTGCAGCCTGTCAGACAGCTCTGCCCAGGTCAGCTCGGCGTGGCAAATTCAAAGCATAGAATCATAGAATCGTTAAGGTTGGAAAAGACCCTTAAGATCATCGAGTCCAACCGCTAACCTATCACTGCCAAGCCCACCGCTAAACCATATCCTCAAGCACCACGTCTACCCTTCTTTTAAATACCTCCAGGGATGGAGACGCCACCACCTCCCTGCATGCGACTTTGCGTCTGGTGAACAAAGAGCGCAGCTTCGCTCAGCGAGGAGATGTTACCCGGTTGGGGCGTCAGCCAGAAATCCAGCCAAAGCGAGAGACCGCTGCCCCACAGACCCACCTTCTCTCAATCAGCATCAACCAAAGCATTTAAGAGAAGCAGCCTCCCACCCCCAGCTCTCTTTAAAATCCTTCCCAACAGCATTTTTACCATGAACGCTTTCAATCGCCACTTTTGGCACCATCTCCTTTCCCGCTGTGGGGAAGGAAGCTACGCTCAAGCCCGCGGTGTCATGGTAAGGCAAGGCTGTCAGATCAACCCAGGCACGTGCCCGACCGTACCAGGCGTGGGAACGTGACCGCGTTTCTCCCAAAACGCCCGTGATGCCCAGCCCAGAGCTTCTATTGGTTGACACTGACAGGTCAGATGTGTGGCCGGCAGAAAGGCCGCCAGCACAGCGTTACCCTCCGAGACTGGTCTGAGCAAATCAGAGCCAGCAAAGTGAGCTTATTCTGGACCAGAGCGCTGTGTCACAGGGCCTGGCACCGGAAGGCTCTGAGCCAGAGGCACTGCTTCATTTCTGCTGAGGAGGCACAGTATGAATGTCATTTATTTGAAAATACCCTTCATACAGTTGCGGTTACCCTGGCAGAATCAGCTGGGTAAGAGACACAGTGGAAAAAAAATTTACCACCTGACGGACAAGCAGGTGCAACACAAAGAACTAACAGCGAGCTTGTCAAACCATCAGGCTCCCACATTAACACCCCACTAAAATTATCAGGGACAGTTCACACATCTGGCCAAACCAGCATGACACTGGACAGAGCAACAGCACATTAGAGCCCCTAAGACAGACACATCCATCACACCCATCCAGCTCAGGTGCTGCCCTGTGGTGCCCGTTTTTGAGATCTGATTGGAAACACAGCATCTGGCAGCTTCTGCGTGGCCGCTGTGCATGCCGCAGTCTCCACGGCGCAGCGGAGCTCTCCCGCACAACAAAACTCCTGCACTGGGGAGGAAAGGGGGGCAGGAAAGTTGTTTTTACCTCCCCAAGCTATGCAGCCCTTCCCCTCCCTCTCAACTGTTGATACCACTAGCGTTCCCATAACTCCATTAATATGCTAGAGAGTTATTTTTCTCTCCTCAGCTTGTTTTTGCTGCTTTATTTATTAAATCTGCTCATCTGCTTGCAGATGGGCCCAACAAATCCCAGTGCTGGGTCAAGGTGAGCAAAGGAAGCATTTTGCTGGGACCGGGGACAGGGAGCGTCTCCCGCTTCAGCAGCAATGAAATATTTATTCATTTTATCCCAGACTACACCAGGAGAGCTCACCAAGCACCAGCAGACCAGCTGCAGCCACACGTGTAAAACAGTCTGATGGCAAAGCTGGTTTAAGGAGCACATTCTTCCTCCCGCTGCCTGACAGCTCCTCAGCCGTACAGCAGCAACCACCTGGGGTGACCCTGCTGTGAGCCAGATCACCCACTGACACCGACAAACAGCAAAAGTGCCTTTTGGGTTTGTTTTTTTGAGCTGGTTTGGGTTTGTGTGTTTATTTTTGTGGCAAAGAATTTTTGTCAGAAGGCAGGACCACCGTGGTGCCAGGCTCAGAGCACAGGCCTCTCCCATGCCTGCGAGAGCACGTGCTCGCCTGAGCTGTGACCCCAGCTGAACTCCCCCACTGCAGGAGAAAAACCAAACAGTAAAGAAAATCACAGATGCAACAAGAGAGCAAAGTACACAACAAAGCCTCACAATTCACTCAAGTAAAGAAACCACTTTATCCGTATTCCCTACTACATGGGGAACAAAGTTTTGGAGTTCGGATTGCACCAGTGATAAATCCAGTGGAAAGACAGACGAGCAACGCATCTTAAGTTCTGCTTTCTGCATCTGTAAAACCGGCCTGCAAAGGAAGGGCGACATCAGTTTAACGTTGCTAGAACACTTTCGAGGGAAGATGCAGGCTGCGTTAAAGGGAGCGCTCCCGGGGCCGCTTCCCGTGGCTCGGGCAGGAGCCTGCTGTGTGCAGTATCATACATGACCACCAGAACGCTGCATGAATGCTCACACCTGTTACTGCACGGCCGGGGCCCGCCGGGGCCCCCCGGGGTTCATCTGGGGCGCGGGTGAGGCTGGCTGGTACGAGGCTGGGCCGCGGCCCCGCCGCCCAGCAGCCCTTCCCCAGCCCTCGGCCCTCCGCGGCCGCGACCGCCTCCCGCTCCCGCTCACCTCGCAGGCGGCCGCGCCGGGGGTCGCTCGGGGAACGCCGGGAGCATTCACGGGACGGACACGTCGGGACCGGGCAGCCCCTGTCGCACGGCCGCCCCTCCCGGGCAGCCACCGGCCCCCCCCGCCCCCTCCGTCCGGCCCCCGCGCCCCGGCACCCCCGGGGGGGCCCTAAGCCGGGCTTGGCCCCGGTCCCCCCCGCTGCCCCCAGCCCCACATCCTCCCTCGCAGGCCCCCGCTGCCCTCCCCATCGCCCCCCGCGCCTCCACAGCGCTCCAGCCCCCCCGTCCGGTCTCCCCCAGCCCCCACTGCCCCCCATCGTCCCACATCCCTCTCTCCCAGGCCCCCACTGCCCCCCTCCTCCCACGCGGTCTCCACCCCCCCCCCCACCCCGTCCCCCAGTCCCCACTGCCCCCCATCGCCCCCCGAGACCCCCATCCTCCCTCCCGGGCCCCCATTGCCCCCTGCCACCGCCCGGTCTCCCCCAGCTCCCACTGCCCCCACCTCCCACACCGTCCCCCAGCCCCCAACGCACCCCCTGCCCCTCAGCCCCAATACCCCCCCCCGCCACCCCAGCCCCCAATACACACCAAACAATCCCCCCATACGCCCCCAAAACGCCCCCCACTACCCGCAGCCCCCCAACACCCCCCGGATCCGCCCGCCGCCCGCCACGAGGCCCCGCGCAGCCGGAAGCAGGCGAGCCGGAAGCTCACCGAGACGTAGCGAAGGCCAGAGCGCCTCGCGGAGCACTTCCGGCCTGCCGCGGGCATCCAAGCGCGGCCTTAAAGGGCCAGGCACGTCTCTACGGCGAGCGGCCGGGCCGATGGCGGGCGGCCGAGCGGCAGCGGGGTGGGGCGGGGGGTCGCAGCCTTGGACCCCCGGGGCCGGCTCCCGCGGGCGTGGCTGAAGCGGCCCCATCGGCAGCGCGGGGTAGGCCCAGGTTTAGGCCTGGCTTTGCGCTGGGCTTCCCGGGGCGCCGAGAGCTCCGCTCCCGTGAGCGGCTGTTCAGCACGAGTAAAGGTATCTCATGTAATTTAATCACAAATTTCCCTCTGAGACATTCCGGTATAAACAGCCCAACAAAAGAAAACCGCCACAGCGCACATGCAATAGCTTTCTCCCTGACGGCTCATCAAAAAATGAATAAGCACTTAGTTTTATTTCTGCAATAACACATTTTAGCAGACCTCTAATAAAATACACATACAGATCTGAATCATATGTGCAAAGCCCGGGCAGGGGAGCGGCTGGCACAGCTGAGCGCCACACCGCCAGCAAGCGCTCGCTTTCGGGCTGCCCGTAAAACCCTAGCGCGGGCTCTCGGCGCCGGCACACTCGAGCGAGGGCTTAAATGACGCAGTGACGGCTGGTTGTCCCACCGGCCTGTCCCCACGCGTGCGAGGGCAGCTTGGGCCCTCCGGCTGAGCCGTTCGATGCTCTGGTTTCCCATCAGCCGGTGCGCGGCCCGTGCCGCGCCGCTCGGAGCCTGCTCTGAATACTAAACCCTTCGTTTTCTTCTGATTTTTCTTCTGGTGCTTGTAAATACACAGGCGGAGTGTTCTACAAATGCCGAGGAGCGTCTTTCCGGTCCCTGTGAAATCGGAGGTCGTGTTCCCCATTTTGCACAGAGAATTGTGATGCGAAGGGATGAATGAAAAAGTAAATACCCACAGATCTGAGGAGCTCCCTTTGCAAAACCTGCTTCTGCGCTTTTCAGCGTACAAAGCTCTTTCCTTCTGCCCCTTGACCAGCGGTCATGAGCCGGGGGATGTTCACCTCTCTCCCAACATAGCCCAGATTTTCACATGTTGCTCGTTTAATGTTGGATGTGGTAATGCTCGGTAGAGGTTTTTTCCTTATTAGCAGCGTGCAATCCTGTAATAGCACCAGATTGTGCCCAGAGCGGGGCGGAAGCCCGAGGCTGGGCACTGGGACGTGGCGTGCAGTGGCCACGCAAGGCTCCGCGCAGGCCTGGAGAGCCAGCCAGGCTGGGGCAGGCACCCTGGGGCACCCTCACAGAAGAGGTGGGCTTTTCCAACAGAGTCAGAGAGGTCCGAGACCCTCACAACTTTGCCTAATACCGGCCTGGCAGGGAGGTGCAAGAAGCAAGCAGACACCCCCTTCCCTCCGGAGCAGTGCACCAGGGCAGCGCTGGGGCATGCGTGTGCAGAGCCTGAAAGCAAATGCATTTCATGACCGATGCTGCAAAGAGTGCAGCCTTTGCCGTGTCCCCCTCCCCTCTTCGGTCTCTGCTGAAAGGAGCCACAGGACCAGGCAGCTGCCCAGCACCGACCGGTCGGCTTCTGCACGCCCTCATGCTTTCATTTTTCCTCGGTGTCACACTGCTGGGGCTGCAGCCAGCTCTAAATGTTACGTATCTCGTTTGTACAGCCGAACCTGTGCTGTCTGGCTGATGGCAGGGACAGCTCTGAAAACAAACCAATTTTTTTTTCCCTTTTTGATAAAAGAAAGCATTACCTCTCTGAGATTTACACACTAGATCAAGCATAAACCTGAATTATCTCCCTCTTTTTTTCCAGGGAGCAGATAATGGGTAGATCTATCCATCTGTCTGCTTTGTTACACGTTGCCCAGCTTGGCAGCATTTCTGTTACTATTAAACCATGTTCACCCCCCTTGACATTTAAAGGGCCGTTATATGATCACTGTCACAGTCTCGTACGTGGATCCTTAAACCAATTCTCTCCTCCTCTTCCCGCTGGTGATGGATTTGCTCGTTTATGCCATAGTAATTTGTTTTTCTCCTGCTGCGCTCCAGCAAAATGCTTTCACTGTCAAATGTGGCTTTCTGTACAGCCCTTCCCCGCGGTGCCATGTTACAATCGAGCAGCTCGGGGCAAATTGGAGCCTTTCAACAGCGTTAGCAAAACAAAAGAGCGTGCGCCTTCGGGAGCCTGATCACGCCAGGGCTGGGTCTTCCCGCGCTCGGGGTCGCTGCTGCAGCGGTGCGAGACGTGGCGGAGCACAGTGCTGCCGTTCCTGGTGACGGGGCCATCGGCCACCACTGCCCCACGCAGAATAGCCTGTGGGACACACGGACGTCAGCTCCATGGCAAGGAGCACGTGGTGCCCGAGAGCAGGGAGTGGAGGCTTTCCACCTCGTTGGGAGCAGCGGCTGGGAAGCACCGTCTGCTCCAGGGTTTGCAGCTCATCCATTGGGTCAGCACACACACGGGGAGAACGTGCAGGCCGGAGGGTTTGCTGCCACCAGAGCTTTTTGGGATGACCTGTGAAGGGGAGAAACACTTCAGTGCACTGAGTCCTGAGCATACTTTAAAGCCCATTTTGGCATCTCCCATGTTCTGTTGGCAAGATCAGAAACGCCGAGGGTGGTACCCAGCTCCGCCAGGCACCGGTGGGCAGTTTTGCCAGCAGGTTGGTCTCTTGCACATCCAGGCATTGAGTTAAATGGGTAAAAGCACTCAAGAGAGTGTGAAACAAAGACGAGCCCTTGTCCCATGCATCGGTTTGTGCTTTGGGTATCTCTGATATGAAAACCTGGCTCTGTATGTGCTCCCAGCCTGCTCCCACCACACACCTGCCTCTCCTAGGGCTGCTCGTGCTGAGGGGCTTTGCCTGCTTTCATGAGCAGGACCGTAGCCTGACGCTATTCAAGAAGCATTTGGACAACGCCCTCAGAGCCATGGTTCAGGGACAGGAGTTGGACTCGATGGTCCTTGTGGGTCCCTTCCAGCTCAGGATAGTCTATGAAAGATTTTATGAAAGGTCGATGTGCTCCGGTTCCTGCCACCTCGGAAACGGGCCGTGAGCAGGGCTACCCTCGTCCATCTTGTGCTTGGAAAATGTGGCCAGCGGAGAGCAAAATGCAAGTGTCCGCCTTGGTTGGAGAGCGTCACGGCTGGTTGTGTGGCAGGTCGTGTCACCCGGACACCTGAGCCCAAGGCACTCGGAGCGTGCATGTCCACCCCGCCTCGGGGCTGCAGTGCTTCCGAGCTGAAAGCTTGGGGATCTCTGCCTTTACCTGAAAAACAAAGTGAAAATTTCCTTCTTCACAGAGCTCGGTTGTTTCTAGAATTACTCCCATCAGCATCTCCTCTGTTCCCAATCCCCTGCTGCAGAGAAGGTTGCAGAGGTTTGTGTATCTAATAAATTGCTATTCAAACCCACTCACTTGTAGAGAAACATCCTCGACCAAATCCAGCTGTGCTGGGGAAGGATGCTTTCTCTCTCAGGCACTTGTCACTGTCCCCAGCTGGAGGTTTCTCTCCCATCGGCCTGCCAGCAGGGCAGTTTGTGTGCACACTTCAGGCGGAGCCAGCTGGGCTGGTGTCCATCGACTCCTGAGATGACAAATTTGAGAGCAGTGACCTGATGAGGAGCGCCGCGGTGGCCAGGCACGCAGCTGATTGCAGCACGTCCGCACTGCTGCCTCCCACCTACCGGGGGCTTTTTGGAAGAATAAGTCATTGTTGCAAGGTCTCTGCCAGATCCAGTATTGTACGGCTGAGCTTCCCTCACATTAGCTGTACCAGGCATTATTTATCCCCCAGCAGACAGCATCAAGCCACCGAGCAGCATATCATGGAGCTCGGCTGACTTCTCAAACAGAGGCTAACGGTGCCCAGCCCCGAGCTCCTCTCTGTTGCCTGGTGGCTCAGTGTTGTGTGCGTGAAGTAATGCCTGCGGAACAAGTCTCAGACCTCTTCACGTTGCTGAAACGAACCCCGAAGTGGGACAGAGTCCTCCCCAAACTGCCTGACCAGCAAATCTGCAAGACTAGCAGTGTCCAGCCACGATCGGCTGTGGGATGCCAACTCCTTCCACCAGCACAGATGATGTCAGAGATGATGTTTCTTGGCTGTGAGTGCCTGCAGGACAGGACTCAACGCCAGCAGTTATTCATCTGCTCCTCCCATGAAAACTGCGTGATGAGGACAGCTCTGCGGGCTGGCGTTGTGGGTAATAACCTTCTTTAACCACATCGGACCCCTGTCTGAGCAGGAGGAAGGCTGGGCATTGCAGACATGGGTGGTAGCTGGGGCCAGCCCCGAAGGGACTGCAGCAGTCCATTTTATTCTGTGCTCAGGTAGCCATGCTCTAAAATGCCTCTGAAATACTCCAGAGTGCTTGGTCCTTTTCCACCTGGGAGCCTTCTGTACCCTTGAGGGCAAGGTCAAGTCACAGCAGCAAACAGGCAGACAGAGGCACAGACAGAGCTCCGGTCGCTGAAATTATCCCAAGGAAATTCCTCCGTACTGCACTCTGGGGACCAGCGCTGAGACGCTCTTGCTCTGCAAAACCCACAGCCCTAAACGTCCCCCACCCCCAGCCAGGCACCACCGCCGCTCACAGAGCGCCCCACGCCCCCCGGCTGCCTCCCCACCGCCCCGACGAGCTGCGGCCACGCAGGAGACACGCTTCCAGCGTAGGCGCCTCGGATTGCCCTTTGCAATCTCCTTCTGTTGCATTACTGGAGCGTTTGGCCAATTTGCATAATAAACACATGATATAAATGTCAAAATCAGCCACATCCATACCTTATTTTCACTTCAGACTCTAATTGCCTCATTTTGACTCTAACTCGCCTTTGCAAATAGCTGGAGCCTGGCACGCCGGGGACGTCGCCTCTCCGGATCCCTGGGGCTGTGCTCCGAGAGTCCGACATCCATCTTACTTACGGCCGCCTGAGAGCTCCTGCCTTTCCTGCAGATGCAATTAGCAGCTCTGCTGCCCGACACAAATGGACCCAGGGAGGAGAGAAAAACACATGTTGAGCCAGGAGGCAGACCCGCGCGGCAGCCTTGGGAGGCCGATAGCCTCTTCTGCGTGCCAAGAGGGAAACCGAGGCAGAAGCAGCCGGGCGTCTGGCTCTTCGTTGCAGATCCACGCCGCAGATCTGCGTTCCTGCTGCCACCCGTCTCACTTTGGTTTGCACCATTTCTCGTGATGTGCCATGGATACAGATGTGCTCGGGGTGTTTTTGCAGCTGGAGGGTGAGGGGTGAGGAGGCGCAGCTCCAAACCCTGGTCTCTTCCAGTCGTATCCGTGCACTCCATTCCTCCTCCTGCTTGGCTGTGGATAAGCCCTGTATAAACCTACCTGCTGCTCTCCGTGACAGCCCCACTGACTGCGTCCGTTGTCTCCTGTGGGGCACATTTTGGGCTTGTATCTAAAGGTTTCAGAATCCCTAAAGCACCACTTTTCATTTAATTCTGCAAATGCAAATGAGGATTTGCAGGAAACCATTTGATTCACGGGTTCATCCTTTATTTTGGCAGATAGCATCAGTTAAACGCCTGCTTATTTCTGCTTTGTGAGAACAATATACACCACTTAAGTACACATACAAGATAGACTGATCCATAAGTGCTTATGAGCTGTTTGATTTACTGCGGCGTCTTTATCTTTGCTGAGTATCTTACAAAGTCATTTATTATTTAGCAGTAAATTAAAGCAGAAGGTCTGTGATTTTCAACAACAGAAATTAATATCCCAGCGCTCCATTGTACCATATATATATATCTCTATAATTTACAGCACTGAAATCAGCCACAGAGCTGCGAGACAATCCGTTTCCCCTTCTCCCTTGTTACCTCCTGATTACGGCTGCACAGGGGGAAATAAAAAATGGACTCACAGGAGAGACACTGAAGCCAGTGAAGGATAGTTTTAAATTAAAAGTCCAGTTTTTGTGGCTCTCATGAGATCCCCTTTGGTTCCCATTCTGCCCTCCCGCGCCCATCACTTATGGATAACATATTGAATGTGCTACACTCTTGCCTCGAGACTGCTAATTTTTAATCTCACCGGTTCTGCGCTAATTGTTGTTATTATTATCCCACCTGCAAGCCCGGCAGGCACGTGCTGCGGGGTGCTTTGCCCACCGCTCACAGAGGAGGGGCGGCCATGGTACCCGCAGGGCCGGAGCAAGCAGTGGCTGTCCGAGAGACGAGCGACGGCGAGGACAGAGCCCTTCCCCCTGAGGCCCCGCGGACCCCTGAAGCCCCTGGGTGATATTAGGAACAAGGGTGGGGTGTTGCATTGGAGAAAAATACATCCTTTGAGCTGGCAAGCCCTTCCTTTGGGTCTGGGCCAGCTCGCCGCCAGCAGCCTGGTGCCACGTTCAAGCACGATAACATGGCCAGGAAGTTTTATGGGCTGTGTCGGGCTCCGGCTGACACAAAGAAGCTAATAATTTATAGCAATCTCGTGTACTACAAAGGCAAAACATGTCCCTCTCGGAGGCAGCTCTGCGAGCCGCAGGGATAAATCAGCTCCAGCAGGGAGCAAACAGGAGAAAAGCAGAGAAATGACCCCAAACTTTCCACTTGGCTTCTCCAGGAGGAGGAGGGTGCAGGGGCCCTGCCACCGCCCCCCTGGCGTGGGTCGTGTCCCAGCCGGCCCGAACAGGCGCCCAGGCTGTGCCGGGGTTTCTGAGCGCTGCCCGCAGGCACCACGGCCTGACCTGCTCAGCTGCGGCTGCCGGGACACCCACCGCGCTGTGACCAACGTCCCCTCCCCTTTTGCCTGTGCCCACACGAGCCCCCCATCCTCTGGAGCCTGCCTGGGCTGCAGAGTCAGGACATTTTGCGCCCCAGAGATGTGGGGGGACAGGGGCTGCACCCCGGGGGCCACGCGGAGCCGTCTGGGTGGTGGCGGGGTGCACTTACCAGCCACTCCTTATGCTCACCAGCGACAGGAGGCATCTGTACGGCAAAGCCCTCATGTCTGGGGCCTCCGCGGGGGCAGGATTTGTGCTTTTGGCCAACAAATCCATCTTCTGGAATAATCCCAGGAAACTCGGCGCTAGCCTTGATGCTGCCAGCTGGGAAGGGCACCAAGGGCAGTTACAGATGCTTTCCCCCTCTCTAACCATGACCTCAAGCCGGCACAGCCACCTCCATGTTGGAGCAGCACAAACCAACCTCCCAGCACCTACCAGAGGTGGTCCACCACACCAGCAACCAGGGTTGCACCATGCCAGGACCGGGGCTGCTCTCGCCGCGATGCTGAGCAGCCTTCTGCCCTGAGTCCAGAGCTCCCCAGCCCGGTGGCCCTGCAGCATCGGATGGGATGCAACACCCCATCGCCTTATTTTCACCATGCTCGCTTGCTGCGCTTCCCCAGGCAGCTGGCGGGCTGGACCACCCCCGAATTATATGGGCGCCCTTCAATTTCTCAGCTAAATTAAGAGAGTCGTTTGTCTTGCAGCGCGCCAGATAAAAAGGAAAAACGACATCAAGAAATTCAGTCTTTAACAAGTCGCGCTTTCCTCCCTCTCTTCTTCTCAGTGTGGAGAAATTTCCAAGGAGAAACCGTTGCAGTGTTATTTGTCTTTTTTTGGGGGAATAAAAGCAAGCTGATTAAAAGCAAACATAAAGCAAGAGCTGTGGGGTCCCAGAGGCTCCCTTGCAGGACTTCAAAGGGAAAAAGGAATAAAATTCTGGAAGCGTTAGATCAAGACATTTAAGCTCTGAAGATCATATCAGTTATGGATGAATTAAAACACACAACAATTAGCGCTGAGAGCTACAATACCTGAAGAGATGGGGAAAACTGGTTTCTTCATGCTCGCCAAGTCCTTCCAGGGATGCTCGCGCCGGGCTGGGTTTGCGGTGGAGGCGCTCGCATCGTTGCCGGCAGCACCTGCGCGTCGGCGCCGCACCGGCTGGGAGAAAGGCTGTCGTCGGGGAAGATGCTGCCGTCCGCGTTGCGGGGGACTGCAGCCCACCCTTGGGCCCCTGCCTGGAGCGGGGGTGGGGAGAGCAGCCCTCCGCGCTCGCCCCGGGGCCTGCACTAAGCCCCGAGATGACGTGACCTGGAGGTGGAGATAAGGTGGGAGAACAGAACTCCTCCATGAGCACTGGGAGGCCCCTGAAGCTTCTCTCCTCGGCGCCTGCCAGCTGAAGATTACGGGCTTTTATTTTCTTCTTCCCAGTGGCAAGGAAAAAAGAGAAATAGGGAAAAAAGAAATCCTGCATGCAAAACATGAGCCTCAAATAAATATCATGGCTATGTTATCCCATTAAAAACGCATTTAGCTTCAAGCTTTGAACACCTTGGGCCTTACAATGCTGGGCTCTGACTGCAGCGAGCAATGGGAATATACGCCTGCCAGCTGCTGTTGGCTCCTACCTCCTTGGCAAACCATTTCCTCTTAGAGGAGAAATTTTTGCAGCAGAGCCACTTGGCTTCAGCCCTGCCTGGGAGTTAATTTGCTTGAAAATCAGCAAATTAGATTAGATACCCGTGCAGATCAGGGGTCATGGGCATGGAGGAGGGTCCAGCTCTTCAAGGGTTTCCCCTTCCCCTTTGGAGTCAGGTGAGGCTCTCCTTGCTCCATTCCTCCTGCTCTAGAACTGGGAATGGGGCTTTTGAGCTGCCAGTTTCTATCTAGTTCTGCAGAAAAGGGATGCCTGGACCACTGTGCTCCAATAGTCCTCCAAGGGCAGTGAATTGACCGAATCTCCAGCAGGTGAATGGGAAGGAACCACTTTCCTTCATGCACACACACCACCGTGGTGATGATAAGGATGTTCAGTGGAAGGAAAAAAAACCAGGCAGATTCCTATCAAATAACATGTTACCATATAAGCGATGCTCAGCAGCGTGGAGGCCGAGTTGGGCGCTGGGGTACTTCG
The DNA here is from genome assembly GCF_949628215.1 of Phalacrocorax aristotelis. NCBI lineage: Eukaryota > Metazoa > Chordata > Aves > Suliformes > Phalacrocoracidae > Phalacrocorax > Phalacrocorax aristotelis. The sequence continues at coordinate 12,605,286 of NC_134291.1, forward strand.
AGAGGGAAGTTCAGCACCATGGAGATTAAAAAATTATGTAAAACTGCATTTGCACTGCAATGAACTGAACCAGATTTGGGTTTTTTTTGGTGGAGGAGCTGAAACTTGCCCAGGCACCAAGGGTCAGCTCCAGCCACAAGAGCCACCTGGCCTGTGGATGAGTTGGGCTGCACTGGTTCAGGTTTTACAAACTGGGTTTGTGGGTGCAGAGCAGCATTATCTGTTGTCCTCGGCAGGGGGATGAGACTAGACAGCACCTCATCCACCTCCATCAAGAGACATCCATCTCCCTGGAGCTGGGCACATCCCAGCCCCGCCAGCCTCAACATCCTCCACTCCTCACAGCTGCCTCCCCTGCTTCTTTTTCCCCCACTTTTACAGCTTTTTGCTCAATTAGAGCAGATCGAGGCTGACCTAGGGTAGCCCTTCCTGCCAAAACTTTTCATTCCTTTAGATGGGAAAGGTGTGACAAACCCTTGTGACTGATGCCTCCAGTGGTATGTTTCAAAACCCTTCCTCGCCCCAGAGGGCAGCCGTGCTCCTGGCTGCTGGAGGAGGGGGACACAGTGGGTAACCTGCAGCTGCCAAAGGTTTGCTGTTATATTTAAAATGCCCTGGAGCAAGCCTTTTCACCCTGGACCATACACTTAAAAAGCCTTTTCGCTCTGGACCATTTATCGACTCTAGATGTCCCCATCTGCCGAGCCAAGGCAGTGGCACTGTTTGCCAGGTCCCTTGCCTGGTGTGTGCAGCCAGGGGGTGGCTTTCCGCAGGGCAGGGTGACATCCCACCAGGAATGGGGGCCTGCAGGAAAGGTTGCACCCCACTTCTTGGCTCCTGAGCAGCCACCCCACTGCCAGCTCTAAGTGTCCCCATTGCCACTAGATGTCAGTGAAGGCTGGAGCTGGGGCTTTGCTTGGGAAGGGCTGATCCTGGCAGCAGCGCTGGGGAAGAAAAAGCGGGGTCCTTGGGTATGGGCATCCCACCGTACCCCTCACTGCAAGGCTTGGGAACACCTGGTGCAACCTGCCACCTCCAGGCACGGGTTTGGCCAGGCCCCTTGGGAGATGCAGGGGAAACCTCCAAACCCTGCTGTTAAGGGTATCAGGAGTCCAGATTCCCCATCCCTGGCGCGAAGCAGACGGCAGCCTTCAGCCGGGCAGGCAACTGCTCCTCATTAGGTGATAAGCAGCATGTGAAAACAGCAAGGGAAATAAATCAGGCAGTTTCTCTGAAGGATGTGCTACAAGCAGCTTGTTAGTGTGCAAGGAGAGGTGGGATGTGAGGTTTCCGAGGGAGCTGCATGGCCCTTCCCGCAGGCTGGGCTCTGCACTGTCCCCAGAGCCCTGTTACCAGCAATAATGCATCAGCGATTTACCACCCCCCTAAAAGCATCCTCCCCCTCCCGAGTCTTGCCAGATCCTTGGCTTTCCCGTGGGCAGCAGGTTTCACCCTAAGCACGAAGGGATAATTTGGCTTTGTCACTGGGGATGGGCCATGCGGCAGCGCCGAGCCAAGCCGGGATGCTCCGGGGGCAAGCGGGCAGAGGGCAGCCCCCAACCCGATGGCACCAACCGAGCTGAACCTGCATCCTCCATCTCCAGAGGTCCAGACAAGCAGCTTTGCTGCTGCCCCCAGTAGCGGTGTCCACATGGGAGTAGCTCCCCTCTCAAGCAAGCTGGTCTCACTTACAGCATCAAAACATAACAAATAAATAACAGATCTCTTATTTCCACAGAAAGTGAGGAATTGTGATGTTACTGAGCCAAGCAGAACAACTTGATTTTTCACTTATTGAATTACAACACACTGGCTACAACTTCCCAGTGAGAAGCGGTTTCCCACCACCAATGGACAATAATTTAGGCAGAGTTTGAAATAAATCCCCAGCTTCCCACACCAAAAACCATCAAGATCAACCCCTTCCCCTACAAATATCCCAATGAATTACCATTTTCTAGTAAAAAAAGCCCAGTGCTTTACTTCAAATTCTCAACTACCTCTAGCTGTGGGCTGGTGGTTCACAGACACTAAATACTACAGGAGGGTGAAAACCCCATTCTCGTGCCAACCTCCCTCAATGCATATTTGGGGGCTCCCTTTGTCCTCTGTTTCCAGTCCCGACAGCCAGCGGCTACGTGCTCCACCCCTCAAACACAAAAAGTGCAATTTCCAATCCCATTTCTATTCTTACAAATATCTCCCAAGATGCACTCCCTGCTCCACAGGACCCACACCCAGAAATCCACCCGAAAGCCCACACTGATTAAAACATACTTGATTTTTTCTTAGTATAATAGTATGGGGTTTTGGTGGTGGGGGGTTGGGTTTTTTTTTTCATTTGGTTTGGTTTGATTTTTTGGGGTTATTTTTAAAACACCTATTTGCTGACGGCATTCCTGTAGAAAGAGATGGCCTTGCACCCACTGGGGTTGGACGGAGGTTGGTTTGGTGGGCTGGAATGATCTGTGCTGAGCCGGCGCAGAGCAAGGTGGGATGCTCTGCCAGATTCCCCGAGCCTTTAGCCAGCGTGGGCAGGGGTGTGAGGGTCTTGGTGCAGGGCTCAGCGGCTCTGCAGCCCAGCCCGTCAGGGAAAAGCCAGCGCCGAGCAGCTGTGCCGCAGCCATGGCAAGCCCGGAGATGCTCTAAGCACAAAGTGGGATTTGCAGTGTATTAAATCCGCCTGAGGTGTCCTTTGGAGCCACAGGGGCTGGGGGAGGCTCCAGAGAGACACATTTGGTCAAGCCCCGGCTGACAAATTTCAGGGTGGCCCCATGGCACGTGGGGGGGACAGAGTGAGGTCGCCGCCGGCCCGCGCTGCATGAGTAAGGCATAAAGTGCCCACAGAATAATAGCTTCATCTTCAGCAGCTCCGTCAGTCCTGCTCCTGGGCTCGAGCCGTGCCCGTTACTGGGAAGGGGTAATAAAAACCCAGCCGCCGCCACCGAACCCACGGAGCCCGGGAAGGCTGGGGGCTGCCTCTGAGTTAATTGCATGCAAGAAAACAGCTATTAGGCTTTCTGAAGCCTTCTGAAGAGAATTAAAAGGGAATTAAGTTGCTCACTTCAGCTTAGTCAGTACAAATAAACCTTCAGCTGTTGGATTAGCAATGCTGAAGCAGGAGCAGTGGCTGCTGGAATTTATTTCTTTCTGGGATTTTTTTTTCCTTCTTTTTTTCTGTTCTTGTCATTGAGGGCGACATAGTGTCAAACCCACCCGGATCTTCTCCAGCAAAGCCCTGCCTCTGTGGCCGTGCTGCTATTGCTTTCATTCCTCATTCCTTCCTCACGGAAATCAAGGAAGAAGCCAAAAAACCCAAACCAAAACCCCAATCCCAATTCAATTCACACCGGTACCTTTTATCCCCATGGGACTCCAATGCAGATCTCATTTTTCATATAATATTGGGCAAAGAAGCATACCTGACAAATAAAGAGATGCTCTCTCCCCTGTCTGCGCGTGGTTTGCTCTGCGCAGCTGAACTCACGCTGCACCCGGCAAAAGGGATGAGCCCAGGCAGAGAATAAACTGCCAAATAACCGCCGCCTGCAAACGGACTTGGAAATAAAGATTAGATGGGCTTAATGGCCAAATCCTCTGCCGGTGGAACCAAAGCGCGGTTTGAGAGGGTAGCGGCCCCCTGAGCCCCATCGCACGCCCGGCGCGGGTTTGTGACCTGGAAGCGTTCGCAGACAGCCCAGCCCGATGGATGGGCAGCGCAGCCGACGCAGGCAGCACTGTCCTGGGGGCGGCCGGGGGCCGTCTCTTCACTGGGGTAATCGAATAAATGTGAGGAAGCTTCATTTCTTCACCCACTGACTCCAGGTACAACCCAGCGAGCCTGTTCCTTAGTTTCCCCACCCGCAAAATCACACTTCTCTTTTCTACAGAGCGTGATTGGATATAAACTCAAAAATCTGCCTATTTTTTATACACACACAAATATACTGTTTAGAGTGGAAGAAAGGAATTTCTGGCTAAGATGCAGGATGTCACCCCCTCCCTACAGACGTGCTTAGAGGGGGTGCAGCATTTGCTGCGTTAAACCCAAGGCAGAAGGCAGGACAAACAGCCAGAAGGCGGCTGGGCTCGGGCAGAGCCTGGGTGCTGGATCCGAGCCGGGTCCAGCGAGTCCCAGGGGTTTCCATCAGCCGGCCAGAAGCAGGTGTTTTGCAGACACTGGCAGATGCTGGCTTTCTGCCCGGTTCGTGTGCAGGCAGGGAAGCGCCGGATGCCAACTGGCGCTGCTTTAGCTGGGATTTTTATGGTTTCACTGAGAGGGGTTTTAATAAAGTTTTAGAAGTGTTAAGCAGAGCCTTGAGCCCCACCAGCGTTAGGAGAGCCGTGGTGTGGGGGTGGGGGCCCCTGCCAGTCAGCTTTACCCATCTCCCGTTCCTCTCCGGCAGGATCCAGCTTCACCACGGAGCCAAACCCCACACCTGGGACAGGAGCCCTCACTTTAGCCCTGCCGATGGTCAGGACCCCGCTGCCCGCTGCAGGATGAGGATCTCGGGCCAGCACTAAGCGTGCGGGGGGGTGTGGGGGTGGGGGGTGACGGGGTGGGTTGCGACGGGGTGGGTTGCAGCGGGACGGGGAGAACAGGAAAGCATCAACATGCCCGAGCACCCCGGCTGAGCGGGGCCTTGTCGCCCCATCCCCTGCAAGGCAGGTCCTCCCAAGGGACGATGAGGAGCTCATGCACACCGGGGTGGGCTCTTATACCTTTGGGACTGAGGTCTGGGGAGGTGGCCCCTTTTGGGGGGGGTCTTGGGGGAACCCAGGCATCCTGGATTCCATCCCAGCTGCCAGGCGCGGAGCTGGGGAGCCTCAGCAGAGAGCACTGGCAGAGCTGCAGATTTCGTGCCCCGCGCGAGCGCGCAGCCTTCCCAGCAGCGGCCGTTTGCCTCTGCGCGCCGCAAATCCCCGCTGCCTGTGAATCAGCAAGGGGCCGAGCACGCAGGCGCATCTGAGCAAATACGGTCACGACGTGCAGTTATTAATTGGACAAATCTCACACATTTTTGGTTCTTGCGGAGCTCTTTCAGGGAGGTTTCAGTGGCTGAGACTTCATTCTTCCTTGGGAGGAACTCCTCTGGGAGCACCCTGGGTTGCTTGGTGGTTGTGGATGCTTTAAATCATACCAAGACCTTGCTACCCCCAGGCACTCGGGGAATAAAGTCCTGCTGTGCACATATGCGTGAATATAATAGCTTGTGGCAGAGATAGGGCATGGGGAGACTTGCCTGATAGCCACAACCCCTGCTCACTTTGCTTTCACAGCCCTGAACACACAGGCTGCACCTGCTGTCCCCCACAGCGTCCCAGTCCCTTTCCCAAGGGGCTGTTCCAGCCGCTTTCCGTGCCACTCCCAAACACCCCTGCTTGCCAAGGCTCTCCTGAACACCAGTCCAAAGGAGACGTTCAAAGACGGCCAGTGAAAACACATTTGGAAACAAGGCACAAATACCTACAGCCTTGAGCATTTGCTCTGGATTAGGCAGCCAGCACGGGTGCTCACTGTACCCCCGGGGACCCTCCTGCTCTCCCCTCTGCCCTTCCGTCCGCATCCCTCCTGCTGCTGAGAGTCCCTCGTGCCCTGAAAAGGAGGGCAGCGGGCCAAGAGCTGGCTGCACCAGAGAAAAAACCCAGCAAAATAGTGCGCGGCAGGTAGAAACCCTACGGCATGGTCTGGGCTGGATGCTGGCACCGCCCGAACACCCCACAGCACCTCGAGGGTCAGCAAAGGGAGCGCTGCTGGTTTTCCCAGCCGTAAGGGAACATCAGATGGTGGAAGAGTCAAAAGCAACACTCAAATGAAGCAGAAAAGGAGGGAGATGCCAAGCCTCGCTCGCCGGGCAGGTCACACACGCGGCATCTTTATGCGCAGGTAATGATCTGCACGGGTCAGCGCTCCCCGCCCCGGCCCGGCGGCCTGATGGCAAATAGAACCGCTTGTGCTATTAGCACTGTGATACACAAGCTGAGGGCAAAGCTATCAACCAATTTTCCTCTTACAGAGCCTGGAGGGGAGGGGAAGGATGAGTAATTCCAACCCCAGGGTGCGCAGGGTGAAGGCTGGCAGGGGGCGAGGGTGGCAAAGCAAAGGGCCGAGGCAGATCCCCCTTGGAGCATCTTTGCTGGCACCAAAAAGCACCAGCTGCTGTGGATAACACCCCAGGAATGGGGCACAGGCTGGGATCACCCCGGGTCCAGGCCAGTGGCTGGCTGGCTGCAGCAGGAGCATCACCCCAGGGCTTTAACAGAGGGATTCCCACCAGGGAGGAGAGGATTCACCCTGTGGTTGACCTCTTACCAAGCCTTTCCATGTTTCTTATTTTCCAAACAGCTGCTTTCTTGTGGGCAAATAACACTCACCCCCTCCGGGCTGCCACCGCGGAGGGTGGACAAGTCACACGCTTGGGGACAAATCCCAGAGCTGCCACGTTCTACAGCACGAGAAAGAAGCGGACCCAGCTGGGCTGCAGGGCTTGCTTGACCCCAGCACCCTGGGACAAAACACTCCCGCACCGACCCCAAAATCAGCGGGAACTGCCCTGCCACACGATGAGTCAAGGCAAAAGGCTTCGCTGCTGCCACCGCGACGCCAAGCCCGGGTGCCTCTCCCGCTGATGCTGTTCAGCCTGACAACATCTTTTTGATTAAATTCTCCAGCTTTCAGGGTGCTGTGCTGCCTGGCAGGTAATACTTAGGCTGCTAACGGGATGTTTCATCTCCGCCTTCCCCTCCTCTGCGCAATACTGAGGGCTACGTGTGCTCCCTTCCCTGCTTGGGTCTGCGCAGTCAGTAGGTGTTTATCCTCTCCTCAGCAGGCAGGCGGGGGTAGCAAGGCCCTCGAGGAGGCTCAGCAGTATCCTGGGGTGGCAATAGACCAAAATTGCTCTGTATAAGCCCTCTGGGATGGATAGTACAGGAAAAAAGGAAAAAAAACAGGGCTGTTGGAGGGTCCTGCCTCCTCCTGTGTGATGTCCCAGTGGGTCCGGCCAGCCCCCGTGATACAGCCCTGCACGGGTTTTGTCTTTGCCTTGGCTTCGTGTGTAAAGCAAGCAAAGCATGAGCTCGCTTTACCTTCAACATACATTTCCATCGCTGCTGGGGCTGTACCGAGCACGCAAAGCCTCTGAGCTCCTTTGCACGTGCCTTGCCCCTGTGGAGCCCAGCAGCATCCCCCAAGGGCCCACATCTCACCCCAGGCTGGAGAAATTCATGCTCGATAACTGCTGTGACAGCTCCTGCAGGCTCTGGCTTGGCGGTTTATCTGGGTGAGATGTGCTTAAACACAACCTGGACAAAAGGGCAGCGGCAGGTGGGACCGGCTTGTTCCTCACCACCGCCACTGGCCGCGGGGACAGGCGGGCCTGGGCCAGGAGCATCCCCTCCATCTTCCCCAGCAGATGCTCGAAGGCGGCTGCAGAGCTGCCTGACAAGTGACGTACTTGGTCCTGGCCTAAAAATGTCAGTTGGTGTTCTCCTTCCCCGTGACAAGCATGCTGGGGTTTGTTGCTAGTAAAACTGGGGGCAGGAACTCAACAAAACTCCAAATACAGACACGGCAACTGAACTGTCAAAGAAAAAAATTTAACCCTTGATCCTCCTCTGCTTTGATATACCATTTGTTTTTAACACAAAGAAAATAGAAATTCCTTAATTTTAAGCAGCTGCCACGTGGCCCAGGCCAGTGTCGAGGGCAGATGCAGTTCAGAAGCCCTGGGGAGGGGGGACAGGACCAGAGCGGCTGCTCCGCCAGAGCGAGCAGCATCTGACCCCGCCAGCAGCGCCAACCTGCTGCATCCAGCCTGGAGCCCGTGCGCGGAGTCACAGCGATGAGCCTTGTCTTGCTAATAAAATAATTGAACATGATCGCCTGCCCTACTCGGATCATGGCCAATATCCATCACATAAACCTCATCTGCCAAGAGATTTATTTGTTAATTAAAGGGGGGGGGGGGGAAGCCCGGGCAAGGCTCAGTCCTGCTCTGCGTGACCCTGGGCTGCTGCTGCAAAACACAGCCCTGGAGCTCGCGCGGGTTTGCACCAAGTGAACTGGGATCAGAGGGCACCTGAACCCATCCCAGGAAGGCTTGGGCTCCTGCTGCACTGGGGATGGTGGTTTGTTCTGCAATGGTGGAGCACTGAGGGTCTGAAGAGGCTGACTAGGTGATATCTCAGTGCCTGCCCTCCAGCTCTGGTTAGGAGGGTTTGCACCCTGCGCCTTCCTTACCCAACTGGCAGGGAACAGCCTGGCCGCTCCCAAGCGAAAACAATGAGAAAGCAGAAAGATAAAAATGCCCATAATATAACCGTGCTAATAAGCGGCATGACAAGGGTAATAAATGCAGCCTTTCCTCAGCTGCCCTTCCTGCTCCAGAAGCCACCCCTTCATCTAAAGCGCCGGCGGAATTTTTCTCCTTTTCATCACCAAGCAGTCGGCTGCCTGGCGCAGCATTTTTTCCCCAGCGTGGTGCAAAGCACCTGGATCTGATCTCGGGGCCCAGACCCTCAGGAAGGATGGAAATCTGTGAGCACACGGGGCAAACGGCTGCTGCTCCTCACTGGGCCATCAAGGCTGAAAAAGGAACTGCTCCAATCACTCTTTTGGGGGGATTTAGAAGTGTGTGTGTGTTTTCAAGTTTTCAAGTCCTCTGGACTTGGCTCCAGATGCTTTAGGTTTTGGTATTAGGAATTAATTCTTCCTGGATGCTGCCAAGGTAACCAGCGAGCCGGGATCCAGAAGCACAACCCCACATCCCTGGGTTACAATGAGAAGTAAAGGATTTCAACCCCGGGGGGAAAATCCCTTCGGTCATACACAAACGATATGAGACACACTAGTTTTGTCTCTACATGAGCAAAATCCCATGTTTCTGCCCCTTGGAGGTTGGGCAAAACCTGGGATTTACGGGAGGTGTGGGCCAGCATCCTGGGGCTGTCAGCTTTTGGTGCTCCCGGGGGAGCCGCGGCCTGGGATGGGCCACGAACCCCCCCGACAGCAAACCCACCCCCCTTGGCTGAGTTCACTGTGCATTAATCAAGAAATATAGGGTATTTTCACGGAAATTGATCAGTTCGAGAACAATTTGCAGACGGAGCAAGGGGCCAAGTGCCCGCGATAACAGCGGCAAACTCGTGTCACCAGCCCCCGTTTTTACGCAGCCCCGTTTCCACGAGCACCCTGGGCTTTCCCCCATGTTCGCATTGCACGGACACATCCCTCCTCTCACCCCAGCCTGGCTTAGGCCACAGCGAATGATACACTAAATAGATCGGGGGGGGGGGGGGAATCAATCCATATCTTTTCCTTTCTCGGAGCATGGGCAGCTCTGCAGGGAAACCCTGCTCGGCGGGAGCAGGGCAGCCCGGCAAAGCCAGGCGGATGCTGCAGCCACGGGCCCCCAGCTCCTCTCATCCTCCCCAGCCTCTACCTCGCTGTTGAAGCTGGCACCAAAGGCAAAACCTGCCTGAGATGATTTTTCTTTCTTATTTTCTATCTTTCACATTCTTTGCACAGCCCTTCTGTCTGGCGGTATGCTAACACTGCCACCAAATTGAAGTTGGAAGATTAGAGCAATCAAATCCATTTCCACAGGATACATTTAACTGGACAGGTTTTGCTTTAAACCTAAGTACCCTACTGGGGATTCATTACCAAAATCCATCCGCTTCCCATTTGTTTCTAATGGGAGGGAAGATGAGGTTTGAATAATTAAAAGCCAGCTCCTCTCTGCCTGCCGCTGGACGGAGCGAGACTGTGCCGCTGCTCTGCCCGCTCACCTCTGCTCCGGTGCCCGAGCCCCGCGCTGTGCGGCGACCCTGCAAAACCCCAGCTGTTTATAGCATCACAGAACGGTTTGGGTCGGGAGGGACCTTCAAAGCCCACCCAGCCCAACCCCCCGCAGCGAGCAGGGACATCCCCAACTCGACCAGGTTGCTCAGAGCCCCGTCCAGCCTGGCCTTGGATGGTTCATGGGACGGGGCATCTCCCACCTCTCTGGGCAACCCGGGCCGGGCCATCAACATCATCGTAACAAATTTCTTCCTTATATCCAGTCTGAATCTCCCCTCTTTTAGTAAAAAAACATCACCCCTTGTCCTGTCGCAACAGGCCCTACTAAAGCGTCTGTCCCCAGTAGCAAAGCCCTCCAAAACCCCACCTGGCTCCGATTTGCAGGACCCTGGCTGGGACATGAGCTCCCAGGATGGGCCCTGGCTTTGCAATGCACCAACTCATCACCAGGTGAAACAAGTGTTTTAAAAATATCTCCCTAAAGAAGGAGCAGGGGAACAGCCACTGACTTTTTCCAGCTTAAAGCTCTCCCAAATTCTGGTGTGTGGTTGCATCAGCTCGGAAAGGCTGGGCTTGGGCATGTCGGACAGCCATCGCCTTCCCTTGCAAGGGCAGCGGTGGAAAGTGATGACAAATTCCTCCAGTTAATTAAAAAGCCCAACTCCGACAACGTAGCAGAGCTTTTGAAGTAATTTATGACCATTTATTCATTTTGTCCCAGCACAATCTCTGTGGAAATGTAAAATTCAGCTACTGTATGATTTTCTCTTTACATTGACTAGAAGGAGAAAGAGTGAATAGATTCTGTTAAATTAATTATCAGCATTGATTTCTTGTCTTTTTTATATTTTCATCCCGAGACAGAGCCCTCAGTAACTTTGAAGAATCTCTAGCACTCAGGCTTGGAAAATTGATCTAGCAGTTTCTGTGAAGCAGCATTTCCAAGCTCCCCTTCCTCAAAATACACTCTAAATGTTAATTTGCATGCTCGAAAGGAACCGGGTGATTTGTCATTATATTTGCCTCCTCTCCCCTCTCCCAGATGTAGCTACTCGTTCCCTTCTTAATTGATTTTCATATTTAGATTCAGTTCTAGGGAAAGTAATTTGGGGACTGAATCAGAGAGAGAATTAATAGCTGACAACAAATGGGAACTTCGATGGGACTTCATTAGGCCATCGGAGCGCCCAAACTGGTCCTCTCTTCCTCCAGCGGTTTAATTTTCTTCATCTATTATAAATCATTCTATTGAAAAATAGTTACTAAATAGAGACTCCTCACTGCTTCTGCAAAGCAGAGGCAAAAGCTGCCAGATAAGGGGGAAGAAAATGTCTGCAAACATTCGTTGGAGTAAAAGCCCTGGAGGGTCTTTCGCGGCTCCGTCGGCAGCTCGGGCGTGCAGGATCCTGCTCCATCCCTGCAGCCTGGGGCCGGACCCAAAGCAAGGGGAGCACGGCCAGCAGAGGCGGGTGTTGCAGAGCCCGGTGCGGTGCCTGTCCCCACCCAGGCACGGCAGATTCGCCCCGGGATGCGCCCGCATGCAGCGGGAGCAGGACCTGCACCGGCGCGGGGAGAGGAGCCCCAGGAGGTGCCCGACGCCCCCAGAAGAGACCCTGCGTCCTGAGGGCAGCCAGGGAAGCGCACCCACGGAAAACAGCATGGAAATCTCCCAGGAAAATTGTGTTCCGGGCCTTCTGCAGCTGGCACCCGCAGCTTGGGAGCCCTTCGCCGGCAGAGGACACCCGGCAGCGCTCGCATCCCCTCCCCGCACAGGGACCCCGAAGCACACGGGATGCTCGTGATGGCCAAATAAGCCGCGAGCTTTGGTTGGAAGAAGCCAGAAGCCCCAGGACACGCTGGTGCTGGCGAGCCCTGCTGCCCCTGGGGCTGCTCTGAGCCTGCTGGGGCTGCCGCCAGGCCTGCCATAGCTCAGGCAAGCCCCTGAGAGCCTCTCCCATCCCAGAGCCCTCATTAACATTAATGAGCAGTCACCAGGATACCAGGCGGTGCAGCACTGCTCCAGCTGATGGGAATTACCTAGCACCAAATAGCTCCCTGGGCTGACCTATCCAGGGAGCTGCGGTCCCGCTTCAGCTCTGGTTTTACTCTTTGCATGTTTAGCACCTGGACTTGTGAAAAAAACCCCATCTTTTAAGGAACAAATGTTTTTCCACCAGTACGTGTCATTTCAGGGCCACTCCAAGGCTGGCTGGAGAAAGCAGTTCCTTCCCCTCTCCTACTGTTCTAAACACAGTTAATTCTTTTATAAATTAACTTGCACAATGTCACAGTACATTACCTCACCTTGGAATATTTTTATTCTGAACTTTGCATGGCTGATAAATGGCACAATGCTTGGATTTTCTCTGGGGATGTTTTACCCATAATGTAACTTATTAAAATACAGCTGACTGCAGAAGAAATAGCACTTTTTTCGACAGGGTCCAGGTTATCCAGTGAAACACAGATAATGAATAATGGTTTACGGCAAAACTGATAATTCAGCAGCTATTATATAGACTGGCCCTGGGGTTTCCTTTAATCATCGGAGAGTGCTAGGCAGGGTGCCATGGACCACCGGCTAGCTGGAAAGCAGGGGTCCCCAGGAGGGGAATGGCACAAGGTCACCACGAGGGGTGACAGCGCGGGTGAGCCCTGCCCACCACGATGCCCCTGCCCGCTGTGCCAGGGAGCTGTACCCACTTCCACAGACGTCGTGGTTTATTCCAGCATTTTATCCCTGGCTGTGAAATGCTGCTTTATTTATAGCAGGGGCCAAGAGGTAAAGCAAAGTGGTCTTATTTCTACACGTGTCTGCTTTCTCCCGTGTGTAGGGCAGGACGAGGCAGTGGTGCCCAAGCCACAAGCAGGAGCCTCATCTCGCCCAGCACCGCCGGCTGCGCCGCCAGATTGGGGGGTACACGTCCCTTGGGGTATCCCATCCCCTGCCAGCCAAGGGAGGGGATCCCAGCCCTGCTGGCTGTCCCCAGAGAGGGGGGAAGGGTTTTCTCCCTCCCAAAGATTCAAGGACGCTGAGCATATTTCTCCAGTTATTATCCACATTTGCCAAGGCTGCCCCTCTTTCCTCCATCAGCTACAGCCAGCTCCAAAGGTGTTAGGTGTTGCCATCAGCTGGCCAACACCTCCTGCCAGCCAGTCCCCCTGCACACCCCATGGCAGAGGGGAGGTGGCTGTCACACCATCCCATCCCTGCTCCCAAACCAGCTCCAGTTGTGGCCACCAGCAGCCTAGCTTGGGCCCAGCACTTGCTGAACGACAATTTCAGCAGGCAAGAAGAGAGAAGGCAGCTCCCACCAGGGCCAAGAAGTGGACACAAGCCCTGATGCTCCAATCTTTCCACATTTCTAGAGACAGACACGTGCCACATACCTCAGGGTGCCAGGGACAGCAGTGGCTCCAGAATGAAGGCACCAGGATGCCTCCAGCAGCATCACAGCTCCTCTGCGAGGTGGGGCTGGGGGAAGCTGTGGGGCAGAGGGGGAAGCCGTGGGGGAGGCAGCCCTGCTCACCTGGGGCTGCCTTTAGCCCTGCTCACGAGCAGCACCTGCCTCCGGCCTCCTCCCTCCCCAAAAGAGAAAGGAGATGCAAACCCTCTTTTTCCCTTTCCCTCCCTTTTATATCACCCTGAGCCAGGGAGGGTCTGTTAACCCTTCCCTGCCTGCAGGCCCTTGGCTGTGCCCCAGCCACCCCCCCGGGCCAGGCAGCAAGGGAACGTCACACGGAGAGCTGGTGCCTCCGTGTTGGTCCTGTCCCATTTCTTCCCCTTCTGGCCCCCCGTCACCACTCAGGGTATTGCTCGCTGCTACCAGTAGTGATGAGAAAAAGCAGACAGTAAATAGGCTCATTTTGTGAAGCAAGGTTAACCCAGAGATTAAGCGGCAGCGGGGCAAATGGAGCTGTTTGAAGGATCAAGGAGTTGGAGGGGGGACGTGATGGGCAGGGAAGGAAGGTGCAATATGCCCTCAGGCAGAGAAAGAGAGCAGTCTGGATCACTCCCGCCAGCCAGCGTGATATCATCCAATGGGCAAACTGTGTTGTGTTGGGAGGCTCGGGCTGGCCCCAGCCCGGTGACACCCGGGGATGCTGCCGGGACCGCCACGGGCTGCTGGGTAACGCTAAGTGACCACTTAAGCGCTGTGCCTCGGTTTCCCAACTCGCACCCCGAGGCTAACCTCAGTTATCAGCAGCGTCGGCAGCGACATGTCACACGTCCGAAGTACAGTGAGAATCTCTGCAGAGAGATGTAAATCCAAGTCAAACACTTCTTCTTCATATCTCTTGGGAAGATGAGACGGTAATTAGCTCTGACAGCAGGATCCCAGCTGGCAGGAGGGCAGGAGCACAGTCTCGCTCGCAAGCACCAGCCGCTGCCTGCCTAGAGCTGCCTCCCTGGTCCTGCCTCGTGCCACAGCATCACGATTTCATTCCCGGTGGGGCTTGTAGAATCCAGGGGTTTGCACGCGTGGGCTCTGCTCAGTGTTTAGTCGGGTTTAAACTAGCTTCTCTGTCCTGCCTGCAGCCGAGCCTGGCCGGGCCATCTGGGATGCCCGTTATCAGCAGCGTGAGGGGCTGCAGCTCCAAGGCTTCGCTTAAACTGCCCCAGACAGTATCCAAAGACCTCCCTTTTACTGATTAGCAGGCAGTTGTGTTTACATCTTCTCGAGACTCTTCCTCCTCTCTTTAATAAATACCTCCTCTTCCTTCAGTGGCAAATCCACCTGTGCAGTCAGGAGCCCCCGAGGCCCGACCGCAGGAGCTGCTGGGGCAGGGAGATGCCCGGGAAGCGGGGGGGCAGCCGCTGCCTTCCCAAATCCCTTCTTCATTATGCACAATGAACACTTGAAAATCTGACCCGAGGTGGCTGTTGTTGAGTCATCCTCTGTTTAATTGCTTGCAAATATTACACTGTCTCGCAGTGTGGGCTGTAAATTACCAGCAAATAAAATGTAGAAGCTGCTTTACAGCTAATATATTGCTTCTTGGGAAATTTTTGGATTAAATGAGTCTTCCTGCTGAGGTAATCGCCCCTTCCCTGGGGATCAGGCTCTGGTGAGGGGTGGGGAGCTGGGGCAGGGGATGCTGCCCTCTCACCAGCCCATGCCTGCCCCTTGGAGGTAGGAAGAGCCATGGGGAGGGTAAATCACAGAGGCATCCAGTCCAACCGCTGTGACAATGTTTGTGCCACTTGCTGAGAGCCTCAGAAGCGCCAAGCGCTATTTATCAATATTCCCCAATACCCTCCGAGGTGGGTCTTTCTGAAGATTTCAACATGAGGGTTCGTTAAGTGACTTCAAGTGAAAAAGGAAAAGCCACTATTCAGCAGTACAGATTTCCCCAGAGGCGTCTGTATTATCGTCTTCCCAGTTACGACTGACTTATCCTTGACGTGCCTGGCTTGGCACACACGCTGCAAATTGTTGCTCCGGTTGTGAATCCAGGCTGTCTCGATGGCCGGGCAGAGGGGGTGAAGTCACCGCCGGTGCCAGCATCCCTCTGTCTTCCCGGGCAGTCCCCAGGGGCCTGGGCTGTCCTGCTGCCCATGCACGAGGCTGGGGCATCACCCGTTGGTGATGTCTCCTAAGCTCCAGCCATGGCCAGCCCTAGATGGATAAAAATTGTTGCAGGAAATTTTGAGATTGGGATGAAGCTGGGAGATCTCTGCTGTGAGCTGATGAAGCGTTTGGGGCAACTTGGCTGGTGCCGTGTGGATCTTCATGGCCACGTTCGGTGGTGGCCTGGGTCTGGCAGGGTTTCTGCCAGCAAGCAACCCTGTTGGGAAGGTCTCCAAGAACAGGACTGTTGAAACTGTCTCCAAGTTAACCTAATTTATTAATTCCCATCTCTGGACTCCAAGGTCATCTGTCCATCACCAAAATGCATCCATCCCAGGGAAAGGAGCTGGCAGTTGTTTGAGAACCTGAGAAAAGGTGATGAGAAGCAGAAAACACCAGCGGTGCTGCTGCGACACCTTCCAAAAATAGATGGTGGCCAAGCAAAGGAAGAAAAAAATGTCTCCCCTCCCTGCCTTGAGCTGTTTGGGTTTTTTTCAGGCACACAATTAGATGAATTAGAGGGTTACAGAGAGGCCCGGGGCTGAGCCACCGCCGGGGGAAAGTCCCGCTGGGGATTTGGCCCCAGCACCGGCTGGTGACGGCTCAGGAAGGCGGCAGGACCTCCAGTCACATTAAAACAACAAATTTCTGACCTGTGGCAAGCATGAAACGATGGCTTGGAAGTGGTTTGTTCGTGACTAACAGGAAATAAGATTTCACATAGTTTCTAGATCCTTCTCCTAGTTGTGCTGGAAGGAAACGGTACTCTGAAGCAAAGTGTGTCGTGTCCGTCCCCCCCCCCCCCCCGAAAATCAAGGTTATTTCAAGGTTTTATAACTTCCCATTGGCCATCAGAAACCAGGAGGCAAAATCAACAGCAGCCTCGCTCAGAGGTACCCCGACCCTCTGCATCCCTCTGACTTCTTAGAAAAGGCAAACTAAGTGTTAAGGAGCGCTACTGCTTTTTCCCAATCTCCCTCTGTAACTCTGAGACAAAGGATAATTAATTGATGAAGGAGACTCTTTCTATGAAGGCACTTACTCTACTTTGCAAAGGAACGCAAACTATAATTAGCAGGCTTTTTTTTCTTTTGGTGCAACCTGCAAACCCTCAGCAGGCCTTGGGGGCTGCCGCGCAAGGATGGATCGTTCATAGGTGTTGGGCAGGGGTCAGTCCTTCAGGCATTTCAGCAGCAGCTGGTGGCACAAATGAGGACTTTTCAGAATCAGACAGTGAGCTTAGCTACTTTTCAACTCAAAGCATCACCCTGAGGCAGGGGGAGATGTGTCCGTGGTCTGTCAGTCCTGGTGTCTCCATCATTGACGGCTTTTGAAAGTCCTGCAGGTTCCCGCTCCTCCCCATCTGCCTCAGACACCTCGCCGTGACTCGGGACTGCAAAGGAAAATCACAGTCCCTATGAAAAGAGGTGGAAAATGAGATTTATGCATATGTCAAGGATGAAAAGATAGAATGATATTTCGGGGTGCCCAGCTGGTGTGTGCCTTCCCAGGGCTTGGCCAGCACCTCCCGCGGACGGTCCCTCCCTGGCTGGGCACCCAGCTCACTCTTTATTTGGAAAACACTTCCCATTCCTTAGAAAAAGCCTGGGGCAGCCAGAAAGCCATTTCCTCTCCGAGAAGGCCCTGGAAGAGAGCAGAAGAAGCGGAGAGGAAGGAAGCTATAAAGCAGAGGAAGCTGTAAGGCATTCAAAACCTTGGTACGGCAACACTCAGCAGCTGGAAAGGAATAAAAGAGTATCTGGTCTTTGTTCACCCCCGGAGCCACAGCTTTGGCAAAGATGAGCAAGAACAATAAAACTTCCACCAGCCCTAGGTTTTCCTTGATGCGTGTTAAGGATTTTCTCAACAGGAACTCTGAATAGTGTGAATAATGGAAAACATTTTTGTTGCCTCTAGGGAGGAAGATGCACATGAAGTGGTTTTTCCTGGCCAGGTCGTGCTGGCAGCAGCCCTGGGTGCAAATAGCTGCTGTGCAGCTTTCAGGAGCCACCCTTGGAGAAAGACGGGAAGGAAACGTGTCCTTCCCTCCTTCCCTCTCTCCTTCAGCTAATTTTGTATTTCTCTTTCTGGCCGTGCTGCAGAAAGTAATGAACGTGGGTGATTTGCCATCAGATAAATGGCATGCCATTAGCTGCCTGTTTAGAGACCATATTTCCTCCTTGTGATGAGAGCTCAATATCTTTCCAATGAGTTATTACTTGGAGATCTTCTAGACCTGGACTTTAAGTACTGAGCAATTACTGCACCGTAATTCCAGGGCTGCTCGCCTCCCTGCTAGACACAGTCTCTTAAGCCTCATCAGGTTGACTGGAGGAAGCTTTTTCAGTTTTAAAAGAATGGCTTAATGGCAGCCGTTTCAAGCAGCTCCCTTTCCCTTCTCCTTTCCCATCCAGCCTTTTCAGTCACCCGCTGCAATCTCCTCGCCCTGCCCAGCAAAGCTGAGTGGTGATGCAGGGGGTTGCTGGGGCTCCAGGGACCAGGGATGCAGCCTGCAACAGGAGTATGTTGGAAATAACAGAAAAGTGGCCAAAACCTTGCACCTACACATGCATTAAACCACAGCACTGCTGCCCGTTATGGCCAGGCTCTCCTGGGGGCTGGCACAGCTGCACGCCCCAGGCCAGCATGTCCCAGCGATGCAGCCCATCGCTAACCCTGCTCCCACCTCCACCACTGCCAGCTCCAACGGCCTCGGGCAAACTCCTTCCTCTGCTAGGGCTGTCTTCCCTATTTGCAAAGCAGGAAGCCCTCTCCTCCACTTTGGGAAAAGCCCTTTGCCCTGGGACACAAGTCTGGAGCCACGTTTGCATCTTTAATACAATGGTTGTGCTCCAAGCTCCCAGTCAAGCCTGGAGCTCGGTGTGGCAGCCGTGGAGGCTCGAGCGGTGGTTTTGTCTTTAAACCTCATTTCTGGGGGAGTATCAGCACGTCCTGGTCTTTTCTGTATCTCAAGGGAGTAGTGGGTGATGTTGGGGGGCCACATTTGGAGCTGTTTGAACAAAACATTCCCAAGATATGCCCATTTTCCTCTCCTAAAAATGAATTATGAAAGCAATAGGTGCTCCCTCAAGCCTTGCATGGAGCTGGAGTTGAGCCCAGCTCCCGTCTGACATGATCGTAGCACGGGTTGGAGGGAAGTGCTGCGGTTGTGAGATACAGGTGCTATAAATGTGAAGGAAAAGCACCAAAATTTTGCAAGCAGGTTGAGCCAGCCCTTGTGCTCCCAACATGTCCAAGCACAGGCAGTAACGCTGCTTCCCTCAGGGGCTGGAGGCTGAAGGGAGAAGATGTACCCGGAAGCAACGTCCCTTTTAGCAAGCACCAGCAGCTCCTCTGCCTGAAACCTGTGCAATCGCTGCCAGAGATTTACTCCCAAAAAGCAGATTTCTTTTTTATGAAAGAATACAGCACAACAAGCAGAAAACTCAGGGCTAAAGCCGTTAATGCAGAGTTCACGGTGCCCGGGGCATCTTATGCATTTTTAAACATCTCAACCTGCAGAAGTGGGAAAAAAAGGCAGCCAAGGCCTGCAGCCGTCCCGCTCGGCTCCTGCTGCGGGCACCTCCGCTTCTTCCCAGCACCGGGGCACCCGGGCTCCGTGCGAGGCCCCAGCAGCCGGGCGCTGGGACGGGGCAGGGCGCAGTGGGGTGGGATGCTGTGTCATGGCATCAGGGAGATGAGATCGGCAGGGATGTGACGCAGCAGGGTGGGATGCAGTGGGTTAGGATCAGTGGGATGGGGTCAGTGGGAGAGGATGCAGGGGGAGGGGATGCAGCGGGAGGGGATGCAGCGGGAGGGGATGCAGGGGGAGGGGATGCAGCGGGATGGGGATGCAGGGGGATGGGGATGCAGGGGGAGGGGATGCAGCGGGAGGGGATGCAGGGGGAGGGGATGCAGCGGGATGGGGATGCAGGGGGAGGGGATGCAGGGGGATGGGGATGCAGTGGGATGGGGATGCAGTGGGATGGGGATGCAGCAGGATGGGATGCAGCGTGAGGGGATGCAGGTGCCAGGGTGCAGCGAGCCATGATGCAGCAGAGAGACCGAGCACCTGCGGGTGCCTCCCCAGCCCTGCTGGGAGCCGCCTCAGGAGCAGGCCCCAGCTCTTGCAGCACTCCCAACAACCAACGCTCAGCACGTGGGTTTGTTCATGAATGACAAACTCCTATTCATTAAAGAACATTTCTAATGAGCAATTAAAGACCTAAGTAAGCCTCAGAGGGAGGGATGGATGGATGGACGGATGGATGGATGGATGGATGGATGGACGGATGGATGGATGGACAACGAGCACCATGACACCCCTGATTTACCAGGGCAAATGCTGTGTTACAGGAGAAATCATAAAATGGAGCTAGCCAGGAAACTTGCTATTTTTTCTCTCTCTCTTTTTTTACCCTGTCCTGGGACAAGCCAGGCAAGGTGTCCCGCGCCACGGTCAGGTTTGTCTCTCCTTTTCCCTCCTCCTCCTCCTCCAAAAAAAGGATTATTCTTTGCAGCACTGGGGTTTTCTTTTGAATGACCAAGTAATAGAACAAACCTACGGGAGATATTTCAGCCTCCCAAATTGCTGACGTTGAAACGTATCCAGGAGACGAGGCCAATACTGGGAGTATTTTAAATAGATCAAATAATGATTGCCTTGCAAAGCCAGATTTTTATGTCTCAGGCCTCAGGCAGGTAGAGTTCAAGTGTGTTTCAACAGTGTATTAATAGCGTATTAATGAAGTCCGCTTACGCCGCTTGCGATCTTCAAAGGCACTCTTGTTTTTGAACTGTAATTGTCCACTGAGAAATGACAAAACAAACAGCAATTACACTGGAAAAGGGATTTTTAAAAAATTATGCCAGTGGGACTGGAGCTTATAAAACAGCATTAGTGATATACACACATTAAACTGTTGCCAATTACTGGAGAATTGAAAGCACAGAAGTGCCTTGTTTTCCTGTTTTCTTTCCTTTCCCTTTTTCTTATTATTAATTTTTCGCAGTGAGGGTGATGCCCAGGGATGAAGGCAGACGGTGCGTCTGCAGCCAGACCCACGAGGAGCCCCCGGAATACCCCCACGTTGGGATGGGGACCCGGGCGGGTCCTCTGGCACCCCTGAGCTCGCAGGAGATGCGGTCCCTGAGATGCCAAATAATTCCTCTGCACCAAGGTGCCCGATGCAGCCGCGGCGCCGGGAGCTCCCTTCCAGCATCGCTGCCCGGTAGGAGCAAAGCTACACGATGTGCCCTGAAAACTGGTCCAGCCTCTCGAAAAAGATGAAAGCTTACCCAGCCAGAGAACATTTTTATTAGCATGATGCTAATAATTCATTATTTTTATTAGAGTGGTGCTGTCCCTCTACGTGCAATCTGCAGGATTCTTCCTCATGAGGTAATATAACCCACACTGGACCCGGTGTGCGGAAAACTGTTGATAACAACGCAGGGCCATTTATTTTGTGTGGTATTGTTAAAGTGAAGACACCAGCCAGGCAGCGGTGGCCAATTACTGTCAGCTCCTACCTGAAAATAGGGAAAAATTCCCCTTCCTAGGAAGGAGAAACAGAAGTTATGGACCGGACTCGCTGCTGCGGCAGGCAAATAATAATAATAATAATTTCTGTGTTTGGAAAGATTAGGAGCTGAAGTGCTCCCTGCCTGCTCTGCCATGTCGGGCTCCCACCTCTATTTTTGAAGCGTTTCTAGTTTCAGACTGGTTTTCTTTACCTAAAGTACACATTTCTATTAAAAATAGAGAAGCGTATTGTTGAGACCCAGCCTACTGTAATTTAAGTACCTTGTATAAAAACATTAAGCAACACATGGTTGCTGTCAGCTCTATAAAGAAGCTCTAAAACTGCTGAAGCGTTAGAAGGCTCTGGCTGAAGGGACGGATCCAGTGCCTGCCGGCACCGCTACCCTCCAGAAATGCCGGCAAAAGAAGTACCTCTCTGCATCAACATTTTCCACTGATTGAGTCACTGCGAAACTGAAGAATTTGGGATGAGAAAAAATGGAAAAGTTAATTTGCTTTTCCCTGCCTGTGAATAAAACCTAAGTAATATATTAATTTTAAAACCACAAAGAATATGAAAATTGGGAACAAAGCACTCAGCTCCCTTGTTGCAGATAGTACTTATCTTGTTTAGGAGATCAGTTTTAAATGCATGCTCAGATAAGCTTATTTTTTCATCTGGAGCTAGCACATTTTAAATGGTTTTATTTAACTAATAAACCCCATTTTTTATGCTGGTTTTTAGGCATCTTAAATTGAAAACCAATTTCCATCTGAATAGACCATGGCACATGTTGTGAGTCCAAAATTAATAATAATCTCATAAAAAAGAAAT
This sequence comes from Phalacrocorax aristotelis, assembly GCF_949628215.1. NCBI lineage: Eukaryota > Metazoa > Chordata > Aves > Suliformes > Phalacrocoracidae > Phalacrocorax > Phalacrocorax aristotelis. Next base: position 12,627,020 of record NC_134291.1, read on the forward strand.
GCATCATTCCCTATAGTATAACATAATAAAATGCAAACACAAAGAATTGCCATAAATATACATTAAGCTACATAATTGCTTAAGTAACCTCGCATACATAAAGTGTTTTCTTCTGTTTAGCTAAAAAGGAGTAGTAAAGAAAGTAAACCTGCTGGTTAGTGGTTACCAACCAAGAATGATCAAGTTAAGAAAATAAATAAAATGTACAAATGAGAAACAAGGTTAAAGCCGATCACTTAAACCAAGATTTCTGCTTTGCTAATTTAAATCATGATTAAAATGGGTGGCTGAAATCAATTATCTCCAAAGTCTTTGGTTTTAAAGCTCCTTCCACCCCAGGGAGGGCTGGGGAAGGGTGGGGGGCAGCTCGGGCATGGTGGGGCATGGTGGGTCATGGTGGGATGATGGCAGGGGGTCGGCCGAGTCTCACCCCGCCTGTGGCTGTTGGGCTGGTGCTAAACGCTCATGGATTTAAAAAAAAGAGGTAAATTACAAGTGCCAAGAGCTGCCCAGCGGCATTAAACCCTTCCCAGCCCTGGCTCCGTCAAACGCCGCACGCTTGGAAAGGCGCTTGTTCCACAGTTGTTCCTGACTGCGTGGGTCAGGACGATAAGCCAGGGATTCAGGGAAAGCCAACAGTATTAGAAAAGAAGCAGCGTGATGGTTGATGCACATCCCACGATGTCCGGGAAACGATGGGTGGCCCAGAGCCATGGAGTGGGGAGATGGTGTCCCAGCAGCCACCAAATCCATCCCCTCCCAAGTTTATATAAGTAGGGTATGCAGGTTTTAGAGGAAAGCATTAACAGGGGTGCTCCCAGGTAGGTGTCCTACACACCGGGCAGCATGAGAAGGGGCAGCAGAGGCGTGCCAGCCCCACGGCAGTGTCCCAGCCGCTGACCCATCCCACTTTGACATGCGGCAGCACCTTGCTGCTGCCATCACTCTTAGGGTGCTGTGGGGAGCCCAGAGATCTGCTGTGTTCACAAAGCCCTACGGCAGCACCCACGCCAAGACCCCCTCGATCCCATGCATGGCCATGCCACCACCCATGGGTTTCCCACCACGGGGGAGCAGGGAGGGCTTCATATCCCTCCACGCTGGGCTCCCATGGCCCTTTGCACTGCTCTCGAGGAAGTGTAGTAGATGGGGAGTAGATGGGGAGATGTCTGAGGAGCTGGTCTGGGATTTTAGCAGGGCCTGAGGCAGCCCAGGGGGTGTGCAGGGACGTGGTGGTGCCACTGCCTGCTGGCTACAGCAGCACCCTGGGAAGACACTGAGTTAGAAAAAAATACAATTCCTTCCTGGCATCTCTTGCTCTGACTAGCTTCCAAAGCGCACCCCCGCTCCTGAGCAAACCAGACCATCTTCCTTTCATATGAAAGAGAGAGGCTCAGCAAGATGCAGCAATAATCTGTCGTTCTCTATTCCACTGCTCTGTGAGGAGCCTCTGGGGATGGTGAGGAAGGAAAGGGACCTCAAAATAGTGGCAGACTTTCTGTGCAGCTGGAGAAGCTTTCTGGAACAAAGAAAAACCTGGAATAGAATCGTAGCATCATAGAATGTCCTGAGCTGGGAGGGACGCCCCGCAAGGACCATCGAGCCCAGCTCCCGTCCCTCCACAGGACACCCCAAATTCACACCGTGTCTCTGAGGGCCTGTCCAAGTGCTTCTGGAATATCGCCAGGCTGGTGCCGTGATGCCTCCCTGGGGAGCCTGTGCCAGGGCTCCACCACCCTCTGGGGGAAGGACCTTCCCCTAATGCCCAGCCTAACCCTCCCCTGGCACATCTCCCTGCCGTTCCCTCGGGGCCTGGTGTTGGTCACCAGGTCAGCCAGGTGAGTGACCTTGTCATGGAAGGAAATCAAGTTTGATAGGCAGGACTTTCCCCTCGTGAGCCCGTGCTGGCTGGGACCAATGGCTGTGCTGTCTTTCAGGCGTTTTTCAATAACCCCCAGAATAATCTTTCCCACAGTTTTGCCAGGCACAGCAGTGACACTGACGGGCCTGTAGTTACCGGGGTCATCCCTGCTGCCCTTCTTGAAGACTGGGACAACATTTGCCAGCTTCCAGCCAACTGGGACCTCTCCAGATCCCCAAAAGCACTGAAAAATCATTGAGAGAGGTCTCGCTCTGACATCAGCCAGCTCTTTAAGTACCCTCGGATGAATCCCATCAGACCCCATCGACTTCCAGGGATCCAGCTGGAGCAGCAAGTCACACAGGGGTCTGGGGTTGATTGGGAGTTTATCACTGCCACAGTCATGGGTCTCTAGCCCAGAGAACTATGGGGGTCCCTGGGCCAACCATTGGTGCTGAAGACTGAGGCGAAGAAAGCATTAAACGTCTCTGCTTTCTCTAAGTCCCTGTTTGCTCATCAAGCAACGGGCCGATGCTATTTCTGGCCTGCCTTTTGCCATTAACATATTTTAACAAGCCCCTTTTGTTGCCCTCACAGTACTGGCCAGCTTCAACTCCAGCTGAGCTCTGGCTGCACAGATTTCCTCCCTGCAGTGGCAAACAGCATCTCCATAGTCCTCCCATGTCGCCTGACCTTGCTTACACTGGCCATATACTTTCTTTTTTTGCCCTATTTATAGAGAAAAATCCCTGTTCAGCCAAGCCGGCCTTCTGCCTCGCCTGCCTGACTCCCTACACTTTGGGATCGCCTGCTCCCGTGCTCTTAGGAGGTGGTACTTACAAAGTGGCCAGCACTGACGAACCCCGGCACCTTCAGAGGCTTTCCCCCAGGGGACCTTACTAAGCAGTTCCCTGAGCGAGCTGAAGTCTGCTCTCCTCGCACCCAGAGTTGGGGGCTCGCTGGCAGTTTTCCTCTCTTACCATAGATTTTAAACTTGACTGCTTCACGGTCGCCATGGCCCAGGCGGCCCCCTCTGTTAATAAACAACAAATTGAGGAAGGCGCCTTTCCTGGCTGGCTCCCTTAGTACCTGCACCAAGAATTTGTCACCCGGATGGTTTAGGAATCCTCTGGACCCGCCTGTCCCAGCCGTGTGTATTCCCGGTTGACATCTGGCAAGTTGAAGCCCCACATAAGGCCAAGGGCAGATGACTTAGAAGCATCCCTTAGTTCCTTAAAGAATAACTCATCGGTGTCACCCTCCTGGCTGGGTGGCCTATAGTAGACTCCCATGGCAACATCCACTTTATTTGTCTGCACTTTGGTCCTTACCCAGAGGCTCTCAACCGTGCCATCGCCAAGCGCAAGCTCCGTGCACCCCAGCTCCTGCACTAACACAATGCCGCCCGCCGCCTCCCCTGCCCTGCCTGCCCCTCCTGAAGACCCCGGGACCACCCATCGTGGCACACCGGTCACAGCACTCGCCCCACCAGGTTTTGCTTATGCCAATGATGTCACATCTCAGACTGGGCCAAGGCTTCCAGCTGCTCTTGCTTGTTCCTCACGCTGCGAGCATTTGTGTAGAAACACTTCAAGTGCGGAGCGTTGCGCCCATCGCCCCGTGGAGTGCTCTGAAGAATCCCACTAGCACGCAGCTGCTCTAACTTTGGCGTGCCATGCCATTGCTCGTCACTGACTAACCTGGTATTGCCCCCTTCCCCCTACCCCTCCCTACCCCAAGGAAAGGGCTCGGGTGCAAGTGGCATGAAATGCCCTATGTACTTCCTTGGCTGGGAATAGCTAGTAGGACCTGCTTGGAAGAGGTGGGAGGCTTCAAAGAGGCATCTACCATCATCAGCTGGCTGTGGCACCCCAAGGCTGGGACTCCCCAGCGCATGTGCTTTGGAAGCTGGGTTCACTTCTGCTCCCCTACCAACATGTTGTGCAGCCTCGTGTCTCGGCACCGACGGCTCCATCCGCGGGACGGGCCCCTCCGGCCTCAGAGGTGACCGCTGTGCAGTCCCACCCGCGCTTTCAACCCTCCGGCAGCTGATGGTTTCGGACTGAGACCAAAAAGGGCACTGGCAGAGAGAGGCGATGCCTCAAGCCAGCACGGGGGAAGCTGCCCTGTAGCCGGGGCTGCAGGAGCTGGGGATGGGACGATGGAAGGACCAGGCCAGTGTCATCCCTTCTGCTGGAGAGCACAGGCAGAGACTTGGTCTCTGGGAGGGGCGAGAGGCACCTTTGCACCACCCAACCTCGAGAAGGGCTCAGCCCCAGGAGGGTACAGACCCCGCAGCCGGTTCCCTGCCCAAGAGCAGGCAGCAGGGACCGAGGTGCCGCGACTTTTGGTGCCGGCCTGACTTGAGCTCTGGCCCCATCCCAGCTCAGTAATTTCTGAGTTCCTACCACTGCCTTGTTAAACCAAACTAGGAAGAAGCTGAAAGCAAGCTGTGGTAAGGAAAGTGTTTGCGAAGCACCAGCACCAGATGTCGCAGGTCCCAGGTGAGCCTTATCTACCATGAAAAGCACCAGCTCCAGGCTTTCTTTGTCTTGCCAAAAAACAAGCACTAAGGCTAAGCACGGGCCTTGTGCTGCCAAGGGGCATAAATTGGCACCTATTAGCTGTCCTCAGAATAACTCTAACTTGTTTGACATAATGAGGTGATTAAATCAGCATGAGAAATTCTGCTTCTTGACGCCAACAGGACACGGCGAGATAAATTGCTTTTCACATCTCAGCACAATTAGGGAAAGGACAGAGCGCGGTTTGGGGAGGGGGGCGTCTGTATGGGCTTCATTGATCTTGCTGTGCCGTGCCAGCAGCTCCAGGCCTGGGCAAACAGGGAGTCTGCATCAACCCTCAGCCCTGCCTGCTTTGTTAGTGCTCTGAGGTCTGTGGGAACACCAGGATTGCCTAATATGCCTCATTTCACCCATTTCTCAGCCCCCCATACCCACAAGGGCATGCAAGGACACAGCTGCAATGGTTGCCAGCTCTAGTCAACAACTTGCCACCATCTTCCACACCTACTGCCCACGTGTTTTCCTGCCGCCAAACTCTTGCTGTAGAAACTCGGCGCGTTAAAGCTGGCGTTAACACAGACAGACTCCCCAGGGACAGCCTCTGTTAGCAAGGAGCGGTTTGGCAAAGCTTCGCCAGACCGGGGAGAAGGAGCCGGAAAGCTGCTGCGCAGCGCACAGGTCGGGCAGTAAAGGCAGCTGGCCTGGGTGGCGAGGAGCACCCGAGCAGTGTCTCGGGTTGATGTCCTCAGCTGCCAGAGCAGGCGAGCCTCTCCGCACCACAACACAGGAGAGGATCAGCCAGTCATGGGCACATGGGTGAGAGCTCCAGAAATCAACTTTCTGCCAACACCAGCGAACCCAGGAGCTCCCCAAGATCCCAGGCACCTCTCAGATGCTCAGAGACCCCCGGAGCCTCCACGTCAGCACAGCTCTGCAGAGCCCCACCAAGGCACCCGCCTCCATCCCCCTGTACAGACGTTTCCAACAGATTTTCAATGACCTTCAAAGGGTTGACTCTGCTTGGCCAGCCCTCATCTCCGATGATTTGGTGCCTCTCTGGTTCCTGTCATGCAAATGGAGGGATGGTAAATCTTTGGCCAGCAGTAATTCACATCTAGTCATCCCAGGGACTGAAGATAATGAAGGCTTTTGAAATCCAATAGTCCCTAAACACTTTCAGGTGCTGCCTTTGCCTTTCTGTCTTCATGCTGCAGGGACAAATCATTCCTTACAATCCGTGTTCCTGGACCCTCTCGCCTGGACTCCAGAGAAGGATTTCAGTTAGGTCTAGCACAACGTATGGTCATTTGTCATAAAATTATTTTTGTTCATTTGTCTCCATTCTGCCTTTTCAAGCCCTTTTCTTGCGTGCCTCCTCGGCCAAATTCCCAATTCCCTGAATTTATTATCACTATAAAATGGTTGCCTGCTCCACAGCATGACCTAGACGCGCACCCCACTGCGATGCTTTAGAGGCCTTCGTCTGTTCCTATGGCAACTGGAAAAAGCAGCAAGCACTGCAGCCAGCGCAGGGATGGATCCTGCACGGATGCTGACACCCCTTCCCAGCTGGGAGGCTGCAAGGAGGCCTGACAAACATGGGGAAAAAATGCAATGCTGGGAGGAACAGAGCAGAAACACATTTTCCTGGTGCTTTCCCTTCCCTGGTCACCCCGTAGCAGCTCTGTGCTGGGACTGTGCGTGAGCAGGATGGGTGCTTGCTGCTTTGCAGAGGGGCACAGCGTGCTGCGCTGGAAGCTGGAGACAACGGGCACTCGGCAGGCAGTGGGATGGGGATTTAACCACGGGGACTTGGGTATCAGCCCACAGGGCTGCCCGACCATCAGAGCCCACCCGCTGCTGAGGGAGCGCAGCCAGGGTGGTGCAGGGACCTCGCGCCCCATGATGACACCCAGCTGGGCGACACAAAATCCTGTGCCCTGCCGGGCTGCTCTTGCTCTGGTTTCTCACTCTATCCTCCAAGTAAAATGCCTCACACGAACCCGCTCTCTCCAAACCAGACATCTTTGCAACAAAAAGCTGCTACTGCAAAATCTACTGCCTTTAACCTGTTGATAGACATCAATGCCTTTACTGAGGTTATTCCCTTTTAATTCTTTATTAATCTGTTCCCACATCAGGCACTCCATCAGTTTGCCCGGGATCGAAGTGGAGCTGACAGGCCTGTAATTATCCGGGTCATCTCATTTATCCTTTTTAAACGTTGGCAGAGATCTCACCTGGGAAATCAGTGGAGCAGATTCAGCTCTTGGTTTTGACACAGACACGTTTTTGGTTTTCCCCGTGATGGGTCCCTGCCCCCAGGCTGGGGATCCCATGGGAGATCCTGACCAGCACCTTGCGTACAGCCAGAGGCACCACCCCCGTCTCCTGTAGCATCCCAGCTTTCATTAAAAACTGGGAAAAAAACATGGAAGGGTGCCTCGTCCCCTCTGCAGCACAGGGATGGGCTCCTCTGCCGCTTGCAGAGCATGGTCTGGGCTCTGGGTGGGACAGTTCTCAGGTGTCACCACAATATACCCTGTAGTTGCTAAGCATCCCCTGTCCTGGGTCTGCTAGTCACTCCCATGGTGCAGCAGCACGCTTTCCCCCCATTTCCCAGTTAGAAAAACAAATGTCAAAAAAATAAAGCAAATAAGACTAGAGCTGGCCTTGCCCCTGGGGAAAATTGGTTTTTTCCAGAAGGAAGCACGCTATAGATTTCCCCATCCCGGGTGTTCACTGTAGCTCCTGGCCGACGTCCCCGTGCGGGTCGGGCTGGCAGCACACACGAGCACCCCTGCAGAGCTGGCAACGCCGCGGGGCTCAGCCCCCTTCCCTACCGAGGGCAGCGGTGTCAGGGCCAGAAGCTGCCCCTGCAAGGACTCCTGGCCACTCTTTGGCCCAGGCTGAGCTTTCCCCAGTCAAGCAAAATACTGTGAAGCTGCAAAGCCTCAAAGAGAAAGAAGAAAAGAGCATCTGCAGGCAGCAAACGTTCATATTAGGGTTTCTCTAGCAGATAACTTATAGCCACCTATAAAAGCTACATGCAGCGTCTTCCGAGGCCAGGCTGCTTTTAACACCCATCAAAAGACACTGAAAAAAAGTGAAGGGGGATGAAAAAAAAAAGCAGCAACGCTATGGAGAAGTGCCCTGGCTGCATGGCACGGGAGGCAGCACATTTACACACACCTATCGCCTTTGATCTGGTGCTCCTCGATTCTGATTTTACACTTACGAAGGATGCTGCTTGTTCAGGCAGCGCCTTGAGTGACCGGCCGAGCCCCGTGGGTTCCCACTGCAGCCGGTACAAAGCACTCGGGAGGTGGATGGGAAATAGCTTCTCCTCCATCTGCAGCCACACCGTCGTGACACGCTGGCAGGAGACGGGCAGAAAAGCCTTTGCTCGCTACCATCTGGCAGCCGGAGCCCAGGGAACCAGGGCTGGAGGTGAAGGAGAAAATAGCTTTTCTGTTTACCCGCTTGTAGGAAGGAGGAGGAGGTTAAACTGGGACCAAGAGCCGGTTTGGAGACTGGCAGGGAGCACAGAGCTACATTGGTGACCTCTGCTCACCGTGCAAGAGCTTATCCCTGAAGGCAGAAGAAAACATGGGGGTTTTGGTGCTGGGATGCGCTGGGCACCAGAGCAGACATCACCAGGCTTCATCCAATGTCGATCAGAGCCCCTCTGGGAAGCGGCTTTATACCAAAGGATTTGTGTGGGATTGCTGTTCGGAGCGGAAGGGTTTGTTATGAGCAAAGGAGCCGCGGGGAGGATACCAGGGGATGAAAAAACACTGCATTTTAATGTCCAAGGCTGGCTGGGGCTCAGTGGCATTTCCCTCTAGCTGCTGCTTTGTAATCCTGGTTTGTGCTTCCCAGCAGGTCCCAAGCTGGGGGCCCAAAGCATGAAGCGAAAGGGCACTCTGCTGGGAGGAGGTGGTCTGATTGCAAGGGATGCTCTTCAGGGCTCGGCACCGAAGGGAGTCCTCAGTGCTGAGCGGGGAAGGAGACAGCAGCGAACCCCACGGCACCGTTTGCCAGCCAGGAAAGCTTGCAAAAACTAATGGCCTCCAAGCAAGTGTTTGCCTGCAGCAACGCTTGCTCTGCGGCTCGCGAGGCCCTCGCAGGGGCTCAGCACCGCTCCGAAGAGGCTGACATTCGGGTCAAGGAAGGGATCAAGTCAGCTGTCTTCCTTCTGTCCACCCGAAGGCATGTTTGCAGGGTCCCTGGGCATGGCGAGGGACCCTTGCTCCAGGGCAGCCTGGGGGACATGACGGGGGCTGCTCCCATCCAACACATCGAGCTCCAGGCGATCGGACGCAGGGAGCCCGCCCTGAGCTGGCAGCGAGCGGCGCCGCGCCGGCACCGTCAGCAGCCCACGTCAAAGCGACACCAACGCTTCCCACAATGATTTCTGAACATGAAGTTGAAGTAGCCTGTGCCCAGGCTACTTCATTTTTCATCTCTCCTGGGTGCGAGCTGCTCCGCTCCTTCCCAACCGGCCTCGGGCTCCTCTTCCTATTTACCGCCAGCCCTGCCCTTTTGCCGCAGCAGGGGACGTGCCTCCCCAGCAACGCAAGGGGATGGCTGGGGGCAGCGTGGGCACCAGAGGGGATGGAAGCCCACCGGCTCCCTCCGCTGCAGAGCCATCAGCAGGGAAGGGCGTGCGGGGCCGCGGGCTGTACGGCCCCAGCTAAGGGCAGCTGCGCGGTGCCACAAGCCGACCTCACGCTGCGACTTGGAGAAGCACCACCGACACAGAAAAGACCAACACCAAGCGCTTTCTGAGCGTGGCAGGCAGCATTTCCACATGTCCCTGTTTCTGGCGCGAAAACCCCTGGCACACTATAAGGAGGGAGCCCACCGCTGTCTGAAAGGATTTTTTAAAAGCTTTGTTCGATACACGCGTGGTTGTTAAAAAGCCCAGCATCGATTCTCCTCGCACATCCCCCCCAGCCCATCCCGCCCCGACCTCCCAAACCTGCCGCTTCTCCAGCGCCAGGACACCTTTGTGCGGCAGCACTTTATAACACGCACTCAGTACGATGAAGCCACGCAATAGGACTCGCAGAAATGGCTTTTGAGCACACCTAGAGCTGCTTGTTAACCAGAAGGGAGATACAAAGAGCACAAACTACGTACTGGGGTATTATGGCTTGCGCGTGCTGCTTGTGCGCCAGCCCCATCGCTACCCGGCAAACTTCTCGAGAATTCAATAGCGCTGAGGATTTAATAGCTGCGGGGATGAAGGCGTGAAAAATAAACGGGCTTTGTTTGGTAGCTTCCTGCCTACAAAATGGTTTCAAACGCTGGGACTTTAAAGCTGGGTATTTTTAAAATTAAAAAAAAAAAAAAATTGAAGGCGATTTCCAGCCGACATCTGAGCAGTGAGCTGAGCTTGTTGGGGAAGGAGCTGGAGGCTTCAGAAATACTCGTCCCTTCTTCCCTCCCATGAGGGCATTAGGACAAACTGAAAGAGCCTTCAGCCTCAGGGGGTCTGCATCTCACTGCCTCACTTAACACTGTGCTGGGCTTGGGTGGGAAATTACCAGCCGGGTGGCGGGAGGGGACATTTCTTGCAGGAGGAGGTGTGCGCCGTGGGGTGAGCGTCAGCCCCACTCGCCCTGGGGGAGGGGGCAGGACGACAAGCCTGCGACCCACAGCTGGCCGGCTGCAAAGCGAAAGCTGCTCACCTGTGGACATACAGCCCAAGAGGTGGGTGAAGCACTTCCTTTATTTACAGCAACTTCCCAGGACCCCATGCCTGAATTGAAAGCGTTTGCTCGCTTTTCGAGAAGCTATTTAGTCCTCTACAGAGGAACGCACAGCATCTCCATAAATTTCAGCAGTGTCCAGAGGGCAGCAGGATCAGAGAAAATGCCCTGACCAAAAAATCCATCAATCTCTTCAGGAAAGAATCAATTTTTATGTGCTTGTAGCTATGGGGATTATTGTTGACCTTGTGAAATCATAAATAGAAGGTACTTTTGGCACAGTCCCTGCTTTCATTTGGCTTATTTTTCTGTTCCTCTCTCTCCCACCTCCCCATTTTTGGAAGGTAGCTGCCTACTTTGCAGGCAGCCCATCTAGAGCATCCTCGCTTGGCAATATCCATGCATTTTTTATTTTACTAAAGGCAGAGGAGCCCCTCGATGCTCCGGCGCCCCACCTCCTGTTGGGGGGACGCACCCAGCCAGCGCTCAGGTTAGCATCAGCAGGGCATGGCCAAGGTGGGCGCACGTGGTGCGCGGAGCTGCTGCAGCCTGCGGGATGCATCCAAAGTCCTTACCACACTCATTTAACAAATCCTTACACTGCGCTTTTTCCACCATGCACCCGCAGGCATCACGTTTCCAGTCATGTTTCCAGGTCAAACTGTGCTGTTTAGTTGTAGAGGGTCAAATAAAGCATATATGTCCTTGACAAATGAGCTCAGTGTTTAAGTCATTGCACTCTTAAAGACAACAAATTTTGGGAACATCAGATTTTGCTCTGAATACGCCCTTAACCCCCTTTTATGGGCTCTTGAAATGCCGGCAAGCATGGGTGCGCTTCTGCAGAAGCACAAACCCCCCAAGAAGCCATTTGGAAACAGAATCAGGAATCTGAAGGCTTTTGCAGCAGTCTTCCCCCTGCTCTCCCCCCTCCCAAGCCTTCCCGCAGGGCGAGCCGCGGGCACCTTCCTACAGCGGCGCAGGGAGCTATTACAGCATCCTATGCCAAAAGTGTCTGAGCAAAACTCCACGAAGAAAACCCCTCCTTGTCTTGGGTTTTAACAATGCCGCCCTGTAGCAGCAGTATGGGATGCTCTAAGAGCTGGTCCGGCCTTGGATGGATGCCTGGAACCCCCTGGGCTACATCAGACAGACACCGAGGCTACCCATCTTGTTCTTTGGGCCGTTTGCTTTGCCTGGCCAGCTAAGGAAGCTGTAGGGATGCTTTCATATTTGGTAGGTTACAAAGCTGCTAAGCTTTGAGAAGGACATGAATGAAGAACTAATACAAATTGAAAATGCTCTTTTTTTCCCCCGTGCCTTTGGAGCAGCCCTACCAGCTTGCTTCGCGCAGGCTCTTACTTGGACCGAAGCCCGGTTGTCGGCACCGCGACACGAGGAGGAGCCAGGCGGTCCCTCCGACAGACCCGTTTTGCCTCAGCATTAATCATCTAAGAAAGCAGCAAATATTCTTCCACATTATGCTTTGGAGGAAGATAATAATAATAATATAATTTAGAATTCCTTATAACAGAAGAATCTCTAACACCCCAAAACAGTGGCTAAACCAGACCTCTTGCCAGTTGCACAGGCTCTGGACAGCTGGGGGTGTGGGGAGACACCCCCCATGCCATGAGCATCGCCTGTCACCCCATTTCTCTCTCTCCTGGGGTTTTCGGTGGTCAGAAGGCGAGTGCTGCTCATGCTCCCCTTGAGCAGGCCCTGTGGCTGCACTGTTCGGAGCACCCTACCCCAAGAGCTACGGAGACGGAGAATCAGGCGGTGCTGTGAGCATCTTCCTTCAGGTCCCTGCCACAGCTGCAAGCCAGTGCCACCTGGGACCAGCACTTATCCTGCCTGAACCTGACCTATACTTTGCTCCCCTGCCCATAATAAGCCAACAAACACACCATTCCCGCACGCAGCTTTTGGCCCCCAGCACCTTTGCAGACCCCATCTCGAGCTTGGCGCTTTCTGCAAGGCAGTAACACGCTATTCCCTCATCCACACTTGTAATAAAAATAGAGCTCAGACCTTCATAGGTTTTAAAGAAAGTGAGAGCAGGCTCTGACCCTCGCAAAGGATGGGACCGGTGCTGGGAAGCTGCCTCCCTGCAGCCAGGCTGCCCGGCTCATGGGCAAACTGCTCTGCTGCTAAATGAAGGCAACACAGTGCCCTGGCAGAGTATGATGAAATGAATAAATAAAATGCAAGGCAGCCAGCACGAGCAGCACTTTAATCAGGTCAGATGAAAAATTAGCTTTAAAAAAAAAATATCCCAGATTCAAATCTAGTTTCTCGCATTGACAGTTCACGAGCGGCTCAGCTCCGTGCAGTGAGCAAGAAGAGAGGACAAGAGCATGAAGAGACCCGTCTGGGTCCCGCTCCCCTTTGCCAGCACACCCAGCAACTGGTGCATGTCCTGGGGGGACATTCAGTGCTGGGCTTTGTCTGAGCAAACCCACCTGAGACCATCAGAGCTGGTCCTCTCCCATGGGGACCACGAGCATCCCACAGCCAGGATTTAAACCCAGAATTGCCCTTTGCCAGACGCAAACCCAGATCTGGCAGGATCCCCGAGCAGTACCCCAGGCTCCCCACAGACCCTGGCTTGCGCCGATCCAGGAGCTCTCCTGCCCACTCACCTACCCTGGCATCCAAGTACTGGAGCCATTGCAATTGCTCCCGTAGCACTCCCCACCTCCAGCCCCCGCAGCTGGCGGGACCCCACGACAATCGGCAAGATTCATTCACAGTCATCATCAGCTCGTGGCCACTCCCGGAGAACGGGGAGAGCCGCGGCACGCCAAGCCAGCGGGCGGCACAGGTCCCTCGGCCGACGGCCAGGGGCGCGGTGCCAGCCAGCCCTGCTCTTTCCCTGCATGCACAGCCCAGGGTTGCCTTTTCCTTCTTCCCCGGCACCCAACCAATTAACTAAAACAAGGAAACCGCAATTAACCCAGCGTTGGCCCCTCCAGCACCCTGCTAGCAATCCTCCCTCGAATGAAAGCTAACAGATTTCACTGCCACTCCAGACAGCTTGAGGGCATAAAATCAGCCATAACTTTTCATCCTCTGCCCCCCTCCAGCATCCCGTCTGCTCTGCGGCTCCTGCCCCTCCAGCCTGCCGCCCTCACCGAAACGTGCCCGGCAGATGGATGCCTTTTAAGTGAAGTCAGACCCAAAGACCTTTGCTTGGCCTGGGAAGATTCGCAGATGCAAGCGCCTATGGGTTCATCTCGAGAGCCGGCTGAGCCCCCGTGCCACGTGGGGCTGCACGGGTGGCCCTCAGCACCCCCCAGGTCTGAGCACCCCTGGGGCAGAGCCTGGTCCCTCTTCAGCCAGATTTGTCAGCTTTCCAACAGCCTCTGCCCCTGATCCTAGAGCTCAACCCAGTTATGTGGGTGCCCGCCCCATCCCTGGCACACCTCCAGCTCACCCATCACCAGTGGCATCAGAGCAGACCTGGGGTCCTCTGTTCCTCTCGCACGTGGGGACGTGCTGCAGCCTCTCACCGAAACGCCTCACCTGCTCCCTGGGAGCATTGCAGCCGCTTTATCGCTCCAGGATGAGCTGCAAGGCCGGATCAGGTTTCCCAGAGAACATCATGCCCTTACAGATCCCACAGCAAGGAGGCAAGGCGTGGGTTTTGTAAAACTACTAAGGGAAAAAAATAATAATATATATTTTACAGACCCATCTTCTGCACAGACAAGCAGCCCTTTGAAAGCCAGAGTGCCTTGTAAAATCTGGGTCAGTTCTGTGAGACTGTTTTGAAGGAATGGAAAAATCATTTTGACAACTTCAAACTACCCTGTTTTGGCTCCCCCCACCCCTCCCCAAATAAACCGCCTTGGAATGACTTTTTGTCTTTATAATCTACTGAAGTTAAATCAAAGTTAAGACCCAAATAAAATGCCCCGAATGATTGGCGACAGAGCTCTGTGAACTCTTCCCGCGGAGCCAGCAGGGAGCAGCCAGGTCTGTCACCCAGGCCAGCGCTGCCACAGCTGATTAACCGAGCCAGTTAAATCACTCCTTGTCTCACTGATGCTCCTCATTTAAGCCAATTCCGTTATATTTCCAGCCCAGCAGACATGACCCTGACGGACAGAGACCTGGGGGCTGCGTTCCCATCCAGGAGCCACTGATGGCCAGTTTATGGGATGGGAATGAGAAAATATTCACATTACAGAAGAGGAGCATCCCTGGCGTGGGGATGGAGCAGGTGATACCCTGCCCTTAATGCAGGCTGCAGGCCCTGCCCCGTGCCCCAAGGAACAGACTCACTGCCCCACTGCAGGCAGAAGCTGCCTGCAAAGCCCCTCACATGCAGGTGGACCAACGCTGCCATCCCACATGTGATGTGGGATGCCATCCCACATGTGATTCACCCATTTGGGGGCGTGAATCTGGGTGACAGCAGCATCACAGCACGAGCGCCCGGGGTGCCACCGCACCAGGATTCACCTGCTTCAGCGGAGATCTCGCCCTGATGGCATCATCTCTCTCCTTACCCCACCACCTCTATTTCAGGAATGACTGACCAACATTTATTGCTGTGACCTTCCCTAAACAGATCCCAAACAGTGCAAGATGAGGCTTTGATGAGTAGAGAAGTGGCAAAGGAGGATCAAGCCCACCGCGTGGGCAGCAGATCACCCCCGACCCCTTGGGGGGCTGCAACGAGCCCCATCTGCACGAGGACCTGCTCCCGCAGGGAGGGCACCCAGGCTCGAGTGGGCTGTGCTCCCACACTGGGGTGCTGGGTGCTCCCAGGGCCACCCAACCCAGCACCCTCCCCGTGCAGCTCATCAGTCTCTGTGGCAGGAGGACGGCAGATGGAGCGGGCGATAATTTCATTTCCCTTGCAAATGAGGCCCCGTTCCTTCCCCATCCCCAGCACCTCATCAGCGGAGCCGTCATCTCCACCCCGCTCTCCACCAGCCTTCGCCGCCTCCTCCACTTACTTCAATTTGTTCACCCAGCCCCGACAAACAGCCATTTCCATCCCGGGAGGAGCCCTGGCCATCACTGTGTTCTTACTGTCGCGTTGCAGGCGGTTGATCAGGCAGGTTTGGTTATTGGTGTGGTGACAGTTAGCTATTAATAACAACAACAACAACTCGCTTTTCCAGCAACCGTGGTTCCCTGAGACCTTATCCCATGCCAATTGCTGAAGGCCATCGCTGCATGGATATGCTGCTTAGGATGGGGTGCTGCACTGGGCTGGTGCCTGCGTGGAACGGGGCTTTGTGGACACACAAAGAGTGCCAAGGTCTGAGATGTGGGTGCAATGAGCTGGAGAACCTCAACAGATCCCACCTCAGCATGATGCTCCCCGTGAGCCCCCACCCTCACAACCCCACTGCTCGCTCCTGGCAGAGAGCATTTTATCCCTGTTGCCCCATGCCTTGCCCTTCTCCATCAAGGGTTTCCAACCCCACTGCTACCCCATGCAGACTCCACCATCAACCTGCCCGAATCTGTGAGCTTTGCCAAGACACCGACTGTTTTGCTATATTTAAACAGCGCTGGGAGCACTCTTGGTCTCAACAGACCCATTCCCCAGCAAAGGTGCTTTTGAACTACACCGTGCCATAACCCAGTATTTAAAAGCAGGCCTGAAATCTTCCCAGGGAACTCAGGACACAATTAATGCTGAGAAAGCTCCAGAAAACAGACTCGGAGCCTCCAGGTCCCCTCCCAGGCAGGGGACGGGTGCAGGCATGGGATCACGCTACCTCCTGGGGTAGCACCTGCCTCAGTTTCCCCACTCTGGTTAATGCACAGTCTCTTGCAGCATTAAGATCACAGCAGTCACTGACCTTCCAGAGAGAGCTGCACCCCACGGCCAGGATCCTGCACCGCCTGGGCTGGAAGTCCTGCAGGGAGCAGAGAAGGAGCCATTTAGGGGGCAGTCCCACTGCCCCCCCGGACCTCTCCTCAGCCCGACCCAACCCAGCACGTTGGTGCCCCCCCAGCCCACCTCCAGCCTCTGCCCTGGCTGCCAACAGCACCTGGGCATTCCCAGATAGCCCCGAGGCACGGGGACGGGCTTCATCCCACTCCCAGCCCTCCTCCCTGCAAAGCAGATCGATGCCGGCCCCGCTAGTAAAAGCCAAGAAGCCAGCAGGATCCAGCCCTGCTTTCATTAATTTCTCTTGAATAATTAAACCGTGGGAAGTTAATACTTTCTGCTTAAAATCTCAAATTGCAGTGTTTGTAATTACTGTTTTATTGAAGCATTAAAAATTAAAGGGCATCCTGAGGTTGCAGTTAGTGCAAGAGCTGGCTCAGCCCTGGGCGAGAGGAAGCCGAGCTCTCTGCACCAGCCCAGCACCGGGGGGAGCGCGGCCCCTCCAACCCTCTCCCTGCTGCACAGAGCAGGTTTTGGGGATCAGCAATTACAGCAGGAACAACCTCCCCAAACCTGGGGGTCCCGGCCACAAACCCTGCCCAGCTCAGCCTGGCTCCTGAGACTCAGGCTGCCTATCTCAGGATTGGGGGGACCCCTGGCAGTCCCCAAACCACCCCTCCTCTCACAGCCATGCTCTGGGACCAACCTGGAGCTCCCCGCCTGCAGCAGCACAGCCCAAATCACCTCTAACAGCCCTTTATAGGCTCCAGCTGCTCCCGCCCTCCCTGCACCATGGGGTGGGCTCGCTGGAGGCCAGGCTGGCTCCAGGCTGCAGCGTATGGTCCCCTGGGAATAGGTAACGAGGGCAAAAAGGGGCTTTTAGAACCACAGCTGTGAGGAGCCCTCGTCCCCCTGCCCCAGGTCTTGTGTGCTCCCATCCCTCTGCAGTCACATCATCCCATCACAAGTGGAGATAGTCTTGAAATCCGCAGCTAGAGCATCCCGCAGGGCATCCCACCCCGGTGGTCCTGCAGGGCTAGGGCACGTCTGGCTGGGAGGACGTCCTGGCCTGTCGTGGCTTCCCCCCGGAGCCGGGGGGCACGGCCGGAGTGCGGTGTCCGACCGGCAGCTTCATGGTAGACAATAAATGGCTGGAAATGTTGGCGGGTGTTTTCGTGCATGCAAAAAGGCAAGCGGGCGGGTTGGAAAACTACCAGCTCGCGGCGAGGTGCTCATCACCCACGCGCGGAGGATCCCTCTGCCAGCTGCCAGCGGGGAGATGCTGCTGGATGCAGGGGAAAGGTGGGGGGGGCACACGGTGGGAGAAGGCAGGGCTGCTTCTCCTCTGGCGTGTGTGTCAGGGAGGTGACCCTCAGACCCGCCAGCCCAGGCGTGCCAGCCTGGTCTGTGCCAGGAGCAAGGCTGGAGGGGCATGGAGGCACCCTGGGATGTTTGAAACACTGCTGCGTGGCACAGTGGGCACGGCCCACAGTGGGGAGGGTGACAAAAGCCACTGGGTCCCCACAGAGGACAACTCTCTCTTGCAAAGCAGAGGCTCAGCCCAGGGATGATGAGGCCTCCCTTGTTTTCCCGAAGTCTTATTTTAGGAAGGAAAGCAGACATAAAACCCAAACAGGAGATGCTTTATTGGTTCTGGGCGGGGAGGAAGAGCTATTCAGCCCTATTCACATCACCTCGCTGCTGCCAAGCCGAAAGCATCCCCCATCCCTCCCCCTCCTCCCGCTGGCCCCTTGTCCCAGTCTGGCTCTTCTCTCCCAGCCTCTGTGTAATTTTTCTAGGGAGATGTGGCTTGTGCCGCGTTTCCACCCTCAGCTGCTTTAATGTTGGTGTTTCTGCGCAATTCGCAGTCCTGAGCGTTGGCAGGTTGTGTGTCCAAGAGCCCAGAAATATCCGTCAGCTCTTTTCCCACCAGCCCACGTTACTCCAGTTTCGGGTGCTCAGTTCCCCGGTTTGGAGCTGTTACTCCAGTTTGGCTCCCTAATAGCCCATTTTGGGGGCTGCAGCAGGCCACAGCCCTGCTCTGGAGCATCCGACTGTCCCAGTGTCATGGTTTAGCAACAACTAAAACATCAGTGTGTTATCAACATTATTCTCATACTGAAATCCAAAACGTGGCACTGCACCAGCTACTAGGAAGACAATTAACCTTAACCCAGCTGAAACCAGGACGCCCACCCGTCCCACGCCACGTGGACCAGCACTGTCCCCACGACCCAGGGACCAGCCAGGTGGGATGGTCTCACAGACTCCCAAACTCGTTTCCATGGCAGCCAATTTTCAACCGCCTCATCGGTCTCCATGGCAATAAGACTTCTCCCTCCCCATCCAGGGTGGTGGGGCATTGCTCAGGGGTTCCCACAGCAGCTCCCCCCAGCCTGAGAGCAACCCCCCAGGTTCCCCAGCAGCTCCCCCAGCCTCCCCAGCATCTCTGCCCTGCAAGCAAACCAGTACGACCAGTAACCAATCTACACCTGCATGGGCAGCACTGCTGGGAACCCGGGGGGGCCACCAACCTGCTGCGAGCACCAGGGATGGTCGAAAGGCAACATACATCTTTCCTTCTTCTCCCCCCCGTCACCCCCGTCCCTGATGGTTTCCTGCTGCTGCCTGGCAGCCACTTGGCACCCTCTCAAACCGAAACAAGCAGGGCTGTAAACCATCGCTCTGGTAGGAGAAGGAGACAAGCTTTGGAAAACAACGCATGGCAGATGCAGATTAATTTTATTTTACAGTCCTGTCGAGGATTTTGAGATAGTCACCGATACGGGACTAAAAATATCACTGGGGTCCTTGAGTTTTTATTTTTCCTGTTCAACGACACTTATAACAAAAACACCCAACCAAAATAGTATCTACAAAATGAGACTGAGCCCCTCGGGGGCGACGGCAGGAGCTGGAGGTGGGGAGGTGCGAAGGCACCAGCGGCACGTTGGGCGGCCGGAGGAGGAGGATGCGAACAGCATCACCCTTCCTCTGCAGCAAAACGCGCTTTCACTGAAGATAACCCATGAGACCTGCGGTGGACAAGTTCTCTGCGGCTTTGGATAAAGCTGAGCCAAATGTAAGCACGAGCATAATCCTGTACTTTCTGTGCTGCTGAATACGGGCAGGCATGATTCTGGGGGCTGCTGCGGTGAGTTTGTCCTCACTGGGGCATTTAATAGAGCTTTACCCAACTGCTTTGATGTGTCCTCATCACCGGGCACCCCACATTTCCTTTGGGGCCATGCTGGGAGCCGGCCGTTGGGGTGAAACCCCTCCGAGAGCTCCTTTTCAGCACCCCGTCAGTCCTCAGTAGCCCAGGGAAGGACCTGAAGCCAAACCGGCGCTGGCAGCACCTTTCCCAGTGCCTGGGCAGGAGGCAGGTGGGTTGTGGCTGCTGGGCACAATTCTCACCCTGCGGTCCCTAAAGCAAATTCCCCAAGGTAACAGCAAAAGCTGTGCTGCGATGTGCCCATGGGAGCTCCCATGAGCGGCAGAGGGGAGCAGAGAAGAGGTGTCGGGGGGTTTGCTGGGTGGGCTTTAGGTGCAGGAAGAAAGGACTGCTCCGTATTCCTGCTGAGACCAGCCCGTCACAGAAGGACACTGCTTAATTAATGTGCTCAGAGAAAGAACAAGCAGGCGTTTTCATTCAGGCTCTTTTTAGCATAAAACAGCAGTGGAGGACAAAAAAAGTCAATGAAATCTCCCTGTAGTTTAGTTTTCTGATAGGGAACTGCTTGAACAGGAGCATGACTAGCCAAATTTGCAGGGTTCTTGGAAAAGTGGTGACGATGCAATCCAGCACGTGATGCCCTGGCAGTTGCAGGGGCTCACTGGGTGACACAGTGCTGCCCCCCGCCTGTCCCCCAGCCTGGGGAGCAGCATGTCGAGGGGACCAGACCTGATCCGATCCCCCGGGGTGCGCCCGGGTGGCAGCAGCGGCGGCTCTGGTGCTGGGGACACGTAACTCCCGCCCTCTGCTTTTATAATAAAGTTAAGGCAGATAGTGTGGTTGTTGCTTGCGGGGGAAAGATGATTAACCACTATAATCCCAATTACAGCTTCTAATTGGGATTAATTTGTTGAGTTAATTAAGTGCGGAAAGCTGTTGCCTCCCAGATTTCTTTTATGCACTTCTTGCTCCCAAGCCCAGTCCCTGCCTGGCCACATCTGGCCACAGCTGGAAGGGCAGAGGGCCGGTCGCTACTGTGTGATGATGCGGAGGCTGCTGCGGCGCTGCCACTGCCGGTGGCAGCCCGCCGGGCTCCGCTGCAGCATCCAGTTGCTGCTCTTCATTTGACGTAGGTGGAGAGGTGGCAAGATCTGGGGACAGGAACCGAGGTGGCTCAAACCTCAGCGCCAAGCCTGAACAAGCCTTCGCAGAGGGACCGAAGCGTTGTGAGAGGCTGCGGACAGTGGCGGCCAAGGAGCATCTTTGTCGCAGCTGCAGCAGAGCTGATGCACCGCGGGGGCCGGTGACGGAGGCTCCTTGCCAGGAAAACTGGTGCAACACCCTCCCTTCTTCCCAGAGCACACCGTGCAAGGAAACCCCAGCGTGCCAGACCTGGTGAGAGCAAAGGCTGTGGGGTGAAGCGCACACGGGGGCTCAGTGGGCAGCAAAGGCGTGGGATTGCTGTAGCCAGGGCAGCTGGGTGCCCCTTTCCCTGAGGAAAGTGCTGTTGGAAGGGTGCAGACCGCTGTACAAAAAAGACATGGACCTGTTGGAGGGGATCCAGAGGAGACCACAAAAGTAATCAGAGGATTATGAATGACAAATGGAGCCCCTCTCCTACGGGTACAGGCTGGGAGAGTTGGGGTAGCTCAGCCTGGAGAAGGTGAGGCTGCGGGGAGACCTTATTGCGGCCTTTCAGTGCTTAAAGGGGGCTGATAAGAAAGATGGGGACAGACACTTTAGTAGGGCCTGTTGCAATAGGACAAGGGGTGATGGTTTTATATTGAAAGAGGGGAGATTCAGACTGGCTATAAGGAGAAATTTTCACTCTGAGGGTGGTGAAACCCTGGCCCGGGTTGCCCAGCAAGGTGGGAGATGCCCCGTCCCTGGGAACACTCAAGGTCAGGCTGGACGGGGCTCTGAGCCACCTGGTCGAGCTGGGGATGTCCCTGCTCACTGCGGGGGGTTGGGCTGGGTGGGCTTTGAAGGTCCCTCCTGACCCAAACCGTTGTGTGATTCCCATCTGCCCCCGCGCTGCACGGCCGGGCTCGCCTGGCTGCCCTGAGCCGCGCGTGCGGATCTCGGCCCGCTCCCACCGCAGCGAGGCAGCTGGCAGAGCTGCTGGCGCTTCCTATTGTTTTTCTCAACACTCTCCTGAAAATTAATTAATTCAATTAATTGAATAAATAAACAACCATCCATGCTCGACGGCACTGAGCCAGCTGTGCATCGCGTCATGCTACATCACCCGTTCCCGGGCTGAGCTGCTAAGCAGGAGTGAGGGGTCCAGGTCTCAGTGACATGAAAGTGGGGTAATTTGGGAAGGAATTGGGGCTGGCGAGCGAGGGGTTGCACTGCAACGTTCAGCAAAAAGTTGCACCCACACCCCCGAAACAGCTGCATTTCCATGCAGGTTGCAAAGCCTTTCCTTATTTCTTAGAGATGCTGTCAGATGCTTTGAATCCTTAGATGAAAGGAACTAAATTAGGGCAGATCGTTATTTCCTGTTTTCTGGCTTATATTTATAGAAAAGCTGATACGTCTGCTAGCTTGCTCTAAACCTAACAGCAAATCTCCCTCCTGTTTCCAACTGGTCTTTACTGGGAGCTGGGTTGCGGAGGGTGGGAGGCAGTGGGAGCCCTGTGGGAGACGGTGAAGAGAGGGAGCACACCCCCGGTCAGCCCCTTTGCTCCCGGCTTTCCAAAGCCAGCAGCCAGGGGTTGGGAATGGGCGGCCACGTTATTCATGCATTTTTGCCCTCCTGAGGCCCTTTGCAGGCAGCGGTGGCACCTGCACCCAGGGGCCCTGGCTGGGGGGTCCAGCCCCGCAGAGGCACCTAACACTCCCCAAACACTCCCCCCTCTCCCCGTCCTCCCAGCTTTTAACTTCTCCCCCTTCCCAGACGACCAAATGCCAAGGGCTGGATCCCGGCTCTGCTCCGGCGCTGCCCGGGCGGGGGCACGTCCTGCCCCCCATGGCTGCTGTGCCGAGAAGCTGCATCCTCAGCGGTTTTGCTCTGCTTTGTGGATGGGGCGTTGGTATTTCTGTGCCTGTCTGGGGAATAATATTGAATGGGCCCTGCCTCTCCTGAGAAAGTATCGATCCAGTGTTTTAATGGCTTTCCGCTAACGAGCCACAATGCGTGTCACTGGGCATCCCTGCTTCAGCTGATAAGAAAGGGAACACTCAGGCCCACAGCTTTGAAAGGGGGTTTCACCCCTTCTCCAAGTCCTTTCTACTGGAAAAAAAAAGAAGAAAGAATTAAAAAGAAAAAAGGCAAAAGATTTCACTGCTGTTTTTACTCAATAAGTCTCAGGACAGCTTTTCAATTTGTTAACTTTTTTTATGGCTCTGGCTTTTGCCAAAGGGACAGAGAGATGCGGGGAGGGGACAGGCGATTAAATGCATTAGTTTATTTTGGGAAGTCTTTCTAAAAGGGGAAAAAATAATAATAATTTAAAAAAACAAAAAAAAAAGAAAAAAAATGCATGACACCAGGGAGACAGGACTCAATTAAAGCAAGACCTTGAAACATATGAGCCTGTAGTCCTGACCACAGGTCCATTAGACATCCCTGTCAGGCGGTGTGCTTTGGTTACCGGAGGCTGTGTGGCAGCTAGATCCATCACCTGGGGAAATAACCACCGATGCTTATATCTTCAGCAGCTCCTTGATCTAGCGATAAACCTGTTAGGGGAAATGGGTTTCTCTTGCCTGGACTGTCCACATCATGGATGCAATTTGCCATTTTACCCAGCTGCTGATAAGCAGGGGATCGGGAGGGAAAAGCCGCTTAATGATTTCCTGATAAAGCCCCAGATAAGAGCGGAGCAGCACCATTACCTCCCTCCGGTTGTGATTTACAGCCCAGGTCGCTGCCCTGGGAGCCAGCGTCGGCTGAGCCTCTGCAGGGGAAGATGCTGGTGCGGGGAAAGGCGCCCAGCCAGCAGCAGGATGCTGCGAGGGGATGCCTGGGCAGAGACCACCCGCCCTCTCGCCAGACCCCCCCACTGCCCCAACTGCACTGGCAAGGGAAGGTTTTGATGCCATCAACAGTAAAGCCAGAGGGAAAAAAAAAACTTTGGAAAGAAAGTTCTGGGTGGAACTCCTAAGAAGAGCGAGACTCAGGGACAAATATCACCCCTGGCTCCATTTCTAGGTACGGAAAATGGATTTCCAGAACAGTATCATTCTTTCGACATGCCTGTCCTGGTTTCACAGCTGCCAGAAGAGAAAAACAAGTTAAAAAAAACCCCAAACCTTCCAGGAGGCTCTGCCCACTGCGACACCACCAGAGATGCCATCAGGTCTCCATGTCCCCCCTGAGCAGATCCCAGGGGCTCCCCATGCATGTGGCTGTTAAATAAGCTGGCCTGTCCATGAAGCCAACAGCTCCTCATTTGGTTTTTAATTGTTTGATTTTATTCATAGTTTTGACACTGTTTCCCCTTCTCTTCCCCCTGCCAACAGATTTATTCTTGGTAATTAGCCGCGGTAATTAGAATCTCTCTCATATGGCAGCGCTTCTGCTTCCCTTTAAATCTCTTCCATGCTCCTGCTTAGTAAAATGTGAACTTAACGTCTGTATCATCCTCAGATCTCCCTTCCAGATGGAAACGTGTCCTGGCTGGGGAGACCGGGGCAAGTGCTGGAGACCTGCTTGGGCAAGAGCTCGGGAAGGCAGCGGGATGTTCCAGCGATCGCTCAGGCGCAGCCGGGGCCAGAAACAGGCAGAGAAAAAACATTTCCACGTGACAAAGTCCCTTTTCTTTTACGCCAACAACTCTGGGAGCTGCTGCTGACCCAGCAGCTCTGTCCCTTGCTGCCACGTCCGTGTCGGGGTGCCCGGGACCAGGAGCACACAGGAGTCAATATGCCCCACAGCCTGGCACATGCACCCCCACGTAACAGAGAGTTCGGTTCCGATTCTGCAGCCCAAGCCTCTGTCAGTACCCAGCGCTGGCATTACTGAACCAGCCAAGACCCCCACCTTGCCCCTACGTGCAGTTTTACAGAGCGAGGCATCCCCCTGCTCCCACAGCTGGGGGTCCCCGCGGGCCGAGGCAGGAGGGGCTGCCCCGAGCACCCGCACTCCGGTCCCCGTTACATCCCGCAGCCGCCAGCCCACAGGAGAGGCTCATCCCCAGGCAGCACCGAGAGCAGGACACGGTGCCAGCTGATGGGGCAGAGACACGACAAGCAATACCAGAGCATTACGCAGCCCCATCACCCAGATTTACGGGCTGGCTTGATATCCAACAAGGTTCCAGACAGATCATTATTTCCCATGACAGCAGCGAAGGTGAGCCAGCCACCTTTTATTTCAGCTTGGAGAAAAATGCTCCTGCCAGGGGATAATTGGGGCTCTCTGCGGCGGGAGGCAGGCGCTGGGCTGCCGAAAGGTGAAGGCTATTTTAAAAGCAGCTGAGCAGAACCGGTGGAGAAAGCTGCCTGGGGAGCCGAGATGCAACGAGCACTGCCTCGAGAGGAACGCTGAGCCTCCTGGTCTCTAAAGCTCGCTTAGATCCCCTATAAAACCAGGTTTTATTTGGTCCTTACAACCCTGGGAAGTGAATCACTGGCGGTTCCTGCTTGCAAATCCCCAGTGCCTCTCCTGGACCGGCTCCTGCCCACCCAGTGC
The DNA here is from genome assembly GCF_949628215.1 of Phalacrocorax aristotelis. Classification (NCBI taxonomy): domain Eukaryota; kingdom Metazoa; phylum Chordata; class Aves; order Suliformes; family Phalacrocoracidae; genus Phalacrocorax; species Phalacrocorax aristotelis. Next base: position 12,651,799 of record NC_134291.1, read on the forward strand.
TTGCAGCAGCCGGGATGAGCAGCGCAGGAGCCTTTGCCAGGCGATGCTTTGAGACTGAGATGAAAGGTGCCATAGAAAGGCACAAGGTATTGTTGTTCAGCTCTGCAAAGAGAGGTTTGTGCTGCTTTTATTTATACACATGCTGGCTGCAAGACACAAAAATTACTTAATCAATCCTTCCCCTTGTCTGGTGTTGCAGGCAGGATGGAAGCTGCCGGCGCAATTTTGTGCTAAAGATGACAAATTGCTCCAGGATAACGGCAGCGCCTCCGGCTCCCGCCTCGTCCAGCACAGGGCGCGGCCAGTCTCACCGCGGTGGGCTCGCGCGCTCGGCTGAAGGGATGCCTGGAGGACACAAGCACCGTGCAGTGTCCCCCTTCCCGGGGCCAGAGCGGGGACATGGCGAGGGGAGCTGGGCGGGGAGCTGGGGTCTGCCCGACGCTGTTGCGCAGCTTGAAGGAATGGGATTTTTCTCCCAAAACCTGGGTACAGGCCACCAAGCTGCAGGGAGGGCAGGCTGGAGGTGCCGGGGCTGCGTGGCACAGCTCCAGCGAGTGGCTGGGTCACAGGGGCGCCCTCGTGCCATGCCACTGCCCTCCATCAGTCACCTCGAGCCTGGGGGGGGACAAGCCTGCCAGGGCCTGGGACCCTGCAGTGGCACCGCCAGGGCAGACTGCCACCCCTCACCGGCTGGGCCGGGAGCTCTCCCGTGCAGGAAAGGGCTCGGAGAGAGCGTCCAGCCCGTAACTTCCCAGATGTGTGTTTTAGGGGATGCAGGAGTCTCACCATGGAGCGCTCAGCAACAGGAGAGCTGCGCACCAACCTCACAGCAACACACACACTTGCTCCGGTGAGCAGCCCTGCAAAAGCAAACCAGGTCAGCCCAGCCAGCGCTGGCCCAGCAAGGGGACGTGCGGGAGGGGAACAGCAGCAGCGAAAAATCCCCTAACGCGAGACGAATGGCATGAAGAAAAGTTAAAGACGCGAAGACCACGCAAGGAAGATGGTTGCTTGGAGCTCACCTCTCCCCATGGCTGCAACATCTGGGGCACGCAGAGACATGACGTTGCTTTTGCGGCTGCTGAGGTGCCCCCTCTCCCCTGGCCTTGCTCCGTGCCCGTGGGCGATTCCCTTCGGCCGCTGCAGCACGTCCCCCCTGCTCGCTCAGTCGAACCCTGAGCGGGGTCCCTGGAGGGACCAGCTCCGTGCACAGCCCAGCGGGGTGGAGAGGGAGAGCAGCCCAGGGGCTCCGGGGGGCCACGCCTCGGGCACTGTGCCCTGCTGGCAGCACTGCCCGGGGACCACCATCCTTCCCGGGAGCCCTCCCCAGCCCCAGCCTGCCCCCTGCTTCCCAGGGACAGCCTGGGGGCCATTCAGCCCCCCCAGCTCTTCCTGGGGGCACCGTGGGCACAGACTCCACAGTGTCCATCCAACCCAGCCGCTGCCCTTGGGCTTTGCCCTCCCTCAGCTCCGCAGCCAAAGCAGGCACCGGCAGCCCCCCACGCCCCCAGCACAGCTCTGCCCAGTAACTCCCAGAGAAGGGGTGGGTGTTGCTTCCCCTTTAATTTACCACTTGTCAGAGGGAAGGGTTAAAAAAAAAATCAATAAATAAAACAACTTAGGATGCTTGAAGGGGATGGAAACCCTGAAAATGCAGTCTGCTGGTGGCTCGTCCCATTACCAGAGGAGGGGAAGGGCGTCCCCGGCCCCCCTCTCCCCACCACCCCATCCCAGCGCCACCAGGTCCAGGTGGGTTCGGATGCGGTTGGACGATGCTCCTCAAGAAGAAAATGGTCAGGACATGGTCATTCACGGTTGACTGGTGGACGAAACAACCCCCAGAGTCTGACACTCCCGGCTCACGTGCCGGGAGGGACCTGTCCCACCTCCCTTGGCTATTGCAGAAGCTTTGAGAAAAAGCCACTCTTTGCAGGTTGCGTGTCGCAAACACGGGGAGGGGACACACGGAGTCACAAGCAGTCCCTGCACAGAGCCACTTGTCCTTTGCGGTAGTCGCGACAGGGGCAGAGGCGCCGGTACTTGGTGTTGTAGCCCGCGCAGCTGAAGAGCAGCGGCTCCTTCTGGAGGTAGCACTCGTGGACGTTCTCGGCCACCGCCGGGTAGAGATGGTTCATCTCGTACTCGGTGCTGTCGCAGGGGATGCTGAGCCTGGGAACAAAAGCAAGGGTGGGTCAGTTCCGGTGGGGGGGCTGCCTGGGGTTTCACTGAAGGGGTTTTCGTGCTCTCCTGACCTTCCCAGGGATGTTCCTTTGCTAAGTGTTGAGCCAGATCTTTGTTGGTTGCAGCAGCTAGGTTTGGCACCCTTTGGCTAGACATGGATGCTTGTCACCAGCCCAACGCCCCACGCAGGAAGGGGTGACCCCTGCAGCTGAACCCTGCAGCCCAGAGCCCACCCCACGGCGTGCGCCATGGATGGCTCCAGCAATCATGCACAAAGTTCCACCCAAACCTTTTATATCCCCCTGCTGACCAAGAGGTCTGTCCGCTCCCCGTGGGCACCTCCCACAGCAACTGATGTCCCCGCAAGGGCACACGAGTCCAATGGATGCCCACGTGTCCTCTGCTAGCCGGGATCGGCCAGCAGAACAGGGGTGGGCATCAGCAAACGCCCCGAGGAGCAGCAGAAATGCCCGGTGTGGATCTCAGCATCTCCCTCCTCCCACTCATGCCTGCGTCTGCAGACGAAAGGCATTGCCAGCATTGCCCTCCCACCAATCCCCCTCCACCGGTGAGTCCCTGAGGCAGGTCATTTTAAGGTCTGGAGCAGGGCATGGAGGGGAGAGAGTGAAATCCAAGCCCCAGTTCTAATTTATCATATAAAAATGTCAGTGGGACTCACAGCACCTGCTTGACCAGTGTGACAGCAGTGGTAATGCTCGCATTTTAATTGCCCACAGAGCACCACGGAGCCCAGTGGCAGATTTATACTCTATTAAAACTTCACTGACATGTATTCAAAATGCAGTTTTATAGAGATTTAAAAAGAGGGAAAGGGAGAGAGCATGGAGGAGGTGGAGAGGAATGGGGTGGCAAAGAGGCTGGTAGAGAGGCGGAAACGTGCTTGGAAAGGCTATTGTTGCCTTCTGAAGCATGAAGCTGGCCGCGGCCAACACGTGCAAGCCACGGGCTGCTTTGCAGGCAGCGCCCTGCCTGCATCGCCTTGGGCATGAAGGTACCTCGATGGGGTTTCAGGAGGGAGGACACAAGGAAAATAGGTGCTGGGGATGGGGGGAGCAGGGGGACCATCATCCGGCTGACGGCCCCCACTGCCACCTCGCCGAGAGGAGCACAACTCACTGGAGAAACACCTCCTTCTTGTTGAGGAACCTGAAGAAGGTGGGCTCGCAGACCAGCCCGCGCCGCCGGCACGTCTCGGTGCAGGCGTGCCGGGTCTCTGACACCCACACCTGCAGCGAGTCCACCGGTGGCCAGGCGCGGGGGTCCCGGCTGGCGCTGGGGGACCACACCAGGTGGGTGGCATTGGGGGACAGGGCCAGCGGGCTCGGAGGGCTTTGCATAGCAGGACTCTTGGCCTTGGGAGGCAGAGGAGAAGATGATGTGGTGCAGAAATCCTAGTGAGAGAGAAGACAACAGGTCAGTGCCTGGAAGGACAGGGCAAAATGCTGGGGGTGGGGAAGGAAGGCTGCTGGTGGGACAGGAGGGCACTTGGGCTGCTGAGTTGGCTCCTCAGGTTGAGGTCACCTGCACGCATGGATGGCATCTCCTGCTGTGGGAGACGAAGGCACCAGCCACCTCTTCTTTATCCAGTGCTGTCTTATTCTCTGCAGCAGAAAGGCCTTGACTGAGCCCGGCACCCCCTGCCACCCTCCACCAGCCCCCCAGCATCTTTGGTTCATGACGAATCTCCCCCAGACCCCCATCTCCTGGTGCTCCCTGCGATCAGGGCACTGGCTGCACGGGGGTAGGACTCGGGGTCCCTCTCCGGGGACCTGCGCTGGGTCAGCGCTTTCTCTTGCCCGGGGGAACAGGGACCGACACACGGAGAACAGGGGTGGTGCCCAGGAGAACAGGGGTGCTCCCCAACCTGGTGCTGAATGTAGGCGTGGATCCGCTCCAGCATCCCCTCGCAGGTGTACTCGTAAGGCAGGTAAGGGTCCACCTGTGAAGGGGGAAGAGCAGAGCGCAGGCATCAAGCGGGGACAGCCTTGCCCTCCCCCCGGGGCCAGGGGACAGCGGTGCCCTGGGCATGGCTCTCCCCACCTGCGGAAGCCCACGGCTTGTGTCTGCCCACCAAAGCAAGCAGGGCAGAAAATCAGGACTGGAAAGACTTCATAAGCCATAAAGCACTTGAGAGAAAGAGGATGAAGGATTAATTCGGGTTCAACCCATGTATTGGTGAAAATGAAGTCACCCTGTTCCATTTTAGTCTCAATTTTCTTCATCTTTGGTAAGTTATAAAACAGAATCAGCTTTTATGCAATAAGTCACCTCCGATTAAAGTATGAACTGTTTCAGCCCAAGAAACACTCCACAGCTGCAGGCACGGGTGGAGCATAATTTTAAAATACAGAAGGGGAGTTAGGACTGGTGAAGATGCCGAGCAAATCCAGAGCAAGAGCATCCCAGTGGTGCCCTGGGTCTGGTCTGGCATCCCCTGTTCCTCTGCTCCCGCGTGCTCCGACCCGGGCACGGCTCTGCCTGCTCAGAGAGGAAGGTCCAGGCTTCACTGCCCTGGTGCCATGACCCACCAAACCTCCTGGCTGGTGAAAAGCCCAGGGCTGGGACCGTCTATGCACAATATGGGGGGAAAAAAAATCTCTTCTCCCACTGCCACATCTCTAAGGGTTTGCTGCCCAGCACGGACGGCTGTGATGGGGTGGAAGCCGGTGCTTCTCCGAGGCTCGGTGCCCCCACTGCCACCGGCACAGGCTGGGACGGGGCAGGGAGGCAACAGCCGGCTGCACACCGGGACAGAGCAAACATTGATGCCCACGCTGATGGCAGCGCTGCCGCTGCACCCCCACGCTGATACCTCCTATTTATACAGAGCCGGCAGCACTTAAACCACGGGTATATTTTTAGCGTGGGTTATGAAACACTGCCAGTCTTCGGGAGACTTTTGCCTGCACTTGCTTCCCAGTGTCGCATCTCCCTGTCCCAAGAGTCACCCCTTGGGTCCTGGCCCCTCCTCTGCCCAGCAGCAATCCCCCAGCCGAGCACGTCCCCGGCAGGGCGGCAGCCCAGGGTCCTGGGCGAGCAGGGAGCCAGGCTCGCCGCCCTTGTGCAGCCACTGCCCCAGGGGCAGCGGTGACTTTCCCTCCATTGCCTCGAGGCCTGCATCACTGATGCACTCCTTCCCTCCAGAACAAATTACTTTTTAAGGAACTTTTTGCCCTGGGAAGACAGATTTTTCCCACACTCCCTTATTTTCCAGAGAGATGTTACATAAGCCACAGGACATCGGTGCACAGAAGGGGCCGGTCCTGGGACCCCCCTTTCCCTGTGCATCTCTGCAGAGCTGCATACAAAACCACCTCAAAGATAATTCATCCAGAAAACAGTTTCTTCTATTTTCTGAGCTCTGCACCTCCAAAACAGCTCTCTCTTTCTGAAGTACCTGTCAAACCCAAACTCAAAGGCTCAGTCTGCCGAGAAGATCCCTCTAAGCATCTCCCTGCCATAAATATCCCACCTGAGCTCTCGGCAGGGCTGGAAATCACAGCTGCTCTGTCTAATTACAGATGTGCACGCTAATCAGGGCTGACACGATGACAGGCGCTGATCCTGCCTCTGAATCGCTGACGGGCGCTCAGTTAACAGGGGCAGGGTCCTCCACAGGCCAAAACTGCCCGTCTCAGTGGCACAAAGCCCGTGCCAGGCTGGGCGCTGGGTGCTGCCCGGCACCCATTCGGGGGAGACAAACCTCCCCTTGCTCAGCACCACCAATGCTCGGTCTCACCACTGCTTTCACATCCGCGATGCTGGGGGGCTTTTCCCCGTTATGCCAGGCGTGGTGTAGAAGTAATTCTGTAAAACAGCCTTTTTCCCCCAAAACACCGCCGTGGTACCTGGTGGGATGCAGCACATCCATAGCGGGGCAGGGGCAGAAAGCCTCCCTGCGCCTGCACGTGTACCTGGAGGTGATGCTCTGGGTACAATCCCACTGGCCGCAGGCTCCCAGCTTGGGTCCAAGGGCAGGAGGAGGCTGTGGCCAGAGCCTGCTGCAGTCCCCGCTCCTCCAGCTCGACACCCCCATGCACCCCTCTCTCCGCTAGGGGTTACCCCAAAGGCTCTTTGATTCCCCCCGCTCCCCTCTGCCGGTCTCGTTAGGATTCAGCTCATGCACCCAGGACTGATAGAAAATGCCAATTTCAGGAAGATAATTGTTTAATTAAAATCTGACAGGCTTGGCCTCCTCTTGACAGCCACATCGCTGACGCTGCTCCCCGCGCCGGGAGCTCAGGCTCTCCCCGGAGACCCGGGGGTGGGGGGCTCCGAGGTGGGCACCACTGCGTCCTGCTGCCCGGCGGAGCGATGCACGGATGCCGCAGGGGGGAGCGGGGGGCCAGTGAAGATGCACTTTGCCATCCTTTCGCCCAGGCATGGCTGGGGAACGCGGGGCCAGAGCAAAGGCACGGCCCAGCGCTGCAATCCGCTATGTGAATAGCCAGCCCCAGCGCTCCCCATCCGCCAAATGGGGAGTTACTGGTGCCCCACAGGGATACCGCCACGAGAGCCCTGGTTTTATAGTCTTCAGCAGGAATCCCAGAGCTGAAGAGAGCACTAAGTCTCCATTGCTCAAAAGGAAAAGAAAGAAAGAAAAAAACCCAAGCATCATCAGACAAATAAGTAGAAAAATAGTGCAATTCTCTGCCAGCACGTAACAGCAGGCTGGGAACACTTTAACCAGCTATTTTCGCTGTGATGTTTAATACATCACTCTTTCAACCATAGCCAGAAATGTATAATTTTCCATTATATTCCTGTATGTTTGACTTTAATACAATGAAGCCTTCTCCCTCCGCTACATGAGAATATTGCGTCTATTATATTGCTTATGTGAGGACTATTTTTGACAATGGAAAAGGCCAAGAAAATGGTGGTGCCTGCAAACGTTTCTCCTTCTCCAGCCTCTAACCCCTGGCTAACGGCCGCAGTCCATCACCAGGACAAGCCTCTCGGCATCATCTTTCCCAGGGGGGTGTAATTTGTCTCTTGGCCCTGAGCAACTGTGCCAGGATTTGATCTCTGCGGTAGAGGGGTTTGGTGCTTCCATGATTTCAATTTTCCTTATAAATAGGTCCAGGTTGCAAACCACCAGGGAAACTCAAAGCTGCTCCAAGGAGGGATGAATGGCAGAGGCACGGCTTGCCAAAAGCCCTCCCCTGCAGTTGCAGGGTGACCCGGAGCGGGTGCCACCTCTGAAAGGATGAGGGAGGGGAGCACAAGGGCTTTTCTTGGGGAAAAAACACCATATTGCAAACCCAAGCCACGTCCCAGCCATGATTCAGATGTCTCTCCAGACGGGAGAAGTTTCTTTCAAGCAAATCTAGGTTGGTCAGGGATGCCAGCTGCATCTCAACTCCTTTATTTGCAGAAATACGGCAGCCAGCCCCGCCAGCAGGCCCAGCCGGCTCCAAACACAGCAGAGGACGCGCTGCCAGCCCGGCTGGAACCAGGCAGGGCTGTAGGTGCAGGGATGGTGCAGCTCGGGGTGCGTGCGATGTAAGTCGAGGTGGCCGTACAGCCGCGCCGGCAGCGGCCTGGCCGGAGAGCCACGGGCAGGCTGGGGCAGCCGCAGAGCAACGCTAAAATATTGCTGAAGCGCAGCAAATCCCGCAGAGCCACGACGCTCTAAACCAGGGTGAGCCTGTTTGTCAGCTTGACTTTGTCAGAACTGCTACGAGGTTCATGAAACCTCTGGGAAAAGCCGCCACCAGAGACGGAGCAAAGGAGCCATCTCACAGCCTCCCACGACATCCCGTATCCCCCAGAATTTTTACTGAGTATTGCCTGGAAGATGCAGACCTAAAGCTGTGGGATAAGTATTTTCCAGCCATACAACAACAACAAAAATTCTGTTTCAGGTCAGTTTTCAATTTCCAGTGTTTCCACCCATCAAGGAGGGGAAAAAACGCTGTTTCAGGTTTGCAAATCTGTTTGGGTTGGTGAAGCAAAGGGAAATGCATTATTTCAGATACGAGCCTTCCTTTCAATAAACTGGCAGGGTATTTCCAAACAAAGCCAGGCAGATGGGAAGCAAAACCATATTATTTCATTCTGGTAATGTTGAAATGAAATGTTTTGACTGAAAAAATAAATGGATGGTGGTTATTCTGGAACACAGACAACTCTGTTAGATACTCTGATAATGAAACACCCTGTTTTGCCTTTGGGGGGAAAACAGGAGCCAGTAAAAATAGTTTCTCCAAGCTCCAGTACCTGGCTGGGAACAGCAACACTAAGCTGCCCGGCCACGGGCTTTCTGCTGCTCCTCCTGCTAACGCCCTTGTTTTCAATTCCTGCTGGAACAAACAGTATTTTAAAGATAAGATACCAAGGGATTCCTGAAGCCAAAGCCCATAATAAGCCTTTAAAATCTGTAACGTAGGTCAGTTTTTAGGCTTAATTGCCTTGACAGCATCTCCAATAAAGCAGACCTCTCTCTGAAAAGGCAAGAAGGGGGAAAAAAAGGGGAAAAAAGAGAAGTTGCTCTAAGTTATTCACACTCACTCCCTGCTCTGCTTTGGGAGGATTTATACAGTATCTTTAATAAAGCCCAGGGAGGTGAGTTCTGGGATTAACCCACCGCTTCTTGGTGGGAAGGAATAACTCCTCTCCAGAGCGACTGCACGTTTTCAGAGCAAGCGGGATGTCAGTGCCTGGTTTTATTCATCTGCGGCGAACTGAGGGCTTCAGCCTCCCAGCAGTTGAGGGTGACTACAGCGGTTGGGATGCTTCGCGGGGGGGGGCCTCGGGGTGGGGGTCCCTGGCCCCGCAGTGATGGGCACAGCTTTAGCTGCCTCGTGGCCCCGCAGGAGGCAGAGTTTATCTGACCATACGCGGTGTCACGCTGGGCTGGAAGCCAGGGAGCAGCGCCCCGGGGCGCCTGGCTGCGGCCCCCCGTGGGCTGGGGCAGCTGCGGCCCCCCGCGCCCTGCGGCGTCGCAGGCACCCTCGCTCCAGCTGTGGTTCCCCTGCCCTCCGCCAGCTGTTCAGCAACTCAAGACATGTTAATTAAGGGAGGGAGGCAGGACTTGTGAGTGCACCACAGCTGCGTTAACATCAAGAGTGGGAATGGGGAGCAGAGCAGAGATGGGAGCTTGTCTTTGTGCAAAACAGGGATCGGCACGGTGGCGGCACGCTCCCACACCAGCTCCTCCTGCCCGGTGCCCATCGCGCCACCCAATCCGTCCCTAAAATCCTTTTTCTTCTCCTTTTCTTTTTTTTTTAACCCATAATTATCATTAAGCATCTAAATGACCTGGCAGTGCACACCCAGTCGACACCGCAGCGCAACACAGCTGCTCAGGAGCCAGCAGAGCCCCTTCCCCCCTTAATTCTCTGATCATTTAAAAATTATTTTCATAGCACAGCAGCACCAGACTTCACTATTTTCTTTCTCCTTTCTGGAAAAAACCAAAAATTTCCTTCTCTCCTCTGAAACAGAGACCGGCAGCTGCCGGCCGCCCGCCCATGGCACTGCCTTCGCCTCGGGGCTGTCTCTTCAGCCCAGATGGTGGAAGGTCAAGCGCTGACAGCTGGCCCAGCAGCAGGGATATAATTAATTTTAATTTAATTTTAATCAAGATACCGGAATGAATGTGCAAAACAACAACTGTTTTCGTAAGTCGGGTTTTGTTCGGTCTTTGCAGACTCACAGAGAAAATCAGGGCGAGGTGAAGCGCTGCGGCAATCACGCACGATACGGTGCGGCACCCGGGCAGACGGCACGGCTGCACCAGCTCAGTGAAGTCCCCGGGCTGCCACAGGCACCCACCTCTGCAGCCTCTAACGTGGGGGAAAGCAAAGCTGACACCTCTCTGACCAGCATCACCCCGTCCCCCCCAAAACCCCACCCGACACCGCGAACCCCGGACCCCCACAGCCCGCCGCAGGGTCCCAGTTTCACAGCACATCGCTGTCCTCACGAGGCTCATCCCGAGCGAAGCAAATTGCAAGCAAAATGGAGATCAGCACTTTTCTCCCCTCCAGGAAAATTGACTTTAATAATTCGGACAACTTGAAAGGCTGCTGCCACAGGGCAGGAGGTAAATATTAATGAGGGAGCCGTCCCGGGATGGGCACAGCCAGAGCGTTGCCTTCCCTGAGGGGCCCTGCATCCCGCCTTCTCTCCATCCTTCACAGAGGCGGTTCCCGGGGCTGTTCCTATCGATTTGCTCAATCCAAATGATAACAACAAACAGTGAAATGGGGAATGGCAGGCGCAGAGCTTGGTAGCTCTCAAGGTACTTGCAGGGAGATGCTCTCGGGGTTTATCTCTGCTTCACACCCGTTCCCAGCACTGCCACGCACCTCCACCAACCTCAGCCTCCTGGTCCCAAACCTCTTTCCCCTTATCTCAGCTCCCCCTTGCCCCCGCTCTGCCCCGAGGATTCCCAGGGGATCCCCCAAAGGCACGGCGCTGCCCTGGGGAAACAGCTACGGCACTCGGCACCAAAGCAAGGCGAGAGCGTGGGTCCGCCTGAAGCTGCAGGGGAGGGGGATTTCTGCTCTGCACGTGCAAATACACTCTAAGGGCAAGGAAGGAAAAGCAATTAATGCTCCAAAGGGGCAGCCAGGCACCAGCAACTGCTGCTGACCTATCCCTGCGCGCCCAGCAGTGGGGAGATCGCCCAGCCGCCGCCTCTGAGCCGTACCTGGGTCCTCATGATGGTTTTGATAGCAGCTTCAAACTCCTCAGAGTTATTGTAGTCGACAGTCCACACATGCGGCTTCCCGATGAAGTCTTCAGCATACGGGTGTTGGGAGGACACCTAAAACAGAGCGGCGTGAGGTGGTGTTTGCCGCCGCTGCTGGAATGGCTGCTGCCTACCGCTCGCGGCCGCCGCAGCAGAGAGGAGCAGCAGGCTCAGGCACAGACACCTTCGGTTTTAAACCACTGCACACAGAGATGTGCTGGAAAAAGAAGGTTTCCTCTGAACCCAGCTGCCCCCCGACATCAGGCTGATGCTCTAAAACTCCCACTGGGCTGGGGTGCCCCATTCCCACCAACACTGAAATCACCTCCGCAGCCCTGAATATCTTCATCTCTGTAATATACATAAAACCTAACCTTGACCTGAGCCATTTGTGGGTCTGGAGTGGCAAAAATAGACCAAAGCAGCCAAGCTCCGGGAGGGCACTGTATCTCTAGGGTTTGCCAGCTCCAGAAAGAAGGCAGAGAGAAAATCCTTCACCCCCGAAGGCTGGGGCAGTCTGGCACTGGGAGAAAGCAGTGCTGGAAGCTGCATCGCCCCGATGCCACAGGCAGCACCCTGCGCTGGCACCCCACAGCCACCTGCCTCTCACCAGGCAATTTTTGGGGATATAACTCTCTTGTTTCAGCCCCTGAGCTGCCTTTTCAGCCCCACGTTGCTGCAAGGCAGGCAGGGCCCCAGATCTCCTCTCGAGAAGGGAGGAGAGAGGATGCTGAGCAGAGGAGGTGTTACGGGGGCACCGCGAAGTGTTGCAGAGGAGCCTGAAAACCTGCCAGCTAGAGGAAGGGAGCAGTGCATTTTATTCTCCAGCTCGCTGTCCTTCCCTGTTTTTTGCCCACAGATTGATCACCTCCTTCCCCCCCACCCCGGCATACAAACACCCTGGGGCATTTCACAGCCCTCACAGCCCCGGGCTGAAGCACAGCCACAGCGCCCACCCGGGATGGGTGCATCGGACAGACACGGGGGTGCAGGACAGCCCTACCCCCCAACGCCACGATGGGCACCGCTGAGCCGGGCTGCTGCAGGGCTGAGCCATGCGGCCCCCCGACAAAGCCCTTCTCGGCAGGAGCGAGCGTTGCACTGCATTATCCACTTTATTAATAATAAAAGAGGCAATTTTCTCAACCCTTTAACTTTTAAAGAGTTCCTGCTTCATTTAGATTAAATTCCCAGCGACGGGCAAGCCTGGGAGGTATTTCGTACTCCTGCAACACCGCGGAGGGCCCAGCATCCCTCTGGGTATACAAAAGGATTAGCAGGGGAGCACCAGCCCCGGTTTGGGAGCGGGCACGGGGTGCGCATGGATCTGTGCCGATGGGGAAGGAGCTGGGGTATGTGGTCTGCAGAAGCCTCCTGCACCACCTTCTCCTTTGCAACCCAAACCCAGGACAGGGCTCCTTGCATCTAAGGGCTCTGGATGGAGATGATGCGAGGATGGGAGAGGGGACCCCATCTGCAGGTATCTGCTCTTCTCCATTTGGAGGAAATCTCTCAAAGAAAGAAAGAAAAAAAAAATAAAATCTCAGTTTTGCAACTGCTCTTCCCAGGCCCAGCCCGAACCCCGGTGTAAAGGGGGTGACTCCATGCAGCCCGTCGCTCGCCTCCTGCCAGACTCGCCTCTCTCGACGTCGGCTTCCCGCGGAAGAACTCGTGGTTGAGGGAGCTGTGCGGGGGGTTGAAACGCGCCTGCAGGAAAACGCAGCCATTGGCGATCGCCTCCAGTGGGGCAGGACCCTCGTAGGGGAACCCAAAGCCAATGAAGAGCTGTAAGGGAGCAAACCCACGTGCTGGTGAGCGAACACGGCCAACACCATAGGAAACTCTGCAAGAATAACCCGCCAGCATCCCTGTCTGCTGCTGGTCCTGCACACCAAGCCTCTAAAGGCAGCTCCTGGTGGCTCAACACCCCACAGCTTAAATGCCCTAAAAACTCCCCCTGCACCATGGCTCACAGCCCACTTGTGCAAAGCAGTGGGGTGTTCAGGAGCTGCAATCTCCCCTGAGCTGGCTACAACCGTCGTACTGGTCCTGTATGGAGAAATACTGGTTTGCCAAAGCCATCTGGGCTGCAGCACCAACAGCATCTCCCCCAGACACCGGCTGACGGCGACCGGGATGTGCCTGCACCCTGCGCACCCGCACTGAGAATCCCATTTATCACAGCTGCGGGGAGAAGAAAAATCCCACCCCACTTACTAATAAACGAATTAATCAGGAAACTTTGTGCTCCTTCTATGGACAAGGAGAAGCTCATCAGGCACATCTTGATTTGAAATTATGTGCTCTGCTCGGCTCCTGGCTAATTAGCCCTGCTGATAGCGCCTGCAAGCCTGGGAAGAGCGCAGATAACGGCCTCTCCCCCGGCCCCCTCCTTTAATTAGGTTTTATTTCTCAAGGCAACTGAGTCCTCACTGCTGGCTGCTTAACGCGGGACGGTGAGCAGGGTCCCACGGACGCCCCGGCTGGCTCTCGCCCACCTTCGCCTTCCTCAGCAGCTGCTGAAACTCATGCTGTGGCAGCAGCCCGTGGTTCTTCACGAACGCTGGGACCTCGGGCGGCCGCTGCGTCTCGTAATAAACCGTGCCGTGGATCTCCATGTACTTGTTGAGGATGGCCAGGAACTTCTCCTTGCCCTGGGCAGGAAGGCAGAGCTGTGAACTGCACCAGCAGATGGGGCTGACACCCCACCCCTCCCTTGTTTATAGGGGGAGATTGAACTCCCAAACCGCTGTCCCGGAGCGCTCCTGATGCTTCAGCCCAACCCACAGCAGTGCAAAACCCGCACCCTCCCCTCTGCATCCCTTGGACACAAGCCCTGGACGACCCCAGGCTTCCAGCGATCCTGGACGGCTGCAGGATGCGGCACCCTGAGCACTGGCACCTCGAGCCCCTGCCTTCCCCACCACCTCCACAGGCAACTTCCACTCTGGAGCTGCTGAATTAAAGGTTTCAGGGGATTCAGGGGGAAGTTTGCAAAGACCAGAGCTTGCTAATGACCTCTTATTCCAAGAAACAAGTCCCCAGAATTTTCTCAATCAGGTTTAATCCTGATTCACTAACTGGAAAAATCAAGAGGGTCATCAGTTCTCTTCTTCTGGAGGCTTTCCTCATTTTGCTCTCCAAAGCAGCCTTCCATTTCAACCATTTCTCTAGTGCAGTTTTTTTTTTTTGCTTGGAAAAACCACAGAGGGACCATCTTTTGGATGCTGTATTTTCAGCTTGCTCCAGTGCTGCAATAGGCCCCGAAAGAGCAGAAGCTGGGAGGGAATAAGGAGGTATAAACGGGGACTCTGAGAAAACTCAGTACATTGCCTTAAAGCCTCTCTGAACACTGTATTTCTTCCCTCAGCCACGTATCCCTGGACTTCTCTAAGGGTAAAAACAAATGCTTTTGGTGGGATGAGGCTGCAGGGTGAAATCCCACCCGCAGTGCCGCTTTGATATCAATGCCCTAATGCAAAGGGCTTGGGGAGGTGGAAGCGAAACACAGCTTATAGTCCCTGGGTAGCACCTGGCATCACCAAGCATCACTGGGGGGCACTGATCTCCAAAGCCCCCTGCACGGTGAGGGGGCTGGCATGGGAGACCCCCTCTACTGCTCCACCTGAGCACCACAAGCCACTTCGACCCCTGGAAGCTGGGCAGCAGCCTGATGGAAACAGCCTTTCCCAGCTTATTAAAACTCCAGCTCCTGCTGCGAGCCAGAGGCAAGAAGTTCAGAGGGTTAGGAAATGAGAAATACCGGGAAGGGAGGTTTAATGAAATATTTCTAAGTGTCAAAAAGATCCTGCTCTGGAGTCGGCACTTGGTCCAAGGCCTGTAAATTAGCACCTGGCTCCAGAAAATGGAGGTGCTCTTTTCCTTCCCAGACCTCAAAATCACTCAAAATAAGGAAAAGCCCATCTTCCCCCTTATTTTATTACATGGGGTGGCACAAGACACGAAGCAATGCCCAGGCAGCCTGACCTCAAGGAACAGCCACCAGGAAGAACCAGCCCCAGCCCCTTCACCCAGCAATAAATTACCCCAAATATGCAGTTTTGGGGACACTGGTGTTGCTTGTGAATTCTGGCTAAAAGGAGCAAATGTTGGTAGCACTAAGGGTGGAGGGGAACGTTCGTTCTGAGGCTTTAACTCTCTTTAGTGCCTTCCCAAATTAACCAGCTAAGCTCAAATGAAACATCTGGATTAGAAAGGGCCGGGGAATGGTAGAAAACAAAGACAAGACGTTACAGTTCCCCTAAAATGAGATTTAGTGGGTTTCAGTAGGTTTTTTAGGGAGCCTCTGAGCTAGGCGCATGCTGGGGGGATTTGCTCTCAGACATGGAATGTCACGGAAAAGCCACCAACACCAGTGAACAGGAGGTGGCGCGGCTGGATCCCGGCCCACCGCAGGCATCCCCGTGGGGGCAGAGCCGCTGGCCAGGCAAGGTGGGGATGGGGAGGAGATACAGCCCCTGGCTGCATCAACCCGCATCGACCCCGGCAGCTCAGGAGGGCCAAGCCCGCCACGAGGCAAACTCGACTCCAGCAAAACCTTTTCTCTCGCGACAAGCTGTCCGGATAAAGCCCAGCAGCCGCTGGTGCGGTACAGTACCTGCAGCTGGAACATCCCCAGGCGGTGCAGAGGGAAAAAAATAGAAATAAATCAAGAGACAGTGAGTATTAGCTCTGATTTTTAAGCCTTGGAAGGAAAAGCAGCTGTCTAGCTATGGATGAGAGAGGGGGGAGTACGCACATCCCCTGGCCACTACAGGAGATGCAGGGGAGGCGTTCTGGGGGCTGGGGGTATTGTTGCTCTTTTTGCTCACTGGCCGAGCAGTTTGGGACTGGGGGAAGAGAGCGAAGGGTTTTACCCCCATGTCTAGAGGTGACCTCAGCCAGGATGAACCAAACATGGCCCAGTGTGGGGTCCCAGCAAGGACCAGCACCGGCCACCACCGAGGATGGAGCAAGAGCCCCCGCGCCACTGCCCACCCCTCTCCCCCGGGCATTACAGGCATGGGAGGGCAGGAGGGCAGCACCACCCCCTTTCACAGCGTGCTTGAAAGCAGAGACAAACCGTCCCCATCATAACACAGGAAATCACCTAACGGCAATCATCGTAATTAATACATAAAATCATTGACACACAACCCTCGGTCTAAGCAGCCTGTTGGGAGGAAGCATCGCCTAGAGCAAAGAGCAGGGGACGGGGTCCTGCCAGCCCCTGCCTGGTTTGCTCGGAGGTGTTGGACACATCACATCACTGCAGCAGCCTCAGCGTCCCCTCTAATAATGCAACAAGGATGCTCCTCTACAAACAGACCAAGATCTGTGCCTCGGAAGCTCAGGGTAAGAGCCAGAGGCTGCTGCTACCCCACAGCTCTGCCTGCGCCTGCCCCTGCCCGCCTGGCTGCTCCCTGCAGCGCCGCGGACACCCACCTTCCAGATGCTGGCCTCCTTCCCGTACACCACCGCCATGCTGCTCACTTTGTTGGACTTGATGTACTGCCTCTCCGTCTTGTTGAGCTCCTCCGACACGAAGCCCATGAAGGAGTTGTCAGGGGTGTGAGCTGTGGACACCAAGGGGACGAGACATGCGGCTGGACGGATGTTTCCGGGGACCCCATCAGGGTTTAAGGCGCAGCCCCATTGCACCCACGGGGTCTGAGACGAGTCCAGCTCCAGAGCCTTGCTGGAGCTTGGAGGAAAAATGGCATGACTCCACAGCTGAGCAGCTCATAAACTACAGGATTTGGAACACACTTGAGCGAGTCTTTAAAAAGTAAGGCATTTTAAGGCTGCCAGATGGGCTTTATCCAGCCAGGAAAAAGCAACATTTGAGTGCCCCAGCGCCCAGCGGGTCACCGCGTTCCTTTCAGACACGCACCTCTCCTTTCCATGCCACAGGCAAGTCTGAACCACTAAGCTGCCTCTCGCCTCTAAAACCCCAGCTGAAATAAAACCAACCAAAACTGCCTTGCATTTCCCCTCCCAGGAGCTGAAAGGTCCTGGCTGTGCCCTGCGTTTGGCCCTGGCTGTGCTGGAGCCAGCAACCCACCGTGGAGGAAGGAGCCAGGTCTCTCTCCCCAGCGCATTTCTAGAGCCCAAGACATGGCCAAGCAGATGCAGGAGCTGCTTGCAGGCGGCAGGCAGGCAGGGGGAAGCAGCATCGCCCATGCATCACCTCCTAAAGGCAGCGAGCCCCCGAAACCAGCCCGCCCAGCCCCCAGCCCCCACTCACGGAACATGGTCATGAACTGGGTGGGCTGCAGGTTCCAGTAGCCCCAGTTGGTGCGGTAGCCACGCAGCGTGGCATACTCCTCATGGTTGTAGGCCGGCTCCGTCCCAAAGGTATCGATGACCCGGACGCGGCACCTGGGAGAGGAGACAGGACCGCGGTCACACCTCAAGGACCTCGGCACGAGAAAGCCCCACTCCAGGGGCATCTGTCGCCCCCGGGCAGCTCGTCCCTTGTCCGCTCCCCGAGCAGAGGGTACAGGAACACCCCAATCAGCTTTTCCCAACCCACTGCTCCCTCCTGGAACAAGCAATTTCCCTTTGCAGGGCTTTCATCTCCCTGACGTTTGCGAGAATGATATATCTCCTGAAGACTTGTTAATGCTTTACCCAATATCCCGGGAATGCTGAGGCAGGCATTACCAGCACAAGACCGAGGAGAGGAGGGGAGCGTCAAGCAAGGGAAGAGCAAAACAAGCTGAATGCAAGAGAAAATGCATTTATAATAAAAGCAATAACACCGTTTGTCATTTTTCTCTCTAATAAAATTGTGTAGGATAGCGGAGGAGATGGGACAAAATATAATAAATAGCAGGACTATCAGCAGTAAATTAAATTGCATATTTTCGCGGCTGGTGATGTACCAGGGGATGATGACATTTGTCTTGACGCCAAAGGAGCCAGGGATGGGGCTCTGCTTCTTGCAAATAGAAGAGGCTCACGCCTCCCTCCGTGGTGTGGCCACCGCTGGCTGCAGGGACGGTGCTTGGAAGCACACACGCACCGCAGGCACACGCAGGGGTTTTGCTTTTTCCCCAATTCAGTCTCTTCTAACACGTGTTTACCTTAAACACGTGAGGCTCTGGAGCGAGCAGACCTCCTCGGGCTGTGGCCGCGGGGGACCCAGCACGGCAGCAGCTGGCAGAGCCAGGCAAAAATCAAAGGTGCAATCAAAGGGTCCGACTCCTCGGACGTGGGGGTTATCCTCCAGGGTCATTAGCATTAGTCTCTGCTTGCTAATTAATGAAACGGAGAGTAAGAGAAGGGAGTGGCTTTGCTTACCTGTATTTCTTAAAGGAGAGCCCCATGTGCTGCTTCATCTGTTGGAGGCCGTGGTAGTCGGTGTAGATCAGGTCGAAAGGCAAAGGACTGGTCAAGGGGCAGTTTCCCCGTCCTGGAGGCACCCCTAAATGGCTGGGGAGAAGCAGGAGGGACTGATCACCCCCCCCAGCACCACAAAAGCCCTGCAACACAAACACTCATTTCCCTGCCCAGTGTTTAGCAGGGGCGATCAACCAGCTCCCAGTTGATGGTGGGGGAGGAAGATCGTTCTCCTCTCCCCAGCCTTTATTTCTTGAGCCAAAATATCTGAGGTTTTGCAGAGTCCTGGTCCTTCCCCATCCTTTCACCTGTTCCAGCTGAGTTCCTGCTCCTCACGCATGGATGATGAGGCTTTTGCACAGCATTCCCAGCCAGGGCTCACCAGCATCTCATTCGACAGACATCCCCCCTGGACCTCTCTTGTCAAAGACACCAGATTGTTTGCTTTTGTTGCAATCACATCAGTGACAGACTTGCAGAGCCACGTCTTTCCCCTCCTCCCTGCCTGCGAGGCTCCCAGCTTGGCCTGAATCTCCCTGTTCCCAGTCTCATATCCTTCCCAGTGCAAATACCGTGCACCCTTTCTTTTACCCCGGTCCTTACAGGTAACCACCACATTCCTGAGCACCTTCAGATTCTCGATGCTGGTAGCACTGCCTGTCCTTGGATGCTATGCACATTTCATTAATATCTCTGACATTTTGCCCCATTTATGAAATAACTCCATAAAGCCAGGGCAGCCAGACCCTGGCTCTCGCTCAGTGGGTTTTCAGCCAGTTCATTACAACAGCTGTACTCAGCCCCTCTTCCCTCCTCCAGTGGATAAAACGCATTATGAAAATCCAGATAAACTACATCGACTGCAATCTTTTTATCAAGATCATCAGTTACCTTGCTGCCAAGGTGATACATGATAAATCCGGCTTGATTAAGGGGAAGAGCATCTTGGCTCACAGGCTTGCCAAGCTGGTGAAAGGGCTTTAAACTAAGATTGCCAGGGAGGGGGAACCTCGGTCCATCCCGCTCCTACCAGTTTGATGCCAGCACCAGCAACGCCCAGAGCCTGGAGAGGGACCACAGCTCAGCAGGACCTGCAGAGCAGCACAGAGGAATTCCAGCCGCTCCAGCCTGTAAGCCAGCTTCCTCGGGGGCCCAGCTTAAATGCCTCTGTGCAAATGCACGTAGCAAGGGGAATAAACAAGGGGAGCTAGAGACACGCGCACACCTGCAGGGCTGTGATCTACTGGCATCACGGGGATGTGGTGGGATGGCTCCTGTGTCTGGAATGGAAGGATAGGGGCTCTTTAGGAAGGACAAGCAGGCGAGACAAGGAGAGGGTGTCACCCTCGATCTCAACACCAGCTGGGGTGCACAGAGCTCCGCCTGGGGATGGATGAGGAGCTGACCGAGAGCTTATGGGTCAGGACTGAAGGGGGGTCAGGGACAGGTGACATTAGAGTGGGGGTCTGCTACAGGCCACTCGAACAGGAAGACCGAACGGGTGAGACCCTCTATAGACAGGCAGGAGCAGCGTCACGTACACAAGCCCCTGGGGGACTTCAACCACCCCGATATCTGTTGGAGGGACAGCACAGCGGGGCATAAGCAATCCGGGAGGTTCCTGGGATGCGTCGATGATAACTTCCTTCTCCAAGTGACAGAGCAGCCAACAAGGAGAGGTGCTGTGCTGGACCAACAAGGAGGGGCTGGTGGGGAATGTGAAGCTCAAGGGCAGCCTTGGCTGCAGTGACCACGAAATGGTGGAGTTCAAGATCCTTAGGGCAGTG
Source organism: Phalacrocorax aristotelis (assembly GCF_949628215.1). NCBI lineage: Eukaryota > Metazoa > Chordata > Aves > Suliformes > Phalacrocoracidae > Phalacrocorax > Phalacrocorax aristotelis. The sequence continues at coordinate 12,671,833 of NC_134291.1, forward strand.
AGGAGGGCACACAGCGAGCTCGCTACCCGGGACTTCAGGAGAGCAGACTTTGGCCTCTTCAGGGATCTCTTTGGTAGTGCACCATGCAGGGAAGAGGGGCCCAAGAAAGCTCATTAATATTCAAGGATCGCCTCCTCCAAGCTCAGGAGCGATGCTCCCAACAAAGAGGAAGTCAGGCAAAAATGCCAGGAGGCCTGCGTGGATGAACAAGGAGCTCCTGGACAAACTCAAACACAAAAAGGCAGCCTACAGAGGGTGGAAACAAGGACAGGTAGCCTGGGTGGAATACAGAGAAATTGTCCAAACAGCCAGGGACCAGGTTAGGAAAGCCAAAGCCCCGACAGAATCAAATCTGACCACAGACATCAAGGGCAACAAGAAAAGCTTCTGTAGGTATGTTGAGGCATAAAAGGAAGACTAGGGAAAACGTGGGCCCTCTCCGGAGGGACACGTGAGACCTGGCTACCCAGGATATGGAGAAGGCTGAAAACTCAACAACATTTTTGCCTCAGTCTTCACCAGCAAATGCTCAAGGCACACTGCCCAAGTCACAGAAGTCAAAGGCAGGGACTGGGAGAATGAAGAACCACCCACTGTAGGAGAAGATCAGGTTCGAGACCATCTAAGGAACCTGAAGGAGCACAAGTCCACAGGACCTGATGAGATGCATCCACGGATCCTGGGGAAACTTGTGGATGACATTGCTAAACCACTATCCATCATATCTGAGAAGTCGTGGCAGCACTGGCGACGTTCCCATTGACTGGAAAAGGGGAATCATAACCCCCATTTCTAAAAAGGGAAAAAAGGAAGACCCAGGGAACCACAGGCCAGTCAGCCTCACCGCTGTGCCTGGCAAGATCATGGTGCAGATCCTCCTGGAAACCATGCTAAGGGACATGGAAAATAAGGAGGTGATTGGTGACAGCCAACATGGCTTCACCTGACAAATCTGGCGGCCCTCTAGGATGGGGTTACAGTGCTAATGGATAATGAAAGAGCAACTGACATCACCTTCCTGGACTTGTGCAAAGCATCTGACAGTGTCCCACATGACATCTTTGTCTTTAAATTGGAGAGACGTGGATTTGACAGATGGAGCATTCAGTAGATAAGGAATTGTCTGGATGGTCGCACTCAAAGAGTTGTGGTCAATGGCTCGATGTCTAAGTAGAGACCAGTGACGAGTGGCGTTCCTCAGGGAACTATTGGGACTGGTGCTGTTTGACACCTTTGTCGGCAACAGGGACAGTGGGATTGAGTGCATCCTCAGCAGGTTTGCTGACAACACCAAGCTGCGTGGTACAGTCGACACGCTGGAGGAGGGGATGCCATCCAGAGGGACCTTGACAGGCTTGAGAGGGGGGCCCATGCAAACCTCATCAAGTTCAACAAGACCAAGTGCAAGGTCCTACACGTGGGTCAGAGTAATCCCAAGCACAAATACAGGCTGGGCAGAGAATGGATGGAGAGCAGCCCTGAGGAGAAGGACTTGGGGGTGTTGGTTGATGAGAAGCTCAACACAACCTGGCAATATGTCCTTGCAGCCCAGAAAGCCAACTGTGTCCTGGGCTGCATCAAAAGAAGCGTGGCCAGCAGGTCAAGGGAGGGCCACCAAGATGATCCGAGGGCTGGAGCCCCTCTCCTGTGAGGCCAGGCTGAGAGAGCTGGGGTTGTTCAGCCTGGAGAAGAGAAGGCTGTGGGGAGACCTTATTGCGGCCTTCCAGTACCTGAAGGGGCCTACAAGAAAGCTGGAGAGGGACTCTTCACAAGGGCATGGAGTGATAGGACAAGGGGTGATGGCTTTGAACTGAAAGGGGGCAGATTTAGACTAGATATAAGGAAGAAACTATTCACTATGAGCTTTGTGAAGCACTGAATCAGAGAAGTGGATGCCCCATCCCTGGAATTGTTCAAGGCCAGGTTGGATGGAGCTTTGAGCAACCTGGTCTAGTGCAAGGTCTCCCTGCCCATGGCAGGGGAATTGGAACTAGATGATTTTTAAGGTCCCTTCCAAACCAAACCATTCTATGATTCCACGATTCTATGACACAAGGCTGGTAAACCTGCAGCATGTCTCCTTCCATTTTCAGCTACCTCTGTGAACTGATGAATCCCTCCCTCCAAAGCTGTTCCGCTAAGTGTACCACTGATGTCAGCCTGACAGCCCATCTGCTTGTCTGGACCACGCTTCCCCCTTCTCAGGAAAAAAACTGTTGACACCTTCCAGCTTCAGCAGGTTTCTCAAAAATCCCTGTTACATGTACTTGTGATTTCTGAGTGCCAATTTGCTCAGAAGTACAAATGATCCACCTCTCAGTTTCAATGTTCTTGTATTTTTTTGTCCTCCTAAAGACAATAATTCCTCATCCTCACCCCCATAACCCCACCCACACCCAAAGAGCAACATCCTCATGGAAAAACAAAATGTGATGGCTCTGCCTCACCCCCATCACGACGTCACCCCATTTCGTTCTCAGTCCTTCTAACAGGGCTGAGGAATTTATGTTTTATTTTGCAAGTCTGAGCTCAGACAGTGTGAAATCCCACCCTTAGCTCCTGCCTGCCAAGATGTCTGTCTTTGTTTTCTTCCGGGCTCTGCACTTACTCCTCGCACCTATTTGGAAATGCTATGCCCTGTATTTTCCCTTTTCTTAGGAACAAAAGGTCCAGACAAGTTTTAAATTCCCAGGCTTTGAAGCCTTCACTCTATGACCTCTCTTACTGGTTCTCCTAATTTCTCTGCATTTCCCCTTTGAGCCTGAGACTGCTCAAATGGACCTGCAGTCCAAGGGTCTGTCCTCCGAGGAGCACCTCCATAACGTACTCGCCCCTTGCCCAGACCTACAACTACGCACAGCGTTTCATCTATCGATCCCATGGCTGTTTGCAGGGGAATCTGATGGCTCTCCCACCCAAGGAGCACCCAAGTTACACAGTTATCACAAGTATTTGCTCTTCAATCTCTCACTAGTCTTCACCAACAACGTCAAAGGGGTCATATGTAGCCAGTGAAACTGGCTGGCCGTTATAGCTACAATACAGGGTTCTTGGTCTGCTCCTGGCCCTACCTCCCCCTTCTTCTGACATGGCTTGCAAGCCCTTGAGCGATGGGCACCAAGATCCTTCCTCCAGCCCCATCCCAACCTCAGACCCGTAAAGGATCATCCCAAATTCCAGACCATGACTGTGACTCCAGAGAGTGAGCAAATGTGGAACCACATGGCTCGCCAAAGCCAGGAAAACCACAGAATTTCAATTTAAGATGAAGAGCTGCATTTGCAGCTGCTTCATTGCTCTTGTCACAAAGAATATAAGTGCCAGCTCAGGGCAGCCCGGCCGGGTCAGCTGCAGGGGAAGCAGCCAGCAGTTTTACCACTTTTATGCATGATTTTACACGACATGGCTGATTGGGAAGATGGCAGGAATAGAAAGGCTCTCACCTCCAACAGCCACCTCAGTACGATAAATAGGGCAACAAGGAGACCCACCCCTCCCCAGGGAGGCTGAAGCAGAAGGGGAATTTTTAAGCCAGTAAAAACCTCCAGGATTTTATAGACATGCAGTGCTAAAAACCACATTTACTAGTACATGCAATGCTTTTTCCTCAGTCATCAGGAACGTGTATTCAACAGCTACGATCACTTTGCTGCTGCAGGATGAGCACACCTCTGCTGACCCCCCCACGCCAGGCAACCTCTCCAAGGGCTCCTCAATCCACCCCTGAATTTTGACTAAAGCTGATCCATAAACCTTGTATTTAACTAAAAATCCCCCAAATCATAACGCTTCTCTTCCAGCGTACCCATTCTCTCACTGGTAACCCAGCGGCTTGTGCGATGCCTACAAAATCATCTGTAATTGCAAAAACCCCTAACCAAGCTTGACGAGGGGCTGCGGGACACAGCAATTAGTGATTGCATATTGAAGCCTTCAAGAAACTTTCCACTGGTTAGGTAGAGCGGGTCTGGCTCCCCCGGCTCCCCCTCGTCACCACGATCTGCCACACGTCCCCCCTCTGGGTGTTTGGGACTTGCCACGTCCCTTTTACTCCCAGGACCAAGGCCGTGAGGCAGGAATAGATCTAAAGGCAGGTCTGGTGTCTTTGAAGCAGACTACCTCTCTCATTTGCGCCCCTTAGCCTTCCTAAACACTTTATAACCAGCAATTTTGACATTCCAATCATGCAAATCCAGGCTGCATCTCCGAGCTGGGGGGGATTTTTTTCTTTTCATTCCTCCTTATTTAAACATTCTTTATTTAAGCTTTCATCATTTGTCAGTTAAGTCAACTAATTTTCTACTAAACCCAATTTCACTCATGGTTGGAGTGAAATTTCCCTGATTTTTCCTTGTGCCATGTACTATTAATGGCGCTTGAAATTATGCAAATAAAATTAATGAGCGCAAATGCCACCTTCTCAGCCAGTGTAGCCAAGAGATTTGTTTTTGAAAGCTGCTTGATCCCTGCTCCTGGAGAAACCTCTCCTCCCAGGGCAGCAGCCCCAGAGCCCCGGCAGGTGACCAGTGGCTTTCCCGCCCCAACATCCAGGATTAGTGCATCGCCCGGCTCAGCCCTCCCTCCTCTTTGGGAGCGAGCAGCCGAAGCGGCTTCAATCCAAGCGGATGCAGGCGCCTCGCTCGCCTCTCCGCCAGCTGCCTCCACAGCTGTGCCTACTCCAGAATAAATCTACAGCAGCTTCTTGTCCTCCTATTTTCCCCTTATAGGTACTTTAATCAACCAGGGGACGCATTCCCCTCCCGAGCGCGGTGCTGGCTCTCTGAAATCAGATGACTGAGGGGTTATCTTTACATCCCATTGACCTATTTTCAAATTAACCCATCGTTTCCTTCCACGTTATCACTCCTGGGGCTGAAAAGTCCAGCACTAAATGGATCTCGTGGGCATCTGCTGGCAGGCTAGGCCAATGTCCTATATTATATTTAATTGCATCTTCTCTGCCCGCATCTGCTGTCATCAGTAAGGCAGGCTGCAGCAGGGGAATTGGGGGAGGGCTTCTGCCCTTTCTGTTCCCTCAGCTTCTCCCGTCCTCGAGAGCCCAGCAAGCATGGGGCCATTATCCGGGGGATGCAAGGTGCCAGAGCAGAGCTCGAGCTGCTCCTCGGTGTCTGTGACAAGCCCATCATGAGCAATTTAAAGAGAAAATCAAAGAAGCCCATAAGATGAATACCCCAGTGCCTGCCTCTGCTCCCAGAGCAGAGAAGGGAAACAATGACCTCAAAAGAAGGTTTTACAAGCAATTACAGCATGATTTTTTAAGCCACCTGCAATGGTTTTACTTTTCCAACGTGCATCTGGACTGTTTCTCTGGCCCATCATAGATCCTGTGTGACATAGCCCTACCCATCAGGGGGTGAGGTTCAGCAATCAGTTTATTTCTGAGGTTCAACAAAACCCTGCTTTCCCCTCATGGCAGGATGTAGCACTTGCTGGAAACCTTATCTGTCTTCTGGGAATATAATGCAAACACCAGGTTTTTGCTGTTCAGCTGAGCAGCAGCAGCTCCAGTGGGTCCAGGTAGGGCTCTGCCAGGAGATCCCCTCTGCCAGGAGATCCCCAGGAAGGCATTTTTTCTGGACAGCGTCCTGTTTTTTTCTGGGACAGAGTTAATTTTCTTCACAGTAGCTCATATGGGGCCGTGTTTTGGATTTGAGCTGAAAACAGTGTTGATAACGCAGAGATCTTTTAGCTGTTGCTGAGCAGGGCTTACACTAGTCAAGGACTTTTCCAGCCTCCCAGGCTCTGCCAGGGGCACAAGAAGCCGGGAGGGGAGGGGGCACAGCCAGGACAGCTGACCCCAACTGGCCAAAGGGACATTCCAGACCATACGGGGTCATGCCCAGCGTATGAAGCTGGGGGAAGGAGGAGGAAGGGGGCACGTTCGGGGTGATGGCGTTTGCCTTCCCAGGTCACAGTTAGACGTGCTGCAGCCCTGCTTTCCTGGAGAGGGCTGAACGCCTGCCTGCCCGTGGGAAGGGGTGCATGAGTGCCTTGGTTTGCTTTGCTTCCATGCGCGGCGTGTGCTTTACCTGTTAAACTGTCTTTATCTCACCCCACGAGTTTCCTCACTTTTACTCTTCCGAGTCTCTCCCCGTCCCACCAGGGGGAGTGAGCCCGTGGCTGCGTGGGGCTGGGTTACCGGCCGGGGCTGAACCACAACAGGCTGCAGAGATAAGCTACGAGGAGTGAGGACTGGTGGATGCCCCCAGAAACGGGGAGTCAGTTTCATGGGGCTGGGGGCTGAGTTTGAGCCAGGGGCTCCCAGTTGGATCATCTCTGGGTGTGCTGAAACCTCCATCTTCCCCAGCCTCGCCAGCCTGGAGGGGGTCTGGGCCCCACAGGGAGGATCAACCCTATATAAATTACCCAGAGATAAATAAGGTTACGATAACCTTTACGTGACAAAGCAGAGGTTCTGCAATGGCAAAGAAGCCAGCAAACGAGTTGTCATTTGGCTACAGAATAAACACATTTTATGAAAGAGCGTAATTTACCAGCTCAGTAATTCCTGCTAATTTATGCACCTTCCTCTGCTACAAAACGAAGCCCTGAAGGGTGGAAAAAATCCCTCCCGGATGCTCCTCGCCCCGGCAGGGTGGCTCATACCCACTCCTCACGTGGCTGCTGCCAGCAAAGCTCCGAGCCGCCTCCTCGGAGGCTCCAGGAAGCTGCTGTAATTAAAGGGAGCAGCTTTTGCAGTCTCATTTCGATGTACCCAGCTTTTAATTGCAGAGCTACACGGCTGCAACTCCGCAAGCAGCTGTTCCCAGCTGAAGAGGGGAGGAGGAGCCAGGGAGGTGATGGGATCCACCGTCCTCATCCTCCGGCACGAGCCACCCTTCTGGCTGTGCAGAGTCAGACCCTGGAGAAGCACAGGAGGGTGCCAGAGCAATCAGCTCTCCCAGGTTGGAAATTCAGTAAATAATAAAGAAACTTCCCAGGGAAGGGAAATAAGTAGTTGGGCCACTCTGGGGAGCAGCAGCAGCTGAGCACTCGCATGCTCGTGGCACCTGGGCTGCCCCTGCTGTCCCAACTGCTCCGGCACTTCAAAGTGAAGAGATGGTTTTAGCCAAACCTTCATGGGCACCACTAGAGCAAAGCCGATTTCTACCCACTAACGTCCCGGAGCCCCGCCTAACCCGTCACCTAAGATGTGACTGCTGTAAGCGTGTCCCAGTTAAACTACAGACCCTCAATCGGGGGCATCATCTTCAGACCTGTAACCAAACATCCAGCTTTTCTGAAGCCTGCAGCACCCCGCATGCAACCATGTCCCAGCATGAACACCAAAGCCCGGCCAGAACAAGAACAGCACAGTAACCCTACAGCTTACAGAAACACTCAGCCTCAAGTAACAGGAACATCCGATGGTGCATGAGCGGCTGAGCTTTCCTCCCGACCAGCGTGGAGCTGACAAGTCCCATGGCCACGCCACGCAGCGCCATCAGCACCGCACGCGACTGGCCCCTTCTGGCTATTTTCACAAGCAATTCCTGGCTCGCCTGCACAGTGTCAGGACTTATTTGCCAACTGGCAAGGGAAGGTGAAGCCTGGAGCCTGGGCATCACGCAAATTTTCATGTGAACAGATGCAAGACAGAAAGATGGCTTCTATCTGCCAGAAAATAATTAGAAATGCCTTCGTCTGGACATCGTGTTTCCATTTGAACAGCCCTTTTTGCAGCCTGAATACCCCTCGGTGACTGTGGAAAGCGCAGGAAAACAGCAGCTATAATTAAGTCTGTGCCAGGGAATGAGAGGAGAGCGACGGCAGCAGGAGCTGAGCCTCGTCCCGCTGCGGCGCCGGCCCGCCGTGGTGCCCGCCCCACCGCAGCCCATCCATGGTGCCCCGGCACACGGAGAGCGGCTCCTCGCCCAAAACACATGCTGGCCGCAGCTACCACTCGGCAGGGAAAGGGCTGCCAGCACGGGATACGAGCATGTGCTGAAAATTAAGTGCCTTGCCAGGGCTGGTATTATGAGTCCAGAACTTGACAGTGCAGCAATTAAGCTCCAAGAACACTTTGTAACGCCCTGACCCCATGAGGCATCAAATCCTGTTTTCTTCGACTATCTGTCCTGCCTTATGAGCACTTAATTTCAAGGGGGCCATTGCAAAAAGCACCCTTCTGCATGGCCGAGACCAGTAGTCTCTGCCGCTGCGGCAGCTCACAGCCCGCACCCCCGTTTCCCCCAGCCTCTCCCTCAGCCCCGCAAACGCGGCTGGAGATGCCGACACGACCCTTCCCATGACCTAAGGATGGGGGTAGGACCTGGAGGTCCCCGCAGCGCCCATTGCACCCGTTCTCCTGGGGGCACAGGCGGAGCGCATCCCTCCCCGCCTGCCCCTGGGGAGGAAGGAGGCTCAGCTTACTGTGGCTTTTGCACCGGCGCAGCCATCGCTCCAACGCTTGTCATTTTCCAACATCTACTTCTAAGCTGCCTCATTAACAACCCATCTCAGGTCTTTCAGGCACTTCCCACTCCTCACCTACCATGCAACACGCACACACTGGTCTTGATTCTCACATTCCTGAAAGCACGTTTTGGATACCAAGAAAGCACAAGGGGTCTTCAACAAGAATCAAGTGTTTGCATTCAGATTTGGGATCTTTCCTCCCTCCCTGCTTCAAGGCAGGGCTCAAAATGCTGCCAGCTCCTTCCGCTGCCCCTAGCCAGCAGCACGAACCTTTGATGGAAAGCAGCGCCTGAATCCCTGCTCCAGCTCGGCGCTTTGCCTTCCCCCAGGGAGCTGCACCTGCCCAGCGATGCTTTGCACCAGCCCCCGATAATCCCGTGTTTCACCCCTTGCCTGTCAAGACACATCAGAAGCAGCTCACAAATTCACTGGGAAATACAAGAGAAGGACAAACACCTGCACTTAGTTCGACTACAGGAGGAAAATTAGCCTCTGGTAGGACACAGCGGCAGAATTCACAGGTCTTTAAGGTCCGCAGTGGGCAAAAGATAAGGTAGCTAAGCTAGCCCTGGAAAACCAGGGCTGAGCTCAGCAGTACTCATCTCAGACCTCACAGGGGCATTTGGGCAGTGTCTAGCCAAGCCTGCAGATCCCCAGAGCTCCTTGGCTTCACTCCAGATTAACGCTGGTCCCCCAAACTGGAGAAAGAACTGTTAAACACCCCTGCTATTCACTTGGCATCTGCTGCTCTCCCCGCTGGAGCCCCTGCCATGGAGGTTCCCACCACAACACGGTCACACTCCCGACCTGTTTTCATGCCCAGCACTTCATCACCAGCTTTTTGGACCAGGTACTTACTTTTCCTCCTCATTTGCCTGATCCCCAGCATTTCAGACCCAATCCTGACCACCGCCTCCGGGCTCTGCTGCATTGCAATCAATATAGATGCTAATAATGAACAGCTCTCAGATAACTGCCGGTGAAGTGTACACACGCAGACCTTCCAGTGATCCCTTGCCAATGATCAATATGCGTAGAAAAATCAGCTCAAAATTTGAAGAGACAAAAAACAAACTAGGAGAGAGGTTATTCCACACTGAATAATTCATGGGCACCAGCTTTTGCTCCGTGACGGCCGTGCTGGGCGAGAGCAGCTACAGCTCTGAGCCGCGAAAGGAGCAGGGGCTGCCAAAGGAAAGTGAACATTTCACGTTGCTGGAGCAAAACACCCCCAAGCCCACCCCAACGCTGGTGCCTGCCCTGCTGCAAGCTCAGCAAGAGACACCTGGGATGGGAGAGGACAAATTTAGCTCCACTTTAGAGCAGAGTAAAGCTTTGCTGCTTCAGGAGGTTACACAGGAGCAGGAGGGATAAGAAATCAGTTGGGCTGACCCTTCCACGGTGATACGGCTTTAGCTTTGCTTCATCCTCAGAGCCCAGCTCCAGCCCCTCGCACAACCTCCACACCAACCCCTGCCCAAAGCTGTGGCTACATGTAAAGTCCCCTCCAGGCTTTAATGAAGTACCCAAGACTAACTATTAGCACAACTCAGGATTAATTACACGTGTTCCGCTAAGTCTGCTGCTCACTCGTGGTCGGGCAAAGGCTCACCTCAGCGCTCAGAGCCACTGCTAACGCCGTACCAGCCCGATAGCAGGGATGCTGCTGAGAGGTCTGCAAGCACCGAGCAGGACTGCTGGCACCTCTCAGTCCTCCCCTTGGGGGGACCTCTGCTCCCCCCCCGACACCCGCATTAACCCATCTCTTGACGGGCTGCAGGAGGGTCCCAGCAAACACCGGGCTCAGTCTCCAAAGGGACAGAGGGGACCCGGCTACAGCCCCAGGTCCTGCCTCCGCTTGCCCCAGCCCCATCCATGTGGGGATGGACCCGCGACGCAGGTGTCCAGCATTTCAAACGTCACCAAAGCCTGCACAGGAGACGCGCTCGGGGCGGTGGGGATGGTTTCTCTTGCTGGGACAGAGAAGTGCAGCACGTGCAGCCCCAGCCCGGCTCACTCGCTCCTTCGTTACGCAGGGGAAGAGACGGAGCTGCTGTTCCCAGGCATCCCCGGGGACACCTCCAAATCCACGTCAGAAGAGGAGGTCTCATCACTGCCAACTGGTGTCGAAGCTCCTGCGCTTCTGAGAAAGACGAAACACCAGCGGCAGCAACGCAGCTCTCCAGAGTCACTCGCAGAGCAGAACGGATGCCGCAAAACCCCCCGTAAGACTCAGCCAGCTCCTTCTCGTTAAACGACCACCGTGAGGCTCTTCATTAAAAAACACAAACAAGAACCACACAACAACAGCACAACCCTCCCAGCCATTAACTTCTTTCATCCTTGCGTACACGGCTATTATTTAGCACGTCAGTTTAGCTCAGCACGCCGCGCAGAGATGCACGCCTGCCTCTCTGAGAAGCTGCTGCCTTTTGCATTAGGACCAGGATTACTTTTTTAAGTTAATTAGTCGGGAGCTAATTCTGTTCATTAATTCTGAATGCTGCAGGGGCTAGGTCGCGGTTTTTTTATTGTGTTGGGGTTTTGGGGTTTTTGTTTGTTTTTTGATATTCCTCCCCCCCCCAGATCGTTGGGTTTTTTCACTCCCGTTCCAGCATGGCTCATTATGTGGCCAATGCTGATTTAGCATCGCCGAAAACCTGCCCAGTCCCCAAGGCAGCTTCAGGCTTTTCTCAATTTATAATCCTTCCTAATTTACATTTTCCCTGGCACTTGCCCTCAATGCGACATGTCTCACAGGAGGCGAGGAAACCTTGCGAGGTTACAGGAGGCAGCAGCGTCAGCCTGGTAATAACAGAACTACATCAGCAGAGTGGCACGCGGCACATGGTTATCTTCTCCCTCTTACTTTTTCCATCTAATATTGGTCCCTCTTGGGGACAGGGTGCTGTCTAGAGACACTTGTAGGGTGGCATAGCTGCACACTCTCACCCTGCGTCGCCCCATATCCCATGGCAGAAGACGCCCATCCCTCTCTGGGAAGTGCCCCAGCAGCAGCAAATTCCCCCCGCAGGTCTCGAAGCCACCCCCAGCACCTCCTGAGGAGGGACTCCTCGGCAGCTGCCACCCCCCCTGCAAGGGATGCAGGTTATTTTTGGCAGCTGCCCCAGCTGCCTGCCTCGAGACAGAGCAGGAAGGGAGGGAGGGAAGGAAGGAAGGAAGGGAGCACAGTCACTGCTCAAACAACGCCGGCAAAGCCACTGGGGTTGAGCACAGCCGTGCACGGTGGGGAGAGCCAGCGACCTGCAGGACACCTGCATCCTGCAGTCACACGGCCACCAGCCCCACTGAGAGCATCCCTGGGGAATGGGGGGGGGGGTAGAAGGGAGCCGTTCCCATACCCTGCCCTAGGCAGGCATCAGGGGACAAGGGTGATGCTGCGTGCTGAGAGCAAGGGATTAATGCTGCTCAGATCCAGCGCTGGGACCACAGGGCAGAGCCCTGCCCCAGACATCTTCACGTCAGCCCCATGCAAAGCCCTGCTGCAAAGCTTGAGTTTGCACCAGTCCTCCTCACTTTCCTGGGATGCAGAAGGGATGGGATCAATCCCAGCCATGACGTTGGTCGTCTGCACCCACCCAACACTTGCACAACACAGCACCAGCGCTCCCTGAGATGCAGGAGAGGAAAAGCCACCCCTGAGCCTTTGCAGACCTCATGCTTTCATGCAAACCTTGATGCCACCCACACACACGCGGGGCAGACTCTCTCGGGGCGGGGGACCGCGCACCCACAGCACCCACCTCTGCAGCTCCTTCAGGGAGACTGTGACCCTCAGGCTGTGTCCCAGGAGGAAGAGGGCAGCCAGGATGTCAGCCCACTGCACCATCTCACCCAGCGGGCCCCCCTTCAGCACCCGCGGACTGAAAACATCCCCCGACTCCTCCGTCAGGAAGCCAATATGGATCAAGATCTGGAGAGACAAAGAGAGGGCTCAGTGCTGGGGGGAAAGGGACAAGTTGAGTTCTCCAGCCCAAAATTACTTGCAGTCCCTGAGTCCCTCCAGCTCCTTTGGCAGGCTGTAATTACTCAGGGAAATCATTCGGCTGTAAAGACAAGTGATCTATGTCCAATTAGCAAAGACCCAATAGTCAGAGACTACCAGCTCCCATCAACTGGTGCTCTTGGGACCAGGCCCGTGTTCCTGATGTACATCACATCCGTCCCGCAGAGTGGAGCCAGATCTCCCAGCACGCAGGGACCGAGGGGCAGGGCACCACAAAAACATGACCGGGAGGGCCGGCAACCTCGGCACCTCTGCGGAGGAGATGTGCCAACCTCCCTGCCCACAGCCGACAGCAGTCTGCTGGCTGAACATCATCTCCCACCCACCAGGTCTGAAATTCACCCCACCGTTCAGCAACGCCAGTCCTGCGATGCCCTGAACGCAGAGTTGCACCTGCGGACCCAACCCTGCACACCCACGTGCTTCCATAAATAAACCTTCCTCCCAGCCTGCTCGCGTCCGCTGCCCATGTCCCCAAGGGCTCAGCTTTTCCATCCACCCCATGCAATTTGCTCATACGTATTTCTGGTCCCTTTGCTGGCCCTTCAGCTTCTGCTTGAGGCGCCGAGCCGCCCGCAGCCACTGCTGGGCCAGGTGCCGGATCCTCTTCTTCATGAAGCTGAGGGACTCCTTGCCCGTGCCGATCAGCTCCAGCAGGTGAGCCAGGTCGCTCTGGAAAGCTGCCTAGGAAAGGAGTACGCTCTGCGTTTTGAGCGTAGGGAAAGCAGCCGCCACGGGGGCTGGCGGAGGTGCCATGGGTCCTTCCTGGAGGGACAGCTTCCCCTGGTGCCACTAGACCTGAGAGCGGAGCTCCTCCATTTATGCACCAAATCCCAGGGGCCCCGTTGCACCCAGAGCATCCCCTGACATCCCAGGTTTCTCAGCACAGGAAAGGCATGGACCTCCTGGAGCGGGTCCAGAGAAGGCCACAAAAATGCTCCGAGGGATCGAACACCTCTCCTACAAGGCCAGGCTGGGAGAGTTGGGGTTGCTCAGCCTGGAGAAGGTGAGGCTGTGGGGAGACCTTATTGTGGCCTTCCAGCACTTAAAGGAGGCTGATAAGAAAGATGGGGACAGACTTTTTAGTAGGGCCTGTTGCGATAGGACAAGGGGTGATGGTTTTATACTAAAAGAGGGGAGATTCAGACTGGGTATAAGGAAGAAATTTTTACTCTGAGAGTGGTGAAACCCTGGCCCAGGTTGCCCAGAGAGGTGGGAGATGCCCCGTCCCTGGGAACACTCAAGGTCAGGCTGGACGGGGCTCTGAGCGACCTGGTCGAGCTGGGGATGTCCCTGCTCACTGCGGGGGGTTGGGCTGGGTGGGCTCTAAAGGTCCCTCCCGACCCAAACCATTCTGTGATTCTATAAAAGCCCACGCACGGCATCGTGGCTCTGCTGACGCCACTGGCTCTAGGAATATTTATTTCCAGCAGCCTTGAAGCCATCACCTCCCCTAAGCCCCCTGGGAACGGCCGGGCACGGGCTGTCCCCACCTTACCTGCACCCGGGGCAGCGGCGGGGGGGAAGGCAAAGCTGCCGTCCGGTTTCGCCATGGCAGGGGAGGGCAGAACCACTCGACTTCGCTGAGGTAGATGAGGAATGAGCACTCGGTGCCGTCCACACCAAAAAACGCATAGCAGGGGTCGGAGGTCCACCTGGCCCTCATCCACTGCAAGGGGGCAAAGAAACACGTGGGGCTCGTCCTCCAGCCAGGAGGGGACGTGGCAGCCCTGTGAGCTGCCCCTGATACGGGCAGCCTCTATTCTTCATCACCTTTCTCTAGCTGGGAGCTAGAGATGAAGGGCAGAAGGTGGATAAAGGGCTGCAAACCAGTGCGCACCCAGCACCAGTGCCGGGGTTTGCCTGCCCAGTGCCTCCAGGGCACACGGGCAGAGGAAGAGCCAGGAGGGTTTGCTAGGGGCTCCACGGGTTTCTAGCACTGGCTCCAGCACCAGCATGTGCCTTCCCCAGGGGCACAGCCATTAATCCCTAGGAAATGGTACACCACAGGGTTTTCTTCTCATTAGCCTTGCTGCGGAGCAAGCCGAGCTGCTGATCTCATCGCCCCAGGTGCAGCGGGGCAAGGAGACAGACCTACCGGTGATCCCCGGGGATGATTTCACAGGAAGGAGAATAACCAGCAACTGGAGCAGCGATTTATCATCCCCTGCAATGGCTCTTGCCAGCCTCTTCCTAATTCAACTACAAAAACAAATCTACTCGGGAGACAGGTCGCCGTGCCCAATATGTAACACGCAGCAATCGCCCAGACAGGAGATCAAATTATGACCTTCCACAATTAAATTACACTCTGAATTTATTCAAATGGTGGAAGGAAAGGATGCCTAGCATGAGGGGAAGAGGAAAACACAATGACCAGCATCACTTTAATACACCCTTCGACATCTTTTCAGGGAGACTCGGCCCTGCAGAAGCCTGAGCTTGAAGCAGAAGGCTGGGAAGGGGAGGGAAGAGGGAGGTGCTTTTAATTAGTTGATGTAAATACACTCTCTGATGAAGCAATCATGCTCTGGGCCAAATGCCAGGCTGCATTCAGGTGTAAAGAGCAGGGTGGGTCAGGCAGGACATCCTATTTGAGATGGAGGTCCTGGCCACCTATATGAGATGCTCTTCTGTGCCATGCTGAGATGATTCCCCAGACACCGGCCAACGCTCTACTGCTGCCTGCACACCTCTGGATAACAGGGTTTCAGTACTTCGCATGACTAAAACTGAAGGTCTGTGCCTCATTATTGGGGGAAAACAGTTACATTAGCATAGGAAAGGCTCCCAGAGGAGGTTGGACACCACCTGTTTTCTCCTTACAGCACAGCCGTGCTGTGCTTTCCACGTCTTTGGCTCTGCTCCTCCTTCTGCACCGTTCCCATTTTAAAGCAAACAGTTTTACTCTGGGCAGCATCCCCCTCCCAGTTTAACCCCCAGGGCCATTGCTTTGTGCCCTTCCCAGCAGCTTCCACCTTAGGTCAAGATCCCCTCCCAGACAGGGAACCCCAACTTACCTCCACTTTCCCAGCACAGTCAGGGTACCTGGGGTCCCGGGGCACCTCGCACTGGTCCCTCCTGCCTTCCACCACTGCAGAAAGACAATTTGGGCACGGGGAGAGTTGGGACGTGCTGGTGGAGCAGCTACAAATGCTGGGATGGGACGGGACTGCCAGCCCCCGAGCACGTTCATCGGCACCGCAGCTGGGCCGGCAGACAGCCCCATCCCACTTGATGGAGCAGGACACCAAGATGTGAAGCATCTTCCCCGAGGGCAGGGAGGAAACAGAGGAAACACCCCAGCCTTGCTTCAACACTGAGAGTGCATTCCCCCTTCCTAGATCTCACCAGGAGTCTTTATAGCACCTCCCTGCTGCTCTCAGCCTGGTCCAGACCCCGGGTCCCACCTAACCACGCTCCCGTTAATCATCCATAAGCAGGCTGCAGTATCTAAGGAAGCACTTGACAGCCTTTACACCATAAACTTGCAATAAAAATTGTCCTGCTGAGCTGTCAAGAGAAGACTCAGCCCCCGCCCCGGACCAGCTCCAGAATAAGGCACAAAAGTTGCTAAAAATGGTAACAGGATTTTTTCTCTTCTGTGGTTGGATTAATAAAAGACAACGCCCCTCCCATAAACCCTCCTTTGCCTGTAACTGAAAAAGCATGAGGTGGAAGAGGCATCGGAAGCACCTTCTACCTGATGATGCCAGCCCAGACCTCGGGAAACACTCAGCCATGTGGAGAAACATCTGGAGAGCCCAGCTGTCCTCACAGCACTGCCAGGGTGGGACGGGAACGTCTCTCCTGGCGCTGGACGCCAGCCCCTGGGCTTTGGATGCAAACCACCACGGTTTGTTGTCCAGGTGTTTGTGCTGGCTCTGCTCCTCATCTTTAATTTTGCATTTAATTCTGTGGCATTTATTTCTGACAACAATTCCGACCTGTCACCCTTCCTCCCCCTTGCAGGCGTGGGTTTCCCAGGTCTCGCTCCTCTGCAGATTGATCTCCCCCGCTCTCGAGTCCTCCCGGGCCAAGTGAGGCAACGCTTCTAGGAGCGTTGTTATTGCTGTCAAGAGGCCATGGAGAGTGGCTCCCTATGCAGCCTCCTTTTCCTGGCTGTAATAGCAAGGTGAGAGCCCTGGAAACAGCTCAAAGGGCTGAGGCCACACTCAGGACCTCGTCTCCCTCAAAGAGATGGTCCGACCACGTACTGCATCCGCACAGAGCTGGACACAAACAGCCCTAGGTCTGCCGAAGAGCTTCAGGTGCCCTCCGTAGCCCTGCAGACCGGGGTGAGTTGGGTAACCTCAGGTCAGCACCCATTCCCCTGCATTTTTACCACACTTTTCGTGCTAGGCTTGGCTGGGTCTCCCTACTGCAACTGCATAACCTGAAGGAGGTTTGGAGCACGGAGACCTCTCGGGACACTCACCTTTCCCGTTCAGGAGGCTGTTCCGGAGAATCTGATCTACTTTTATTGCGATGTCTGAGACGTTTTGAGCTATAGCTTGGATCCTCTCCATCAACCCGGCTGCTGGCTGGAACCTGGGGAAAAAACCAAGACAACCTTGAAAACTTGATATCTCCCAGTGGTGGTACCCAGGGGTGCTCATAGCAAACTTGCCAGCTTGAACTTAGCTCCAGAACACAACACGGGGATGCCTGGTCCAGCACGTACCAGGCAAAGAGCTCCTCGCCTTCCAAGAGGTTTGATGAAAAACCTACATAAATCAGTATTCTGCCATTTTTTCCAGAGTGCTGATAAACACGGATACATCTGTGCATTTTACATGGGGAAATATTAAATAGGCTGGAAAAAATTGCTTTTCTTATTTCAGATGTGCTATATTTGAAAATCCTCTGCTGTGATTATTGGCCGTGCATGTAGGAAGCCGTGCTGGGGAAAACAGAGAGAAAAAAACCAAACATACGGAGAAAGGAAGACAAAACCAGAGGCGGCCCGAGGAAGCCTGTGGGCCTGGGGCAGGCTGCAGACAGACACAAGACATGCAGGACACGTGGACGGCCTGAGCCAGCCCATCCATTGAAGCTTCAGGTGAGTGGATTTCCAGGTGCCCCAGCGAGCAGCAGCGGCGAGGGCTGTGCAGGGCCAGGGCGAGCATCGGCAGCACGGCAGGAGCCAGGGTTGAGCTGGGCGTCGCAGCCCCAGCAAAGCCCGCAGGCACCTTCCCACCAAGGCCTGAAATCAGATTCCACCGGTTTGAATAGCTGCGTATGCCGTCCAGCAAATTAAACCTCGAAATCAATACCGTCCTGGGTAAACAGCACCATTAAACTCATCTACATAACGCGTTGTGTAGACAGAGTGACAGAGCACTGTAAAGAGGCCGGGTGTCAATTAAAACCTGATGTAATATATAAAAGGGCAAGTGAACTCAATCCGTCAGCAGCGGTGCCCTGCCACGCTTGACAAGGAGGGCTCTCCACCTCCGATGCCTCGCCTGCCATTCCCACCGCAAACAACAGCCACGTCTCCACGAGCGCGGTATTGCAGTAAATAATTCCCCCTTCTGCAGCATCTGGGTCATAAGTTTTTCCTCCTGCTGCCACCGAGATCATTATAATACAAGGAAATGCCATAAGCAATGAGCAAAACCAAAAGGGCTACCTTGAATACTCTTGGCACAAAAAATATGCGCTGATGTCGGGCCCTTCTTGGTGAAGTTTTATGTTTGTTCTTCAGCAGATCAGTGAACCCGATGGCTGGGATTTAAAATACCTCTATCCTCAAGGCTAAAAAAATCCTGGTTTTATGAACCAATACTGCTTCGGTTGCTGATTTAAAGTCCATTCGCTAGCAGTGAGCAGCCCACATTTTTCCTCCTGGCATGGTTTATGACCGTCAATACTCAACCTGCATACCTCCACAGGGAGCCACATATCTTAGGCTTTTAAGAAATAATAATTAAACGCAGAGGACACCATCGCCCACAAGTAACTTTCAACCTTTTGCAAAGAATAAACCCCGCGTCTCCTGCCGGCTATCGTAACCGCTGCAACAGGGAGGCTGCTCATGAGACGCTGGTAAAATACAGGCACAAAAATGACCTGTGATGAGCTCTGCTTGTGAGCGTGGCTCCAAGGAGATAACATACGCATGGTCTGAGGGCTGCACAGCTCAGCCAGCCCTGAAAGCCCTCAACGCCCCTGTTTCTGCAACTCTTTTTCCACCAGCAAGCAGACATCAGACCATGCAGGTGATGCACACACGCTCAATAAACTGCAAAAAGCTGGGGTGGGCAGTTTAGGAGCAAACGTCCCAAGGATGCAGTGAGTTTAGAGCCAGCGAGCCCAATGTCCTGCTCCACAACAGGAGAGGGATGTCAGCTTGGTGGACATGCTCCACAGGTTTCTCCACCACTCATGGAAAGGAGAAAGGATGAGCACAGCCATGGCAGCCCTGCTCCTGTGCTTCAGAGCACCAAATGAGCCCACGATCCAACTTCTAGCTCCACAAGGAAGCTATCCCAATTCCCACTTGGGTTCAAACCAGCTCCCAAACACCCAAGTAATTAGGTGAAACCCAAAAGCCAACAGCAACCTCAGTCCCCATCTCCTCTCCAGTGACCTCCAGACCACAGCTCAGCCAGGGCCGAGCACTGGGCACCCACAAACGTGTTCAAAGATCAGGATCGTTATCCTAAAGCTTTCCTCCAGGCTCAGCCTCACAGGCTGCCTAAGCCCTGCCTGAGCTCTGGCCCCGGTGGCAGTTTCCACCGGGGGATGGATCTGGCCCAGCATCTATGCCAGCTTGCCCAGCTCCTGTAAGCTACAGCTGCTCCCCAAACACAAAGATTTTGGCTCAGAGCCCTTTGATGTAAAACGTGCGTTTGACCATCACACCGAGCCAGCGCTTCCAGTTCTCGTAGACAAGACAGCCACGTCGGGTGGGCTCTGTGAGGCTTCCCCCGAAACGCAGGGGGTTACCGAAAAGCGGCACGTGATTCAGTGTCCACCATGGCTCTTGGCATATATTAAGAAGATGAAAAAACTGCAGCAAACATCCCTCCAAAACAAGCAGCCAGGCTCAAATCTCCCACCACTTGCACACTCATCACCTTTACTTGTCAAGCCAGTTTCCTCCAAATGCCCATGACTTTGAATGAGGGGTTTCATGCTTGGGTGAGGGGCCACGCACCACATCGGCAGCGCTGACGAGCCCTGGTGCTAGCACTAACACAAGCAGCACCGAGCCAGCCACTTCAGTGTGTTTATCTTTTATCTGCTGGACAACAAGGCTATCGCTTGAGCAGCAAGTTTCATTTAATGTATAAAAGAGATGCCAAGAAGGTTAAGCGTAAGTTGCGTCACCTATCATTACAGGGATTTGTCACCTGGGCAGAGGACAAGAAAATAAGATATTTAAAGCGAAACCTTAAATGCAAAAAGGTTTTCTGTAGCTTGTCAGAATTTGATGCCTTGCTCTTAGTAACTGGAGACACCGGGAAGGACAAGGTAAGTGGCTTATTGTGCTCAGTGACAGCTACGCAGAGGGGAATATCCCACCGCGTGTCTCCGTCCGAGCTGGGATGCCAGCACGGCCTCCGCCAGCCCAGTGGAAATAAAACTCACCCCAGTGCTACCACTGCACAGGGAGCAGCGACGGGCTTTTTTTCCTTCCTCCTTGTTGCTTTTTAAATTTTTCTATAGCGACAATATAAATGCCACCAAAACGCGCTGGGGCTGTGCCAGCTATTGAAACTATAGTAAATTACTGTGGGTTTTCTAGCACAAATTTTTCCCTGGGACCTTAAAACCGTTTACTACAGCAAATACAGTACTTTTACTTCTAACCATCAATATTGATTTCATCTTTATTAGTTTCAGATTTATATTTCCCCATGTTGATTAAGATTCAGATCACACTATGCCTTATAACACACTGTATACAGTATTCGTCTCGTTTCAAAAACTGCTATTAAGATGTATCTTTCCCTACTGGCAGATCATTTGCCATATAATATAGCCAGAGGTTGAGTTCTCCTTTACTTTTTCATGCATTAATTTGGTTCCCTTCACATTGTCTCTTGTCCCCAACCCTGCAGCAGCAGCTCAGATTCAGCCTGTTTATCCCTTTACAAGGCACTGTATTTTTATTGCCTTTTATAAAAGTGGCATTATGAAAAGATGAATCTCTTTCTATTTGTGTGTTGTCTTCATAATACAAGCCCTAAACATATTTGCTTGCTCATCCGATATTTCTTGCTATTAACTGGTGAAAGCAGTGACTTTGGGAAGACCGATACAGATGGAGAAAAGCAGATGTTTTGAAGATAATACATCAACAAACGCAACATTTGCACAGAGCAGTTTACCAAAGGATTTCAACTTGCTCATTAGAATGTCTGCGCTGCCATTTGCCTCTTTAAGGATTTTTTTTTTTTTGCCTAAAGACCCAAAGCAGAGCAGAAAGCAGCTGGGAAGGGTGCCCGGGCTGGTGCTGCGCTCCCACTGCTTCCCTGCTCCAGGGACAAAAGTCACCCCGCGACATCCAGCCCCACGACAGCCTCGCTCACCAGGACGGGGAGCCGAACCCCCAGAGGCAGCTCTGGTGGGTAACCCTTCCCAGCACGGGGGAAAGGGCCTTCCCATCCTCCTGGCTCCCGCTGCAGCACTCAGGGTGCTGCCCGTGAAAACAGCTGGGGTAGCTCCTGGAGAAATGAACCCCTGGGGCACCTCCAGCAGGTCACGCCATGGGCTCAGGCTCCTCTCCCCATCCACCCACCCCGGTGGGGCGAGCTCAGAGTTGCCCCACAGGCGGTGGGGGACAAGCCGAGGAAAGCCAAGGCGTCCCCAGGGATGCGGGAAAAAGCCCTCACCCAAGTGCTGGGTGACTTAAAAAAGCTATTTAAATCTCTAAGATGGAGCAATTACAAGCTTTGCTCCTCTGGCATAAGAGGATCCAAGTAAACCTCCCTGACGCTGGAGGCAGAACTTTTTCAGGGATCACTTCCCCCGTGCGCATCTCTGCATCCTCTCGAGGGGGCTTGCACCTGAAGGGCCGGGAGCCAGGCTGCCCACGGGGAGGGAGCCAGGACAGGAACACGGGCACAAGGGGGTTATACCGGGCAGCTGATGCGCTCCCTAAATTTTGGGTCACGGTCCCCCAGCACTGACGCTCCCAACGGGGGGTGGAGCGGGAGACACGGCAGTGGCCGCGAGGGTGCCCCGCTCACCAGGCTCAGCCGCGCGCTTTGTGCTTACTTGGCTTGTAATCCTGGTTTTAATCCCCGTAACTCCAGCGCTGGGGCTATTACCCTGAGCCTGGATAAACAACCTTGGCTCGGTTTGAGCTCGTGTTCCGCGCAGAACGGCCGAGCCCCCCGGGTGCCGTGACGGGGAGTGCGGGGAGGGTACCATGCCCTGCCCCGCTTGGGAAAGGCTCAGACCCCCAGGGAGCAGAGCAAAGGCCCAAAGCCCTGGATGCTATCAGCTTGGCAGGAATTTATAGCAACATTGGGCGGGAGGGAAATGCTGGGGCCGAGGCACGGGGCTCGCTGCTTCGCTAGCCCCAGCGCGGGCTCTGCCAGGTTGTTTTGCTCCTCAGTGCCCTTCCCGGTGTCGGGCAAGGGTGGGGATGCTACACCCAGCTTTGCAGCCTCCCCGAGAGCCACGTATGAGAAGGCCCATATTACTGAGAAGCGGGTTTATGCTTTACTGGCAGCTCCAGCCAGTCAACCGGCTAAAAATTTAAAAATAAATAAAAATACTTTAAAAAATCCCACACCAGCATATGCTTCCAATGCAAGTTCTGGTACCTCTGTATATTGCAATCTTTCCCATTACATCTCAGGGCTGAAACAAACAGCTCGGCCTCCCCTCCATGAACACCCGAACAGAGACCTGAGCTCGCTCTGGCCGTGTTTGCACTCTCTGGGAATTCACCCCGGGCAAATAGGCCAGAGAATATTTCAGGGCAGGAACGTTCCTGGGAAACTCGTCTGAAGCAAATATCGGATGGTGCATGGGCCGAGCCCTGCCTGAACTCCTCCAACTCCAGCTTGCGTAATAAATCGCATGATAAACACCAGAGCATTTGACTCACTGAAGTACTTCCATCTATTTTCATTTCAGTTTACTGTGGGTGACATTTCTCACACAAATGCATTCAGAGGACCAGACCCCGCGCTAACCCAAACCCCACGGCTGCACACCCCAGGGGAGGGCGCTGCCGTTTTAGGGAGCTGGCAACAAATTTCATGGAAAAAAAATTATGAAAGCCAACTTTCCAATCAAAGAAAATATCTCGCCAACGTAGGGACAACTTGCCAGCAAAGTATAACCGAGATCATTCATTAAAATATTTTATGAATGCTACGAAGCGCTCTGAGACCCTTCCCAAGCAGAACACGAAGCCAAAGCGACAAGCCCAAACCCTCGCTTTCCTCCTTACCCCCAGAGCAGCGCCGAGCTGAGCCACGTGCCCGGGCAGCAGCAGGTTTTATTTATGTGAACACAAAGGGTCACGGACAGAAGGGTTACAGGATCGTCACTTGGATGTACGTTAGTCTACACTTGATTGAAGCAAATAGATCTGATTTATGCCCATGTGCTTGAGCAGCCCGATGCAGGCTGCGAGAAAGTGCCTTTGGTGAGCCGTGAAGACGTTGCCAGCCTTGGCAGCCTCGACTAAGAGGGACCTGCCAAAAGATTAGGCCAGAAACACCCAGTTTTGACCACGATCCACAGGGCAGGGGATCCCCTGGACGAGACGCTCTCCCGAGCCCATGCTTTTCTACAGCCCTCAGCCTCACGTTTCCTTTGCCAGCTGGGTATTTCATGGGCACGCTCTGCTTCATTTTGGAAGGGTTATTCTGGCAGCTTGCATTTCTACTGCATCAGCAGTACAGCCTCCCCAGACACCCCCCTCCATGGCACCCGTGCCCCCCCAGTTGGGAAGCCCCCAAGCCTGACCCTCCGCAGGGGGCTGCTTGCTCCCAGCTGCTCCCAAATCAGGGACACCTGATGGAGGGCTAACGGGACCTGATTTTCCTTGTAGGGTAAATCAGACACAGCCTGGGCAAAGGCACCCTGGTGCCACGCTCCTGCCCACCTCCCAGCAGCATCACCAGCCCCGCAAAGCCCAGGGCTCTGCCCATCCTGGGGCACCAGGTGCCGAGGGCTTTCCTTCTACAAGCCGCCTGAGACAACACAAACAACCACGGCACAAAAACGCCAGCGACAGCACTTTGCCTCCACGTGTTAATGCATCAAGAAGCCTCATTTGCAAAGCCCTGTGATAAAGCAGCCTCCAGCATATCAATATTTCAGGACGGAAAGGCACAAAACAAACAGAAAGCAAAGCCTACTGCAGAATTAGGTTCAAACTGAGCCGGAGGTGATGGGGGAGGTACAAGCCTGGGAGCAGGAGGGGAGGGTGTGAGTGACCTGGGCACACATGGACACCTATACCCCTGCCGCGCTGGCGCTGCCCATCATCCTGCAGCTGCAGGTTTCCCCCAGTGAGCCCAGAGCCCTCAGGCAAGGTGGGGGCACATGGATGGATCCTGTTTCCCTGGCTGCCCTGCTAATGGTACACAGCCACCTCCCCGCTCTGCCTTCGAGGCAAAAGCCATTTATCTCAGCTGCCAGGCATCAATTTCCCCATGCTTCTCCTCCCCTGACCCCGATGGGGACACCAGAAGTGAGGGGTCCTTGTGATCCCCTGCGCTGTGCCCATCCCCTCTAAGCTAACACTGAAAGCCTCTGGGACTGGGCTGCAGACGTCCTCAGGAGCTGGCAAGAAACAACTCACTGCCTCTGCCAGGATGAAACAGGTTGCAGGACCTGTGAGGAAGGAGAGCACCAGGGAGGAAGGCTCCTCCAGCGCTGGCTGCCTGTGGCAGCATCAAAGAGAAGATGCTTCTCCCGCAGCCAAGCTCTGCTCAGCAAAGCTACAACCCAGCAAAGCTGGGCTGGATTGCGGGACAGGTCTCGCCTTCTCTGCGGGCTGCTTTGGGGCTCTGCCCGCTCTGGACAGCCTTCACACCATGCAGCACCAGCCTCACCTTGCAGATGCCCTCGCCGAGCCCCACAGCGCGCTGAGGGGACGGGGAGACGATGGGCGGAGGGGTCAAAGACCGCTCTAGGCTCACTCGGACAGCAGGGGACCGTGGCATCTGGCAGCAATTTCTCTCAAGCCAGCTTATCAACAGTGACAATTCAAGAATTAATAGAGCCAGGCTGGCAGGATGCAGGAACATCACCCATTTAGTGTCATATTGTGAGACTTTTAATTACTGGGGGAATATGGAGTCATGTAATCATTACAAGAACAAATACTTAAAGTGTGTGGAAATTAACTGAGCTTTGGCAGTAATTAAGCTTGAAGATGAATCAGTTGTTAGCAAATAACACCCTTTGCAGGCTAACCGCTATGTGGGGAAGAAGGACAACCGGGGATGCCAGCACTGCAGACTCCGGTCTTCCCTGCCACCACCTCCCCGGGCACGGGGCAGGTCAGGGACAGCCTGGCCCCAGAGAAGGGCTTCTCCGAGCCCCAGCACTGCTGGGTCGTGGTGCTGGCGTGGGTCAGCCACTTCATACCCCCTCCTTCCCTCCCAGGCGCTTTCCAGTGGGGGACCAATACTTCCACTGCAAACTAATATTTCCCTTGCCCAGTACACAGCTCTCCAGGAGGCTCCGTAAGTACTTCTCATTTCCTTCCCCTCTGATGATTTACGAGGGTTGCTTTCAATTAACAGCAGTATTGATTTTCCTGCAGCTGAGTGGCAGGCTGCTCGCCCTCGTTAGGGAACCCATCCCTCACCTTCCCAACACGGGCAGGGTGCGGGCAGAGGGGATCCAGCAATGCTCGGGGGGGGGGGGCACAGCAGGCCGGTGTTGGGGTGCAGCCTGTGCCCCCTTACCCCAGCGTGACATCCCACAGAGCCCCTGGGCAGCTCTTCTAGGGAGGGTGTTGGACATTTGCCTTTTCCAACAGTTTTATCCAAAGCATTGCAGGAGGCTGGTGGGCTACATGCAGAGGCGCCTCCGGAGTATTCAATCAGACAGCACTATGGAGCCAGAAAGATCTCGGGGTAATTTTCAGCCACATAAAGCTGCCTGCCCTGGCAGCCGAAAAGCTTCCCAAGCAGGTCATTAATTACAGCCTGTATATTTAAATCCCTCCTTGTATTTTCCAAGTGGGGAAGCCACCCCTGCCCTCCGCCAGAGCGGCACTGGTAGGGGACAGCACTCACGGGGGCTGCGAGTGATTAATTATGGGGCTATGCCATAAAGCCCACCACACCCTTCACCTCTTCATTTGGGCTTGGCAAACCCAAGCCCTCCTGATCTCATTGGAGATCCAACATTAAGCAGGAGAGCGCTTTGTAAAAACAAGAATTAACCGGCTTTTGCACAGGTGGAATTGCAAAGCCCGTGCTCATGGCTTTGCTGAGCAGGGAAGGAGACAAAGGCGGCCACTGCGTTAACCAGAGATGATTTAAAGAATAAAATCCCTTTGAAATTAGCACCCTTTAATTGTATCATCTTTTGCTGACAGCTTTGAGTCAGTCACTGGTGATCAAAGAGACAGAGACAGGGAGGGAAGGTGGAAACAAGCCCTCGGTGGAATCCGAGGCCCCTAATAACGAACAGCACCAGGGCGTCTCTGCGGCCCCGGGGCTGATCCGGGTTCAGGACACACCGCTGGGTCCTGGTGCGGCTGGTGGTTCCTGCTCCCCCTCGGCACAGGGAGTCCCCACGGGCTGCAGCCACTTGCCCCCCAAGAAACCTCAGCAAGCGTCTCCCCAGCTCCGCGGGGTCCCAGCTCAGGTTTTGCACCGGCTGCTCTTTGCCTCCCCCCGGGATGCTCCACACGGCTCTGGGGAGCATCCACCAGCGCGGGGGGTCGGCCCAGAGCTGGGCTCTCCCGGGAGAAGGGTGGCAGACGGGGTGCCGTGGCTCTGCACCCTTCCAGCTGCCTCGTGCACCCGGCAAAGGAGGGCAGGGAGCGGCACAAGAAAGGTCGCTATGGGCGAGGGAGCGCCCAGCAGCAGAGGCAGAGCCGCTCAGACCCAGCACAGCTGTAACGCTCCCAACACATCCCCTCTGACCACAGACCTCAGCCAAACCCGGGGGGCTGCAGGGAAGGAGGGGAGCACTCAGGAAACGCTTCGCAAGTGTCAGCAAATGCTGCCGGTGCTTCGTTACAGATCATCACAGCAAAAACCCACCCACAAGAAACCCCTCCACGATGGTTGCTTCACCTGGAGATGCTCTGCCCCGTGACCAAAACCTGATCTTCAGAGGCTAGGTGAGAACAAGATGACAGATTTTGACACAGGATCAGGTGAAGGGACTTGAATGCACTTAAGGGGTCATTTATAAGGAGCAAAATGTGATAAACTAGTTGTCCCTAATTTTCTGTTTGTGAAAAAAAAGACATCTGTAATCTCAACACGTACACAAACCCAAGGCTGTTTTCATGTGCTGAGTCCATAAGCTCCCATCCTCTCCGGTCTCTCCAAGCGATGGCCCCAGAGTCACGGCAGATCTGAAACGCGAGATCCCCATCTGTAGCAACTGCTGCCAGTTCATATTAAATGCTTTTAAGTTTATCTCTTGGCTGCTGGTGTACAGAAGGTACCATCACCTGAAATTACTGGTCCTTTTAACATGAGATTGGCCAAGAAAATCATCAAATGTGAGCGAGTACCTTCCAGCCCCTGCCTGTTACAGTCCTGTCCATTCCTCTCCAGGATTACCGCTGTTCTCCTTGTACACTTGGGTACCAGCCAGCCTCGCAACAACAAAATCCCCAGCACCTGTCATTACCATTATATTTTGCAGTGGTTGAAATAATGCTACTTAAAAGGCAGGACCATGCACTCCAAGACTGCCGGTGCAGCTGTAATTCATGTGTGCGCGCAGTACGACACAGCACAGCCTTTAATTACAGGCTCACTTACTTTATTTTCCATTATAGGCGCAAAAGAGACTTGTAAGAGAAGCGATGGAAAAGACGACAGAAACAGGGAGGCAGAGGAATCCCTGCTGGCTGTCGAGCAGGGCCACGGCAGGAGGCAGAGGTGGGAATGCCGGGCAGGAGCTGCAGTGCATCCTGACGGCTCCCGCGCCGGCGGCACAGCACGGGGCAGAGGAGCCCTTTGCACGTCACGTCCCCGCCACCCACGGCTCACGTGTCCCCTGTGACTCCACCTCAGCAAAATCTATGCTGGCTGGTTTTTTTTTTTTTTGCATTGCAAAGTTTTTCCCAAGCGCTGCTCCTCGGTTTTTTTATCTCTGCCCCTCCACATTCAAGTCCCTTTAGTTACCATTTTTGCAGGCCTTGGCGTGAGAGCCAAATTAGTGTTAATAAATGTTTAAAGGCTCTCAAAGCAAAGGGGAATGTCTCTTTAGCAAATTGGCATGTCACGACGGGAAGGCCTGATGGCGTCTCTCAAGCTGGTGGCCGGGACGGATGCGGTGCTCGCATCCCGGCGAGCCAGGACGCCAAGCTCTGCGCCGCGAGCCTTTGGGGCCTGACAGTTTCCTCCTCTTTCGTTTTAAGCCTTGCTCAACTCTGAGGCTGAACGCATCAGCCCTGGATTTCAAACAACAATCACTTCCACAGCTACCCGAGGAATATGGGCACGAAGAAACCGGCTGGAGTTTGCTCCGGGATTTAATGGCAGAAGGAGCACAGCCCACGGACCAGGGACTGCTCCAGCCATCGGCGA
Source organism: Phalacrocorax aristotelis (assembly GCF_949628215.1). Taxonomy (NCBI): domain Eukaryota; kingdom Metazoa; phylum Chordata; class Aves; order Suliformes; family Phalacrocoracidae; genus Phalacrocorax; species Phalacrocorax aristotelis. The sequence goes on from NC_134291.1 coordinate 12,700,012, forward strand.
GTCCCACCTCCAGCTCTCCCACAGCACAGTGGTGGAGAGACACCCTCCCACGCTGCAACACTAGCAGCTGGGACGGGTGCTACAGGTAACCCCAAAATTCACAGTAATTTCAGAAATCCCAGATGAAAAGGTTTCCAGAAATGGCAAACAATAAGACTGCAGAAGATCTGCCCCAGCCCCGTGCCCTGCTGGGCTCCGCCATCCCCACGCAGCAGCTCAGCCCGACCCCACGCAGCACATCGGGGTTTTTTGCTCCTGCAAAGCCCCTGAGCCCAGCGCCGCTCCTCGGGGTCTGCACGGGGATCGGTGCGGCCGACTGACCTGTCCAGAGGGAATCGCGCTTCATCCCCTTTGTGGAAGTCAGTGCTATTCTCCAGCCTGGCCAGGATGTCCATCCTCTTCATCAGCATCTCCAGCATGTCGCTCATTCGCCGCAGCACCCCTCGGGACTCCAGCGCGCCCATCACTGCAGGCACACAAAGAGCAAGCGAGACACGGTCACAGGCTGGGCACTGCCGTGTCAGCCGAGAAAATCCCCCTCCCCACAGCTTCAGCCCCAGAGCTGCCCGCAGCCCTGCGCTCCCCAGCCCCGCCGATGGGCTCGGTGGTGTATGGACCATCTCGGAGCCCTGGTGTCCCTGGATATCCCCTCCCCGGCTTTGCCAACAGACCTGCAGCCCCCCCCACATCACCCTGCCTGTGCCCAAATCCAGCTGGGCTGCTGCAGCTCCTGATAGCCAGCGGTTACAGCAGCCCCACATCCAGCCTCCTCGCCTCCCTCTCCAGGCATAAACTCCTGACTCGTCCACCCGATCCAGCCTCTCCCGAGGGCTTACAGGAAACCAATTTTATTCTCAAGCACCAACCATCAGCCTTTCATTTTGCACTTCTATTTTTCACTCTCCAGGACCCACCTAGCCCAGCATCCTGCCTTTGACAGCAGCCTACAGGGGATGCTTAAGGAAAAGCATGGGAAACGGAGCAAATAGGTAGTCCTCCGCCAGCATATCCTCCCAGCAGCACCAGATTTTCCTGTCGCAAAGAATAATTTCTTCTCTACCCAAATCTGCTAAAGGGTGGGTGCCCCAGCACTGGAAATAGCTCTGTCTCAAGTGCTGCATCTCAGCAACTGCCCCCCGCAAGCAGGGAAGGCCCCCAGTTCCCAGCCCCCTTTAACACTCTGCTTCCTAAGGGCTTGCACAGCACCGACCCGCTGCTGTGTTGGAAGTGCCGGGGGATACACGAGCTCCCGGCTCCCAGTTTGTTCTGCTGTCTAGTGACAGGCAGCCCCGAGCCCAAAGCCAGGCAACAGAAAATAAAGCTCCTGTTTCATCTCAGCGCAGCTCATTTCACGTTAGTAATAACTTAATCAGTGCATAATCCCCTGAACTTCTCCCGTTTAGCTTATCTCCGCTGTTCCACTCACATGTGCTTTTTAAGAGGCGGCACATATTTAATCTGGGAGCAGCAGGAGCCAGGCGGGTGGTGCTGGGAAGACGAGCGGCTGCCGGACACCCCGGGTGGCTACTGGGACTTACAGACATCTCGTGCATCTCCAAACGGATGCAAAATTGGGTCTTGCAAAGGCAGAGGGTGGCTGTGCTGATGCACCCCCTGGGTCCCCGACCTGGCCCCCTGCGCCCAGCTCAGCCCAGTGGTGGGATGGAGTGGGGCATCCCACCAGCATCGCGTGCTGGGGACAGCCCCAACACAGCGTTCTCCTCGCCACAGGAGCTGCCTCAAGCCACACAGACAGCAGAGGCCGGCCTGAATGCAGGTCTGGGTGGTTTCGGTGTTCAGATGAGAGCGGTGCACATGGCCGTGGTGGGAACCGTCTCACCGCGATGGCTCCCAGGGCCACAGAGGGGCAGCCCCATCTCTCTCCCCACTCCCCCAGTAAATCACCCGCTAATAACTCCAGCCCCAGATGCTGCAGCGCCGGAGCCGCAGCTGCTGGGGGTCAGTTCTCCAGCTCTGGTGGGGGAGGGCTGCATCGGCGCCGCGGCGCTCGCAGGCCCCCCGCCAGGCTCTCGCCCCAGCGAGCACTGTGAAAGCATCGCGTCGCTGCGGCTGCCTGGCACGTGAACTCGGGGTTACAAGCCAACCCTCAACCCCGCCGAGAGGCTGACACTGGGACAGCCAGACCTCACCAAAGGCTGTATTCCATGCTTGGCTGAGATTATTAGCAACACATTATTTTTCCTGACGCTATCTAACAAAATGGAAGAAAAATTGAGAGCAAAAGCAATTCCTCAAAAAAACCCAAAACATCATCATCAAAAAACCCACCAAAAAAACCCCACCAAACAAAACAAAACACAACTAACCACCACCAAACCCCAAGAAAACCCATTCATGGAGGCTGAAACTGGGCCCTTCCCCAAACGCTCCCTGCACTCTCATGGCAAGGAGGCAGTGACTTCTGCTTGAACCAGTGGGTGCCTGAGGTCCTGTGCAGCCCCAGACCTCCCTGGATGAGTCTGGGAACACAGGAGCCACCGTTGCCTGTCCCACCAGGGAGGTCTCCCAGTCCCCTGGGTGGGACACAAGTCACAGCCTGTCCCACTAAAGGGCAGAAGTGCTGACAAACTCACAATTAAAAGATGCTATGGAGTCAAAAAAGTGTGACCTTGGACCCTGGAGCTCAGTTTGTACAGGGGCCTCCCCAAACACAGCTGAGCAAACTGGGCAAAGGCACGGCCAAGAGAAACAGAAAAGCTCTGAGATGGGCTTAAGTCAGAAAACCCACGTTAGTTATTTTCCCACGGGACTGAGCCCACTCCGGTGACATCCCTGCCACGGCTGGGCCGTGTTCATGGCTCGCAGCCCCTGGCACCTTCACCTGCCCGCCCCAGGAGGCTTCCAGGACTGACCGCCCCCGACGCGGGGATTTCTGCTCAGGATTTGCTCCTGCTCCAACATCCCAGCACTGCCAGCGGGTCAGAGCTTGGGCCTCGAACCCAGATTTTGAGCAAGAGGGAGACCGCGCACCCTTCTCGCATGCTCCTGGGCTGGCGGGTTAGTCTGGAGGTCAGGAAGAGGACTCGACACGACCCCATCAGCTGGCCAGGAGGGCTTAAACCACAACCACCACGTTTTCACGGGCAGCCTCATGGCCCGAGGATTTGGATCCCAGCTTGTTTTGGGGAGTCAGGTCATGCTGGTTTGCCAGGAAGGTGCAAAGATCAAGTCTGGGAAGGCAGTAGGGGTGACCGAGAGCTATTGCTGCCTTTGCCTCTCGGGGCTGGGCTGTCGCCCCAGTTTGTAGCCAGGTTGCATTTGTTTAATTACGAAGGCCTGTTTAGTGGTGCAGTTCATTTGAAATTTAAATGGCTGCTCGCAAAGCCCAGGCAGAGAAACGGCTCTGGCCCCTGATTAAAACCCAGACACACGTACAGAGCTCATCCCTGCACAAGAGGCCTGGAAAAAGCCCTTTGCTGAGGGCTTTGGGATGGGTTCTGGGAGCCTTTCCAGCCCTGCTAAGGGAGCCTAATCCTGCCCTGGCCTCGGGGACGAGGGAAACTGAGGCACGGAGCTACACAGGGCTCACGTTTCCGCAGGCAGCAGTGAGCTGATGTCCTTGCTGGGCACCCAGGGGTGCTGAGCGTCGCGTCCCCACCGCCCAGGCAAAGCTCCCCAGGGATCACCCCATGCTGGAGCAGGAGCAGGGGATGGATGTTTCCTGCCGCTCAGGCTACATCCACATCCCAGGCAACCCGTCCGAGGATGCCTGCTCCGAGCCCTCACTGCAGAGAAACCGCCAACAAGACAGCTCCGCTCCCAAATCGCTGAGGTGGGACGAGGATGTTCCCACTGGGGAACGAAACCGTTTCCCCCAGGATCCCCGGGAAGCTGGCAGTGAGCGGAGGCGCAAGCCCCGGCCCCAGAGCCGAGCCCCGAGCACCAGCCCGGCCCCCTGGCTCTCCTGCTGGCTTCGCCAAGATCTCCCCTCCCATTCACCAGCTGGTTTCAAGTGATTCCAGGATGCTTTTCAACAGCAAAGCTCTGAGCTTTGCTGTCAACAGTGACCAGAGATATTCCTTCTCTAAAAAGATATAAAACAACACAAATCCTAAGTAAAAATAGGAATAAAAAATAAATCTCAGCCTTCACTGGGTTATCTTTTCAGGCACCCCGCCAGAAAGCAGAACCGTCGCAGGGCACATCTCCCCCCAGCCCTCCCCTGGCTCCTGGAGATGAAGTCAAAGCCCTTCCTCATCAACACCCCTCTTTTTCTGTCCTTGGCCTTTTTTGTTGTTGTTGTTGTTCCAGAAGCTTAAGGAGGATAACAAGAACGATTTGACATTTTTGGCAATGATTATTACATCTCTTGCAAAGTCTGTCTCATTAAAACCAAAAGAAAGGAGGAAAAGTGCTGAAGCGGCTCTTTTAAAAATGCAGGAGCCAGGATTAATTTGTTAACCTGAAACGCAGACCCAGACACCTGCCGAACGGCTGCTCGGCTGCCTGGCAGCGCGTGCCGGCGACGGGGGCTCGCAGGACGGAGGCAAGCCCGGCCGGGACCTCCAGCTTCTCCCCTTAAGCCAGGGATGAAGATCCCCACAAGACTTGCACGCAGCACTGCAGGCAGACAGGATAAACCGAAACCCAACTCGATAGCATGAAAACCCAGTAAAAAAGTCCTGCAAGACACTTTTTTAAAAAGCAAGCAAGCTGCTAATTATGAAGTAGAAATATTCTAATTACCCATGATAATCAGCGATGATGGGAAAGAAAACACAAGTAAAACTGCTCAACAGATTAATTGGAGTTTGCTAAAGTATGACAGGTTTTTGACAGTTTCCCTGAGTGGCAGCTACTCTTTAAAGGCAATCACTGAACCTGACAGAGGTTTTCATAGCAGCACTAGGAAATAATGATTGCAATCAATCATATCTTACTGGATTTCATGAGACATGCTGGTAAACACAGCAGAGGGAGGAGAATTATTTATGGTGCTTCAGAAGAGCATACATCCAAGTAATTGGATGAAATCAGGGAAAAAAAAAAACACGAAAGCATCCCCTAAGGGTGATGTCTAGTGAAAAAACGAAATAGTTTCTGTGAAACCGGTGGAAGAGCCAACAGCCAATATGCTCAAATTTGGATGGGCCGAAACCCTGGGGAATTCGCTAATGATACACTTGTCCTTACAATACCTTCTTGGAGTGAATACGTCCCTGGGCAGGCGTCCCACCCCGTGCCATTACCTGCCACCGAAACCTCCAGGAATGGGAGCCGGGACGGGCGTGCGGGTGAGCTTTGCTGCGTGTGCAGACTGCTCTGGATGGGAGGGTGAAGGTCAGTGCCACCTTCGGGGCCACCGCGCTGGAATGGAGCGCGGCATTCCCAGCACTGCCACGGCACCAGGGAGCCCCTGCCGGGCAGCCCGGTGAGGGGCTGGGACCGGCAGAGGTGATGTGGAGTGGCACTGGCGAAGCCCAGGTTGTGCCACGGGGGAAGGGGCAGATGGGAAGGAGCTTCCTTGCTCACGCATCGTGTTTTGGGATCCTGAGCATCCTCCCCATGCCGCCGCATGACTGCTCATGCTGGGAGCCATCTCCACACAGCGCGCTCCACAAGCGCAGCGGGAACGTGTGGGACGTCACCCCATCACACAGGTTTGCGCGTGGTTCTGGGACGCTTGGGCTGAGGTTTTCAAAAGGAGTCAAAATCCTTTGGGAGAAAAAAAAAATTGCAATCTGGGGGCACGTTCCCTTTAGCCACTTGGGCTGATTCAAACCTCCTTGTTCTGCGCAGCGGCTGGGCCCGGGTGACAGCTCCCCATTCCCGGGTCACTCGGCCCCATCCTGCTCAGGGGTCTGATGCTGCTCAATGTCAGCTTCATACCAAGAAGCTGGGGAAAGAAAACCATGTAGGGGAAATGGTGTTTGAGCTGCACACTGGTGCCCCGTCCAACGCATCCCTTGTGTTTTCCTCCCAGCGGCTGCAGGACCCTGGTACCACCCCACACGTGCAGAGGCAGCACCCACCTTTGTCACTTACAGGGAGCTTTTCCACCCAAAAACCAGTCCAGTTTCAAGGGCAGCAAAATCCTCCCTCACCCAGCGGCCACAAGAGCCCAGCCCTGATCGTGCCAGGGGGACACCAGGGCACAGCCTCGACCCCCATCTCCACAGACCAGGGAGAACGGCACCAAAACATCCCAGTGACATTTAAAATGCAATTCCACAATGTATCGCCACTGTTCGTAACTTGGCTGATTTGTTGTTGATTTCCACACACACCCTCCCTCCCCAGACATAAGTCACATCCCTGCCTGGCTGTCTCGCAACAGCTGAAAGCTCCAGTACAAGAAGGGAATTTGCTCAGAGATGGTAAGATATTACTTACGTCCACTGAAAATACCAGCTGAATTAATTTCAATCTAAAGCATCGTTTGCTTTGCTTTGTTCTTCTTCTGTAAAGGACAACTCCAGGCTACTTAAACCCCTCAAAAGGACAACGTACTCTTGAAGGATTTCTCAGAGAAGGAGCCAGAGGATCCCCACCACCACGCAGCTGGACGCAGACCTCACCAGCCGGGTCTCTGGGTGGCTGGTCCCCTGGGGACCCCATCCTCCCGGAGGGCACCCACCCCAGCACCCCCTGGGAACCAGGGAGCAAAGCACCAACCCCTCACTTCTCTCCTCCTCCCATACTCCTCTATTTACTTTCACTGTTGATTTAGATTCAAGCAGACTAAAAGACCAAAGAGGCAACTAGCCAAGGGCTCCGGCTAACCCTGACACACAATCCCTTGCAATCATAGCCCAGAGACCCAGCACTAAACGGCGACAAGAAAGACCAAGGCCAGGCCGGCAGCGATGGCCACCTCCTGCCTCCATCCCTTTGGCACCCACCCTGAGGGGAGCTGCTCCAGGGACGGACAAGGTCCTGCCGGGTGCCTCACCAGCCAGCTGTTGCTTCCGTACTCACCCACATTTGCCATTAAACTGCTACGGATTTATTATTTTAAGTCATACAGAGGAAAACGTGGATCTGCTGAGCCAGTGCCTCAACACCAAAAGCACAAGGAGCCGCACGGGGAGCTCCGCACCAGCAGCGACCATTTGCTCCTGGAGGTGCCCACGGAGCAGCCTGGGGGCTGCCAGTGAAGCAGACGCTTCGGTGCGGCTCCAGCTGCACTATCGAGCCACTGCCGAGCCGCTGGAAACCGCTGGCAGCGAAGCGGTTCCCTGGTCATCAGCCAAATTAAGCAGCCTTAAGTCAGCGCCTGGTAAAGTAGATTATGTCCTGCCTGCCTGCTGTCATCCACCCCCCGGATTTATCCATCTCCTCGGCCACTGTTGTGCGACCAGCAGCAACGGGCAGCCTCAGGGATGTTTTTGCTCCCTCTCACCACCTTCCCAGAGCCCATCAGGCCCCGCTGCACCCTGCTCTGTGGGGCTGGCAGCGACGTGCCGCGACCGAGCGGGGCAGGAGCTGCCCCAGGGCTCTGCTAATGTCACTGTGCGATAGCAGCGACCGCAACCCTGCCGCGGGCTCGAGAGACCCGCCAAGCTTTTCCACAGCCCCCTGCACACCAGCGGTGCCTGGGGGAGAGACACCGCAGCGGGGGCACCGACGTGCTGCAGAAGCTCCCCCGCTGAAAGCGAGAGCGGGCTCTGCCGTGGCACGCACGCTGCCCGAAACAGCCCCAGACGACACGAAGCAACCCCGTTTGGCCCCACAAGTCGCTCCCGCAAGCGCCACGCCACCGCTGCGGCCAGGCACCGCTCTGCCCGCCCTGCGCCCGCGGAGCCGCAGCAAAGCCACCTCCCTGGGCTCCGCTTCCCGAGCCATGAGCCGTGCCCTCCTCCTGCAGCCCCGCGCCCCAGCACGCTGCAGGGCACCCCCGGCAGGGCGATGCCGCTCTAGGCGTCATGGAGGAGGTTGGTTAGAGAGGCCACAGAGATCCTGAGCAAACCTCAGCCTCCACCCAAGGTCCCACCTGCCCTCCTCCAGCCTGCTGCTGCACAGAGCGTGGAGCAGAGGTTGCCAGCCCAGCGTCCCCGTACCAACCCCACCGGGTCTGGGGTCTCGTTCCCTCCCTCAGGGCAGCCCTTCGGTTGCAGGACCCCAAGCGGAGCCTGCAGAAGGGGCTCCTGCCGCTTCTCCACCCCAACCAGCTCCCCCTGCCCCTCCACCAGAAAGGAATGGCCTCTAAGGGCAGTCTGCAGCTCTGTCTCCACCCCAACACATGCTCGCTCCCTATTTCCATATAAATAAGAAAAGGCAGGAAGCTGAGCAATACAAATAGACACTTGCACCCACAGACAGGAGCATTTCATTTCTGCAAGGGAGAGCTGATCCCCCCGACTTTTCTTACTCCTTACCCCCAGACACACACCAGAGACCTGATGTTCCCTGTGGGACGCGGGGACGGTGCCACAAGCCATCACCAACAGGCAAAATGAGCTCCGTTCTCTCCTCCTCTCCCCAGCAGTCCCAGGAGACGGGCTGGGGAAGGCAGGGAGCCGGGGAAGAGGAGACTAATATGCACAACCCCAGCACAAGCTGCAGTCCAGCTTTTGCGTATTTTTTTTTTTTAACCCCATCTTTTTCCCCCTTTCACTTTTTTTTAAAAAGTGCCAGCAGGGTATTTTTAGTTGCTCCTCTATTTCCAGCCAGCACTATTTTAAATTGCTTTTTAAGCTGTTCTGCAGTGCTCCAAACACCTCACGCTGCAGGCAAGGCTTTCAAACTACAAGATTAACATCGATTTTAAATGCTTCCTAAAACACAAGGGCTCCAGCACAGGTCTCGCTCAAGGGCAGTTGCTGGTAGCAAAGCCCGGAGGACGCCAGGGCTCCCAGGGCACAGCTGCACCCCATGCCAGGCTGGATGCTGTTGGGGGCAAAGCCAGAGCCTGGTTCTGCAGCCGGGACCCCCAGCTCCAGGCGCTGAGCAGCACGTACTGGTCCCAGAGCGGCTGCACAGACCCACCCCTCCACCACCACCTCCCGTTCTGGTTCTTGGTCTTTACAAGAGGCATCTCTCCAAGGGCATCAGCATTTAACTCAACTAGTTGTTCTCCTCACGGCCCCTGTTGCTGACCTGGGGAAAACTGTGTGACCAGGAGCCAATGCCCCAAGGATTGCAGGAAGCCAGCCCAAACCGCCCAGGCCGAGGAAGGATTCGACCTGGCATTTGCACACCCCAAGACCAGCCGGAGGAAGGCTTTGGGAGACTTGGCACCGCCATCCCTCCTCTGGCGCTGCACATCCAGCACTCAAGCCTGCAGCCTTATTTACAGCTGCCCCAAAACGTTATGTTTCAGAAACAGCAGAACTCACTAATTTAACATTTCCAAAATGATTACCACTTTTCCTTCAGCCAAAAATATTGGCCAAACAGTGCTGGGCATCCTGCCACTCTGTTTCCAGGGGTGAAAAAAATCATCCCCTTCCTCCAAACCCATCAGCCTCCGCCAAGCCTGGCAGCCAGATCCTTCCAAGCAGCAGCAGAGCTGAGCCCGTGGGAGCTGGGGGCATTGGCAGAGCCACGGGACAAGCCTCAGCTAATCTCTGCCCAAGCTGAACTGTGCCCTGGTCTCTCGTTTAGGCCATAGAAACAAATAAATCAGTGGGAAAACGCAGCTTTTACAGAGGCTGCTATGGTTCCCACTATGCTACTTTTATTTTCCGAAGTACCTGCTGCCTCCCGGGCTCAGGATGAATTTTGATTTAGGAGTGAAAAGGGGTAATAAAAGCATAAAGAGCCATTAACATTCCTCCTGGCTGTGGTGGGGTGTTTGCTCACCACAGGTTGGTGGAAATACCATTTGACTTCCTTATGAGCTATAGAAAATCAATTAATTGATTTAATCATTCCCTGGGAGTTGCTGCTTATGGAGATAACAGTACCAGGGCCAGCAGGATGCTGCTCCTCCCTCCTCCGACACGGCAGTGGCAGGGAAGGGGCCAGCACACATCACTTCACCAAGATCTTCATCTCTGCTCCACCGCACTCGTGAACTCACATTTCCATCTTTCAGTAAGTTTGGTGGCTTTTTTTTTTCCCCTTTTTAAGCCTGCAGGCATCCAATTCTGAGTGGCGATTGTATCAAGCAGGCACTTCTTTAGTAAGAGACGTGTTCCCAGGGTGGATTAAGCCTTAACCACTACTACAGCAGCCCTTACGCTTCTTGCCCCTATGTGCCCTGCAAAGCACCAGTCTACATTTCACTCCCCCAGCAGATCCCCGCAGAAGAGGTCAGTATCTCCTGGTGTCACACGGAGCCCCCACGGACACCTTCATTTTCCTTATTTTAACAGCATTCATTTCTCTGCCTGCAATAGCAGCCTAACGGGAGCAGTAAAATCCAATGCTTCCACTTCAAACTCCTTTCCCAAGCGTGGGTTGGAGATGGGAACACGGTGCATGTTCACCAACCCGACGGGGGACGCAGCGCTCTGGGACCGACTAGGGACAGCCCTCGGCACACCAGAAGATGGACACGTGCTTTTTATCAACCCCCACTTTCCCCACCCAAGCAAAGCCCTGGTCTGCTCCAGAAAAAGAAATGTAGATTAAAGACACCCCCAGGGGCAACATGGTGCAACCCTGGCACCAGCAGCAGCCCCTCGCCACGGCAAGGCCGAGCCAGCAGCGCTTGCACCCCGGGGTGCAGAGGGGCTCCCAGGGGACAGAGCAGCTGACACCCACAGTCGCTCCCAGCAGCACCCAGCACCATCGCCAACAGCCATTCCTCAGCGCAGGGCTCCACTTTAACCCGCAATTAAAGAAGCCTCCCCACACTCAGCAGGAAGAGCAGAATAAGTCGTTATTGCTGCGTGCGCAGCATCAGGCACTTCAGAGAGCTGCTGGAGCAACCCAGCAGCTGGCAGGAGCCGCAGGGAACGGCGCCGGCGCGAGGAGGTCCTTGGGGCAGAAAGCCCTCACCCTGCAGCTGGGCTCTGCCTGGCTTTGGCATCTCCGTTAACACCCTTCTGCCCACGGATGCTTGGGCAACGAGGAAGAGAATGGTCCCGAGCTGCGGGAGCTGCCAGAGCACAGCACCTCTGGGCAAGCTGGAGACCTGGCCCCACCACCCCGGCATTATTCTGGGGGAGGAAAAAGGAAAAGTCCATCTTCCCCAGCACAGCCCCTTGCCAGGGAGGTGCTCCAATACTGGCCAGCTTAGCTTGGCACCCACCAGGCAGCTTCTCACAGCATCAGCCGCTCCAAGCAGCCTCAGTGGCCGAAGCATCCAGCATCAGATGGGATGGATGCAGCGAGGCTGGAAAGGAGCCCCAGGCACTGGAGAGCTGCACAGCACGCCCTCTCCAAAGATCTCCCCTGGCTGGCAGCCCTCCAGCGGCCCACAGGCTCCAGGAGACTCAAACCCAGCTCTGGACGCAGCAGCAGAGAAATTAAGCACTGGGGACATGCAGGACCTGCACGTCCCAGCAGGTGCCAGGGAGGTGACACGCACCCACGCACCCCCACCCTCTCCACAGGGACTACGGGAAACACCCCAGCTAACGGCCCCACGGTGCTGTGGGAAGGGGGGGATGAGGAAGGAACACTCCCGCTGCCTTTCGAGAAGGCTTTGCATAAGCAAATTCCGCGTTCAGGTCGTGAGAACAGCCTTTTCCATCTGCCCGGACGAGCGTCCCGGCCGCTGAGACACGCTCAAGCAGCGGATCCTGACAAGCTGCTTACAAGCTGCTGCACAGAGTTATCCGGAGCTGCTCAGCAGACAATATCAAAACATAACCACAAGCAGCCTGGGAGAGGGTTATAACTCACTCAGGAAGAAATAGGGAGTAATTAGTGCTGAGCTGGCACAGCAGAGCCTGCCCGGCTCCCTCCCTCGCGCTGACCATGCCCTCCCCATCGCCGTCACTTGGCTACACGAGACACTGCAACTGGTTCTCCTGTCGCCTTCGCCATGCACTGAAGGCGACAAGATAAGTTTATAACTGGCACGACTGTTTGCAAGCAAAGGAAACACGAGCATCCCTGGAACCGCACATCTGTGCGTCACGTCTCAAGGAGGCAGCAGCCCAAGCTCTGGCTCCCAACTGCTCTCTCCAGCAAAGTCAGGTAAGAAAAGGGGCTGTCAAAGCCATAAAGCAACTTCTGGGTATTTTGCCCAACTCGGGCTCCTGTCAGAAGAGCTGTGTGCTCTGCCGAGGAGAAATAACTGAAGAGCAGATTGGGATCTGTTGCAAGCGGCAGCAACCCAAGTTTGTAAATGGGTCCAGAAATTACCTTTCCCAAGGGAGAGGGAGCTGGGATGGGAGGAGGAACACATCTGTGTTTTGCTTTAAAGCTGCTCTGGGCTGAGCAGCATCTCGCTGCAGCCAGGACCTCGCAGGCAGAGCCCCACCATCCCCTCCTCTGCCATCCTCCCTCGCGATCAGCTGTACACCGGGGGTACACGGCGGGTCAGATCACGCACACAGACCACCTCCTCCTCCTCCTCCCCTCCCAGCATGGCCAACTGCGAGGAAGAACGACAGAGTTACTCAAGCTCACTCTGATCAGCAGCAAATCTGAGCCTGACCTTTCTGCATCCTCCGTGAGAACAAAGGGTGATGGTACCCGGCCACGCTAACCCAGCTGGGATGCTGCCAGAGCACAAGGAAACCCGGAGAGACAGGAGCGGGAGCAAAGGACCTCTCCAAGGAGATCATGAAGGTTCTCACATTTCTATTTGGCCTCTTTGTGCTGCTCCTTGGGGAGCCATTCAAAGGATTGAACTAACATGAGATCCCATCGCTTCACAGTACCAACTCTGGAGCAGCGAAGATGCCCTACAAAACCCCATGCAACCTTCAACATTGCCTCTCGCAGCACAATTCCTGCTCCTGCACCCCCATCATCCCTGCTCTGCACAGGAACAGAAGCCACAAACGCCAAAGTATTCAGCTGTGCTGTGCAGCCTGAAATGATCTCCCTCTCTCTCTCCTCTTCTGTCTCTGTTGATGGAAGAAATTGCTTTAAGCAGGTGATGCTCCAGGAACCAGAGGACTCCAGTAGCGGGAGCACAGGAGGGGCGCTGGGTTTGGGGAAGGCTGGGCACGATTTCTACCAGGTTCCAGTTCAGCGTGCCTTGGCCGTTGTCTGCTGGACCTCTGAGAGTCCCATACCCCAACACAGTGAGCCAGAGCCACTCTGACACCCCAAGACAGCTCAGCTTCACCCACAGGCTGCATCCAGGACAGGATGCCCAACCCAGCAAGGCGGGCTTCCCAGCAGGCTTTCTCCGTAACTCTTCTGCATTTATTTTTCTTTCTCTGCAAAACGGAAGCGAAGGACAAGATCTCAGAGGCTTTTGCAGCACAAGCTCTCCTCTGGCCACCTGCACTTCTGCCATGCCCCAGAGCAGGGAAAGTCCCCGCAGGCGCGGGTGCACTGCCCACCTCCAGACTTGCAGGGCAAGCCAGTTACCGTCGCCCAGCTGCAGAAAGTCCCTGTGGTCTTGGGCAGCTTCATCCGCACATCAGGCTCACTGGGAAACCCCCTGCCCCAGTCCACAAGCTGCCTAATATCCCATCAGGATCCATATCCTGCAGCCCTGAGGAGTTCAGAACCCAAAACACATCTCAGCAACCCAGGACAAGGTGCAACAGCCTTGCAGAGGGTGTCCTTCACCCCTGCCCGCTTGCATTTTCCAGCTTGTGCTCTAAAATCAGCTCTCCCCCACCACTGTCCTCCTTTCATCCCCTGTCCCCACTGATCCTGTTCCCAGGGCAGTTGAGGAAACACAGCAGGAGCCCGACTGTGGTCGCCAACAGGAAACCAGCTGGGGATGCTGCTGGGAGCTCGTTTCGGGGTGGAGAAAGGCAGGTGCTGAGCTCTCAGGCTGAGCACCAACCCTGGCAGGAAACACTTGAAAACGGGTTGAAAAGCCAGTTATGGGCACAGCAAACACACAACTGGCACTCAGCAAACCACCACTTCCCAGAGGCATCGAGATTCAAGGACCACAGTCAGCATGAGAACTGCTGTTGCAGCACACGGGCTCCAAGCACCGAGATAGAGACCTACATCCGTATGAACCGCTCAAAGCACTGGTTTCAAAGTACCACCAAGGTCAGCTGAAATTAAATCAGTGCCCTCCTGCAGGAATCAGTGGCCCACAGGGAGGGCAGAGCTCAGCTCCGGCCATTTGGGACATCAGGACCTGTCCTGCACATCCCCGGGCCTGCAGCAAATTCCTCCAGCACCTCGTACCTACCATGCAGGAATCAACAGCAGGAGAAATCAGAAGTCTTTCCATTTTTTAAACTAGCTGCAGCAGTTGCAGGCAATATTCCAGCCACATCGAATCACTTTTTAACACTTAATAACCTATTTTCCTCCCCTAATCCCCCGCAGCAGCAAGCGCCACCAGAGGATGTACATCACCACCAGAACCAGAGCGGGGCACGGCCGTGGGCAGAGGCCGCTGCCAAATCCCTCGCCGGCCGCACCGCAAGCACAAAAATTACAGATTATGGTGCATTTTCAGGATCAGCCCCCTGCCCCAAGGCAGCTCAAAAGAAAGATGCTTGGGGGAAAAAAAAAAAACCACGTGAACGTTTTAAATTCTAAAGAGCAGGAGCGAAGAGGGTACAGAAAACTCAATTCCTTGAGTATAGAGTCGTTCCCAAAGCATCTCCCACATTCAAAATTTATAGACTTGTCTGTTTTCTTTTTTATCTAGATCTTTGTAGAACAAATTCTCTCAGTGGCCATTTCAAAACAAAGGAACTTTTGTCTGTGTTTACTTGACAGCAGCGGATTAGGATGAAATAACTTATTTCAGAAGGGTTTTTTTTTTTTTTATTATTAAGATGCAAAGCCTCTGCTTCATTGAATCACCAAGCAGAGAATCCATCTGAGGAATCATTTCTGGCGCACACCGAGAAACTTGGCTTTTGGAGAGAGCCTCCGAGAAGGGGATTCACATGGAAAAATAAAATTAAAAATGAGATTAACTTTTGGGCTGTGACATTATCCATTTCTCATTTTCACTGTCCTGCCTCACATCCATCTTCATTTTGGTTGTGACCGGCTGCTCGCACGGTTCAGAAGCCAAGAAAGCTCTGGGCAAACCGGGGGCATTTCCATAAGCTTCCCTTGGACCGCGACAGCCGAGGTTCAGCGCCGGGCTGGTCAGGACACTCAGGGGGAAACGGGAACAGCCCCAGCCTGGCGTGGGCGATGATCCATGGGTTTTACCAGTTATCCACATCCCAACAGGATTTCTCTGATGCAAATGATTTTAAGTGCTGGGGTGCTGGCCTTGACCCCCCAGCTCTCTGCAGCCAACCCAACCCTGCAGGCATCGAAGCGCACAGGCAGCTGCCCTTGCGGAGCATCGCTGCTGAGCCTGGCTGGGCACGTGGAAACAAGGACCGGAGCAAACACCCGCCAAAGCCAGGGTCGCCCCCGGGATGGACCTCGGGAGCGGACACTTATTAACCACAAACATACCCGACTAAATACACCGGCTATGCTGTAAAGCCGTCCCCACCCAGAGCGTATGGGGAGAGGATGCTGGCAGCTTGCAACACAAAATCAAAAAATTAACGAATAACGCTCAAAAAGGCCCACTAAACCCAACGCTTCAATGAGTCCATGCGGAGAGGAGGGCAGCGGCAGGGGCCGGGCTCCTTCCCCGGGCAGGACCACCACTGCACTCAGGAGGGTTTCACACCAGGAGCCCGGTCACAGCAGATATTCAAGCCCAGGCTCTGACACATGGCAGACTGTGGCCACGCACCCAATAACTCCTCCAAAGCCAACAGCCCTGAACCTGCCCAGGTTTGTGCAAATACTGGCCCGATCCCCACCATCACACCCATCAAGAGCTAATCAGCCCAGCAAAATTAACCTGCTCCTTTGAGCTCATCTCCAGACCAGCATTGCGCGCTTAAAAGCGACGACAACCACCAGCAATACTTCTTGGGTTTCACTGGGATCCATAACGCTTGTTAATTAAACGCCAGTTTGTTTTCAAACAGACCTATCAAGACTTCGCAGCACTGGTAAGACCATATCCATTTCTGTTCCCACAAACCCGCACCGACTTCAATGTGCATTCAGCGCTCCTCCACGCGAGCTGGGCATCACCCCAGCCGGGAGGGACCTCCGAGTCCCTTCCCTGACCTCCTGCTCCATGCAGAGCAGACCTGGGGGCCAGACCGAGCCGCCCACAGCCTCATGCCAGCCAGGTGTGTTCTGAAAGTCTCCAAGGATGGAGCTTCCCCACCTCGCCAGCTTCCCAGAGGCTTTAACTCCCCATTTCCCAGTGGCACTGGTGAGGCTGCCCAGTGTGCATCGTCCCTCCTGCCTTCTTCCATGGGTGCAATAGCTGGGTTTTCCAGCCACCAGAGCCTCCCCCAACAGCCACAACCTTTCAAAGGTGGCAGAGAGGGGTCTGCAGCGATGTTGGCTGGCTCCTGTCCTGCTAATGCCCTGGGGTCTTGGCGCTGCTCTGTGCGTGCAGGGAGCCCCCCTGAGAACAGCCGCCTCGCCGGGCGCGACTGCCAGTGCCTACGTACCAGTATCACGGGAAAGGCTGAACACCAACAGCCCGAACCTGGTGTTAAAGGACCAGAAAAATCATCTCAGGTTGTGCCTGCAAAGTCCTGGGGACAAAGAATATAACCTTCCTCCGGAGACAGGATGCTTTGTGTTTCAGAGCGGTGTGCAAGACCATGAACAAACCAAATCTTCCCCAACAAGAAGCACAGCAACAGCCAAGTTTGCAGCAATTCATCTGGAAGCAATACCTTGCTTAGCAAATCCATTCAATAAAGGGGGGGGGGGGAAGTGGTTTTACATTAAATTTCTGAGCTTCCTAACAAAGCAGGACTTGCCTTAGCCAGTTACAGGCCTAAGAGACCAAAAGCTTGAAAAATTGGAGGACCTAGGTCATAATTTTTCATTTTTTCTCTTCTTTAAATAAGACCAACCAGCCATTAACAGACACGACATCCAGACCCGCACAGCCCGGAGCAAAGCAGCGGGCATCCCTCCTGGCCGGCAAGGCAGGCGCTCGCAGCACTCCCCTTCACAGAGCCACTGGGAGCTCAGATGCAAGGTGAACCCCTTTACACACCTTGATTTAATCACCTAAAGCAGTAAGTGTGGAGGATTCAGGTGTGAGAGCCCGAAAAAGGCAGTTTCTTTTGATCCAGCTCCAGGACTGTGCCCAGTAAACAAGAGACACACAAAGATGGGAATCAGGTGGCTCAAAGATCTGGGTTAAATTGATAACAAGAATAAGGATGGGAAAAGCTATTCCACTCCAAGGCATCCAGAAAGGGGGTAAAGCAGCTGAATAATTGTCTTTTTGCCATCATTTCACCACAACCGTAGAGTCCTCTGTGGTGGGACCAGGGGCTTCTGCAGGTTTCTGGAAACGTTTGCTGCTATTTGCGGCACGGTCTGTGCCAGCTCGCAGCTCGGGCTGGCCCCACAGCTCATCAGCCCCTCCTTGCCTCTTCCCTAGTTCTCTGCACACTCCCCGGGGACACCGGGGCTCTGCTGGGACAGAGGGAAGCTGTAACCTCTGACACCTCTTATTCCAAACTCCGGAATCTTTTCAGGACGCATCTCCTCAAAAGCTGTGTTCAGAGAAGGCAGCGGTCCGGGGGCTTCTGCCCACCCTCCTCACATGTCGCTTCTCATCCCGAGAAGGATGAAAGTCCCCTGTAACCAGGCTTCGCTCACCAGCCGTGCTGGGAGCTGTGCGTGGCGTGGGGGCGGTAACACAGCACCCACCCTCCTCGCAGGGACAGGCACCCTGACCATGGTAAAGCATGCAGAAAATACTGGAAGGCACCGATCCTGCAGCCCGGCCGGCTGAGGCTGAGGCCAGCCAGGCAAACCAGCCCCTTGGAGAGGGGGCTTAATGGAGCTGGGGATGGGAACAACCAGGGGAGCACAGCGGGGGAATGCCAGCCACCGCGTGCTCCATCCACGGGGAGAAAGCAAAGCCAGCTGATGCAGGCTGCACATTAATCTCTCTGAAAGTCAACTAAGCAGTTTACAAGCACCATCCGACTTCTGGAAACAGAATCACAGGTTGGAAGGGACCTCAGGGATCATCTAGTCCCACCGCTTTAGTCCTCTCCTGTAAAAAAGCAGCCAGCATATTTTCCAGCACCCCAAGGAAAGGATTTAGTACCCAAAAAAAACCAAAATCACATACCAGGTGAGGCCTTTGGTACGCAGGAGGAGTGGTGGCCTGACCAAGCCTATCGCACCCTCCTCACCAGAGCTCAAGCTGGGCATTTCCCTCTGTGCAATTCAGTTGTGTTGTCCCAGGCTGGGACCGCAGAGGAAAAGTCAGGGCAAAGCTCAGTTCAGTGCAGTAGCATCCTCCCGGAGCAAGGGCAGGACACAACCCTCCCACCATGAAAGCTGTCTCCTGAGCTGACTGCACATCTCGCCAAAAAAGGTGCTTTAAGAAAATGTAACAGAAAGCACCCTTGCCAAAAATCAGAATATTTCTCTCCTACCTTTCAGTACCCCCACGAAACCACAAAGGCCTTTTATTTTCCCATCCCTAAGAAACAAATTTTCACTCCCTGCAGACCAAAACTGCCCAAAACCACTGAGCCCTGCAAGCACCTGAGCCAAAACCTCAGCACATCAGACCGTGCAATCCACGCCACCGCCAGCAGCTGAAGGTCTAACCCTGTCAGCCCCAGTCACTGGTGTTTTGCCATACCTCTGCTGCGAGCCAGGGTCGGCGCCCACACTCGCTTCCCCACCGTGCCTGTACACCTCTGGGAGCAAACGCAGCCGGGTTTTAGCCACGCGGCTGCAAAGCACCCCGTGCCATGGCGAGAAGGGCCAACAGGACCCTGAGCTGTCCTGACATCCCTGGAACACGTCAGGCGGGAGCGTTGGGAACAGAGGTGTCCAAGCACCGTCCTCCCTGCATCCCTGCTGCTCGTCAGCTCGCTGGACCATGCACGTGGGGGACACGGCGCATCACATGGGACAGGATGGGCACAGAGCTGCGCTTACCTTCGGTCCGGATGGTGAAGGGTGAGTCCCCCAGGCGCTTGGCTGAGAACTGCCCTCCCAGCGACGTCATCAGGAAGCACAGGGTGAAAAATCCAATGCCTAGCACAAATATCCTGCGGGAGGGAACAGAGAGCTGTAGCGAGGTTTGACGAGGAACCGGCTCGCTGCTGGGACAGCCCCACCTCCCTGCACCTGCTGGGTAAGCCCTCTGCACAGCAGCGGGAGCCGCTTTGCTTTGGGACGTCTGGAGGAAGCAGCCAGGACAATCCCTGCCTCCTGCCTGACTGCTCCATCCCCACGGCTTACCCCATCCAGCCTGGGCAAGGAGCATCTCTGCAGCACCAGCCCCGCAAGAGCACATCAATACCTCACCCCAACCACAGCCAGACCAACATGTGCTTCACGAAGAGCCCCTGAGACGCTTCTGCCCAAACCCTGGCACTGAGCAGGTGGGTTTTGCCTGAGAACACCCTCCGAAATCCCTGCAGCCTGCTCCAATGCTCAGTCCTCGAGAGGGAGCAAAGGACTTGTGCCTTAGGTGGGAAAGCTGAGCCAGACCACGACCGCCCTTACAATGCTCCACTAGATCCAGCCCAATAGCCCAGACCACAGGAACCACTACAATGAACAATGCCCATTTTCCTCCTGGGAGAGTCCAGAGAAAAGAGAGCCCTTGTACCTTCCCTTCCTCCCAAAGGGTCTAAAAAAAAAAAAAAAAAGTAATTTTTTTTTCAAACAGGTCGTTTGTTCCCCCTGTAACTAGGCCACCGGTGTTTGCCATTGTGTCTGGCATCGCCTGCACGGCGCAGGCAGCCCCGTGCTCAGCAGGGCAAGCAGGGACTTGCGCTGGCAGCACACGCGGGAGCCTGGGACCATCCCGTCGCTGCTTTGTTCGGCCGGGCTGGCAGGAAAGCGGCTCCCACAGGGACGCTCCAGGCAGGATGCCGACCTGCACGTCGCTCCCAGCCAAGCTCGTGGTCACCTCCAGCTGCGAGAGAGGCAGGAGCTCTCAGCACTGCTCCTATTCAGTCCAAATTCAGGCCAGTAACTTTTTTTGTGGGTTGAAAAGGCTGGAGGCAGGAGCTCTGTGCAAGCAGGAGGGTTATCGTGCACCAGGGAGCATAAAGGCAAGCCTTCCCATCTCTCTGGTGCGTAAGAGCACGCTGTGCTGAGGGACAGACACCTGGCCTCTGCGCCACTCAGAGGTGATGCCGCCGAGTTTCCACGGAGGTGCAGCATCCTCCACAGGCACATGGGCAAAGCCCCGGCAGAGCTGCTGCCAGGTGCCGCGTACAACAGCTCCCAGAGCCGTGGCTGCACCAGGGATCTCATCCAACCAAACCCAAGGAAAATTTCAAGGAAAAGAAGAAAAGGCAACTGCCAGCCCACCCTGTGAAACCACAGTTTGTCTTCAAATTGATAAATCTTAGGCAGGACAGAGAGCTGAGCAAGCCCTTAGGGGTGCCCGCTGGCATTTCTGCCTCTCAGCATCCCTGAGCTGGAGGGAAGCAAACCACCGAGGACAGGAACCAGTAACTCTCCTTTACAAGTTCACAGCACTATCCGCAGGGCTCAGGAGCCACGCGGAGAAACGCAGCACAGCTGCCCGACACCGAAACCAGGCTTTTCCAGAGAAAGGCTTGCAAAGGAACACCACAGCCCTCCAACTAATCATTACTGTATAGTTAAAAGGCAGAGGATTAGGAGCCAGCCATTAAGTCTGGGTTACAACACACCAGCAGTTGCAATTATCTGTTGCTGGAAAGGGCTGGCAAATAAAGTAACTTGCTTCAAAGCACTTGTTAGCTACAGGAGATGTTGTGGAGAGCTGAAGTACAGTGTCAAGCAGCTCAAGGACTGGGCTGCCCCAGGGAGATCTGCTGAAAGAGCTCCAAGAGCAGGTCCCTACTGCCCCGGCACAGCACAGCCAGGCTTCCCTCGCCTGGACAAGACACAGGGCCTTTACAGGACCCCAGGGGCTCCTTACCTCCATCCCACCAGCTCCAACGATGCTCTCACACAGCCAACACACACCTAAGCCCCAGACCCAGGGCAGCTTTGCTCTTGGCTGAGGCAGAGAGGTTTCCTCTGCCTGCTCCGAGGAGGACCAGCCCTGCCCACTGCAGGCAGGCATCTAACCCCTGTCCATCCCCCGCTCCCCTGGGTCAGCCCGGCCCCATCCCCAGCAGATGCAGACCACCTGGCCCCAGGCTCTGAACAAGCAGCACCGTGTAACTCCTGACCCCGCCTTAGCTCCCTCCTAATCAACAGAAAAAGCAACACCCTGGGCTCATTAGCATTAATGAGCTCTGCGAGCAGCATCCTCGCCCAACGCAAACACTCGCTCACCCTTTTGGAGAGCCGCAGCCAGGCACCGGGACAGCTGACCCACCGAGGAGAGGGGACACTCAAGGGCATCGGTAAAACTGCCTGGCATCCCTGTGCAGGCACTCCAGGAGCGAAGCAGCTCAAGCCCCTTTTATTTCCAAGGGACGTGCCCTGGGGGTGTGGGAAGCAGTTTAAACAAGCTACAAGAAGTATTGTGCACACAACTAATCCAGGCTCCTGCCCCCGAAGGCCTGTCTGTAGGCATAGCTGGCATGCCCTACAAGTCAGGGGATCGCAGCCATCCCCTCCCAGGCAGATGCTGATGAACCATCAAGCTGTGGCATTTGCATGTGAAGATGACTATGGACCTCAGCCCCTCTCCCAAGGGAGACCTTGGAGAACAGCTTCCAGAGACCTGTGGTCCAGCTCTGGCAGGGAGGTTACCACAGAGGCAGCAGAGCATCCCCGGTGCTGCAAAGCAACATGGTGTCCCATAAATTGCTCGGGGAAGGGGTGATTTGGGGACATTAGTCTGTTCCCGTTATCACACCCCGTGCCCAGCGATGCGGCACAGTGCTGGGTCTGGCAGAGGCTCTCGGGAACACTGAGGGGGGATTGCAGCACCCATCTCAGCCTTGGAGGGATGAATTTGTCCTTAGAGCAGGAGAGAGGGAAAGCTGTCTGCCGTGGCACCTCCCTGGCAGGAGGGGACAACAGCACTGTAGAGAAGGCACAAGCTGGAGGAGGAGGAGGAGGAGGAAGTCAAAGCCCAGCCGTGCCGCACGGCTGAGGGTCCTCCCTGGGAGCACGTCACGGTACAAAACCCAGCCAAAGGCCCCATCCTGCTGCCAGCTGCCTCCTCCCCCAAGGGGCATTTTAACAAAGCATCACCTGATTAAATAATCAGAGGTGATCCTGCTCCTCGCTCTCACCCCTCCTACTGAACAATATCTTCATCATTATGCAAGATCTTGTTTATGCATTTTAATCTTCATAATTATACTCTGGCAAGGAGAGAAACACTGAGAAGACAGAAAAAGAGGAAGGAAAGAAAAAGATTCAAAGGTGATCTGTGCTGTAGCATCTCATTAGCAGACAATCTTTTTGATTCTGACTGGATTACAGAGAGGGTGGGGGAGATGCAGGATGCTTTTTTCCTAAGAAAAGAGGGACCAGAGCCTAACCAGGATTAATGTGCCTAGGAGAAAAGCAGATCCAGCCCAGCAGCAGTGCCCCAGGGAGCAGGGAAGGGCACTCAGCCTGAGGACGCAGTCTCTTTTACTTTATGCTGATCTTATCCAGGTGAATAAAAACACTTGGCCCAGCCTTACCTACGTGGAAATTCCTTGTGCAGAAAACACTCTGAGGTAGGTAAAACACACCGGAGCCCAAATCTTCCAAACTGCCCATCACATGCTCTGGGCTCTCTGCCCCCCAAATTAAGTCTCACTCACTGAAGACCATGGAGCTCCAATGACCAAGTAACATCTACTCTGCACGCTGGCTTTGCCTGTCATCACACGTCACGTTTAATTCATCACCTGGGCATGGTTCTGGTGCCAAGTCCCTCTCCACATCCTCCCCAAACTGAAATGTTCACGATGCTGGGTTCTGGCCTGGTGAGAGAAGGAAGCCAAATTCCCCGAGTCTTCAGTGCAAATTGGAAGTGATGCCCCAGTCATTGCAGACTTTGGCCCATGGAACTGAAAGCTGGATGTGGCCAGCAGGGTCTGAGCAATGAGCTGGCAGGCGATGGGGGGAGGAAGGCCAGCAGCACCCAGCGGGAGGGGGCTGTAACGCTGGGACTGTCTGTCTACGGTACTGCAGGCGGGACCTATGGGGAGAGTAATTACGCAGGTGTACGGGGAACCCAAGGGCTACAGGGAAAGGTAATATCTTTTATTAGACAAGTTTTCAACACTCAGGTCTCTTGAACCCAAAAGCTGAGGCACAATTTCTAGCACCAGCAGCCAGGCTAATAAAAGACACGTCCTCGCTTTGCTCAGAGCCCAGCGCTGTTGCAGTGCTGTTGAAATGATGCTCAGCCACGAGAATCTTCTTCCACAGAGGGGACCATAGTTAATTCTTTTACTGGCCAGTGTTGTAGACACATGAGAAGCCTGGCTTTGGTTTCCAGCTGACAAATTTGCCTGAACTCCCCACGTTCTGCAAAACCAAGAGCTGGGTGAGCTGGACCAGGGCTCTCCCAGCCCCACAGTGAATTCTTGCCCGAGTCCAGCACTGTCACAAATGAAACGCCTTTTGGTGCTGAGAGGAAGTCAGAGCCATCCTTGGACATTTCTACAACCAGTTTCCGCACTAATTTGCTCGCTCTCCCCTTGCCGTTTGCTGCAGGCGATTTCACAGCTCAGGGCTGTGCATTGCTTTGCTAAGGATGTCTGGAGCATGATTAATGAAATGTTTTGGTGCAAAGGGTCAGGTTTCCCATTCGCTGTTTGCCGATGGCACCGGCCGCCAGGAGTGTACACCAGGCAGAGGATCGAAGCATGGGCTTCTGCAGAGCAGCGAGGCTTTGCCCAGCCAGCAACAAGCACCCGATTTACAGGACCCATCCTGATTGTCGGTATCCGCTACTGCTCCTGCAAGTCATCCCTGATTCACACCAGCCGAGAATGTGGGGTGCTGATTTTAGGGGAGCAGCGCTGATTTGCACCGGGTTACAGCTGAAGTGGGGCAGTGCCAACGCTAGCCCATGCTGGACTGGGAGTAAGGAGACACAGGACTGTGACATGGAGAGGCCAGGCTCAGCAAGATGCCAACATGGAGGAGGTGCAGCGCTGGACACTGTGGGACAGCTAGGAGAGGGTCTTGGGAATGTCTCCTCTTACACAGGGAGAGGCTGACTGGTTAACGACAGGGTAACCCCGCTGGCTCCAGTGGCACCCGTACTCGTGTGCACTGGTTTGAGAGCAGAAGTCAGCCCAGGGCACGCAGAATGGGCTGTGCAGGTGCTCTGCTCTGGACACCAGGGACCCTCCAGCCTGGTGCTCTCCTACCATCACAAACCCCTCGTCCACATACATCTTTGTCTCCAGCGGGACTTTGTGACCATGCTGCAACTCACCCCCTGCACTCCCCCAGCCTGACCCCAGCTCACTGCTGAAGATGGGCTTCCCCTGCCCCAGGAGTGATGCTCAGGGCACGGGGGGAGAGCGATGCTCAGGGCAGTCATTTCCTCACTACGGACTTCAAACCTACTTAAGAAAGCAAATAGGCAAGCAAAGAGCATACGCCTGGGGTGCGTGTGTCCTTCCCACCTCTCTCACAGTTACTCCCCACTCCATGCTCAGAGCAAGCCCGAGCCGAGGGGGCCCCTTGTGCCCCTGCTCTGCCACCGCTTTCCAACACCACCTTGGCCAAGTCCCCCAGCCCCAGGGCACTGCTGTGGGATCCAGCCGCAGGAATCCCTCCAGGCAAGCGGTGCAGAGCCAGGCAACTCCAGGGGAAAGGCAGGCAACATCTCCAAACCTGAGCACAAGCAAGCAGCGCAAACACAGCCCCATCCTCCTTCCCGGCTCCAGGCAGTGGCCTGGGCTAAGCAAAAAGGCAGCAAGCAGATCCCTCCGGTGATGCCAGGTGATCCCTGGCCCCCAAACACAGTGGGGAATGCTGGCAGCTGCCAGGCTGGGCTCACCCCTCCCTGTTCTTCACCCCCTGGCACCTTCCCCTTCTGTGGGCTTTTGGTCCCTCTCCCCATAACAAAAACAAGCAAGTACCAGCATCTCCCATGTGTCTCAAGCCTGGGAGCAACCAAAGCGCATCTCCGGTGAAATAAGGAAGCAGGAAAGGGGAAGCAAATGCGTGGAGGGGAAAATGGGGAAGAGTTACACCAAGCGGAAAAAAGCAATAGGTGGGCACAGGCATGCTGAGCCAGAGGGTTTCAGGCTTGGATACCAACCCCAGCCTCGCTGCTAGTGCAGGGTGGGTTTCAAAATCCCCATCAGCACCAGCGGATTTAAACCAGAGGAACGGCTTCCCCCCCGAGTGCCAACACCTCCGAGAAAGCTATTTAACAAGACAGCGGCAAACAGCCCTATAATTAACCCCGGAAAGAGACCGGCGCGACGGGTGCATCGGGGCCGCCAGGCAGCGAGCGCGGCAGGACCAGCAGGCTGACCTGCGGGCAAACTCGCCTGGACCCCCGACATCCTAAGCTGGGCTCAATCCCCCGCCCGCGGCGAGCCCCAGCCCCCCACGCGAAATGTGTTCCGACGCCCCCTCCCCACCCCGCCGGGCCGACCGTGGCGGGGGAGAGCCGGGGGCAGGGACAAGCCAACAGCAACTTTACCTAAAGGGTCTCAAGGTGACGAGGCATCTTCTGACCATTATCTTCCCATCCGCGTTGACTGTGATCATCGTTCAAAGTTGCGGAGGGAGCGGGGAGGGGGCGGCCCCCGCACCCCCCCCGCACCGAGGCAGCGAGCGGGGCTCAGCGGGGGCGCATGGCGGGGCGCGGAGGGGGCGCGGAGCACCTCCCGCCCTACCCCTACCCCTCACCCCTACCCGCTGCCGGCCGAGCCCATCGCCGGGCCGCTCCGCTCCGCGCAGCCCCTGCGGGGCGCCGCGCCCCGCACCGCCCCGCACGGCTCCGCGGCGGCAGCTCCGCCCCGCACCGCCCCGCACGGCTCCGCACCGCCCCGCACGGCTCCGCGGCGGCAGCTCCGCCCCGCACCGCCCCGCACCGCCCCGCACGGCGCGCCGTGCCATCTAGCGGCCGCCGGGCTCCGGAGCGGGGGTACCCCGGGGGCGGGGGGGGTACCCCGGGGGCGGGGGGTGCCGTGCAGAGGGGGACGCGGCGGTGGAGGCGTTCTGGGGGGAGGGCGGCCGCAGCCCCGGGCAGGGGACAGCCCCGTGCGGTGACTTCGGGAGCCGGGGATGGCCCTTAAGGGGGGGAACGGGGAGGGGGGGTGTCAAGCCAGAGACGCCACCGTGCAGCCCCCGCGGGTGCCGTTTGCTCTGGGGGCTGCGAGGAGCAAGGCAAGCCCCGCTTCTGGGGGAAAAACGGGGGTCTGGAGTCAGGCTCTGACCGCACCAGCCTGCGGCTTTGCTCCCCCATCACCCCGTTTTCTTTCTGGGGGTGGGTCATAGGCACGGCCCACGACGTGGCTCCCAGTGCCCCGGGCACCCCTGGGTGCTGCCAGAAGGGCCCGGGTGGCGTGGAGGGGCCAGGGTGGCAGGGAAGCTTTCTTGGGAAGACAAAGAAGGGGCCATGAGAGCCGAGGCAGGAGAAGCAGCTGCTGAGCTCAGCAGAGGTGTTCCAAGCTCACGTGTGAAAGGTGACAGGCACAAAAAGCCTCCCAAAGCTTGGGACTTAAAGGAGCCGAATGTGCACAGAGCCCAGAGGCACCCCGTTTCCAGCCCCCGACTCGAGGACGCCCAGCCAGCATGGGGACACCCCGCCAGCGGGGAGGGAGGGGAGGCATCGCCCTGCGTTGTCCTCGGCGCGCACGTTTGGCCAGGCTCTGGGACAGGACCAGGCTCTTGTCTGGGGGGGCTGTGGTACAAACAGGGCCCCCCCGTGCCACGCTGGCCCCATGGCTGGCCGTCCCTCTCGGCACTCAATACCCCCATGGGCACCATAAAGCATAGGGTGACGGTGGGGTGACGGTCTTCCCCAGCCCCTCTCCATCCTGCTTACTTCCCGAGCAAGAAACGTTCCTCCAACCCCAGCAACCTGGCACGGCTCAACCGTCTGCTCTGCGAGCGCTGGGCAATTGCCGTGCCCTCGCAGCGTGAAGCAGCCAACACCCCCTCCTATAAACTAACTGGGGGCTCCTTTGGCTGTGCAGAATCCTGTTGTTTTCCCGTGAGGCTGACAAAAAGGAAATGCCATATTATGACCGTTGTGATGCTGTGACTGCAATTTCCATAGCGGTCCCAGGCACTCATTCTGCTTCCTTCCCCCTGATGTAAACTGGGGTGGCCTTGGTCAGCAGAGCTCCGGGTAGCATATGCTGCAGCAGCAACAGCCACAGGTGAGCTCACAGATAAAAGACAGATGGAAATTTTCCACGAAAAGCACTTTCTTCCCATGAAACAGCACTATTTGCCAGGCAGAAGTGAGAAGGAAAACCATATCCTTTAGGGTGTCATAAATACAAAACGATTTTTGTGTTCCTCCACAATTTTCATGGGCAGGGGACAGGGAAAGAGTCATTGCCACAGGGGGTCTGAGCAGGATAATACTGGGCTGAGGCAGATGGACACACAGACACACCGAGGATTTGCAGAAAGGGTGGCTCAGAAGCAGCAGTCAGTGCTGTCAAGCCAAACACGAACCCTTAGGTCAGCTCCCCTGGT
This sequence comes from Phalacrocorax aristotelis, assembly GCF_949628215.1. Taxonomy (NCBI): domain Eukaryota; kingdom Metazoa; phylum Chordata; class Aves; order Suliformes; family Phalacrocoracidae; genus Phalacrocorax; species Phalacrocorax aristotelis. Next base: position 12,727,645 of record NC_134291.1, read on the forward strand.
CTTCAATACAGGCAGCCCAACATCTCGGCAAGGACATCCCACCCCAAAGCCCATCCTGTGGGGACCTTACGGGCATGCCCATGCGACCCGCTGAGCCGGACAGACACCTAACTCCCGCTGGGGTGCCTCAGGGCTTGCTGTTTTGGGTGCAGTTGGGAATCTTCTGGTGCATCTGGACTTCTCTGGAAAAAATACATCTGGTTTTCCTAACCTGGCCCCTGGGAAAGGAGGGAAGGAGCAGACGAATGAAGGTGCTGTGGGCATCCCACTAGCCTGGATCTTGCTCCTGCCTGCGCCCTCCATTCCCAGCTCCTGCTCCTCTGACAGGAGACCCTCCATCCCCATCTGGGCTGTAAAACCACCATAAAACCTGGCATTCCCCCACTTGCTCCTCTGGGGAGCACCACTCCAGCAGCGGAAGGCAGAGCCTTTCTCTGAGCCCAGCTCAGCACAACGGGCTGGAAACCTTCCTAACGCACGTACACACACTACATGAGGTGGTCAGCGGAGCAGCCAAACTGCTGCCTCCCCTTGCCAGGAGCCGGCTGTGCCTCCCTGAGAGGCTGGGAGAAAAACCTGCCCTGGGGATGCATAGCAGGGGGCTACGAGAGCTCCAGCATGGGGTGAATTTGGCTGTGGGACAGGACCCCCCCTCTCACCTCTGCAAGGCTGGTGCCGAGGCCCCTCTGCGCACCCCACAAGCTCTGGGTCGTGCCAAGCAGCAGCTCTTCCCTGAGGCCGATGGCAGCAGCGTCCCAGCAGGGAAAGGCCAGGGCACAGCAAGGCATGACACATTCATTTTGTAAGGCTTAGGGGTTCGGGAGGTCGGGGGGCAGAAGGGGCTGGGGAGGAGATGATGCCCCCCTATGCCTCACTCCAGGGCTCACCCCAGGCTGGGTCAGGCCCCCAGCAGCCCCCCAAGGGCCTGGCTGTTTCTCAGGCAGGCAGAAGGCAGCTCAGCCACCTTGGCTTCCTCCAGGCACCTGCTGCAGCGCCAGCCAGCAGAAAATACGAAATAAAGTGCAGAAATCTGCTCTTGGCAATCCCCATTCAACAAGCTTTACTTTTGCCAATAGGCGGCAACCGTCCATTACCCCGCGCGGCAGCACACGGGTGTAGCGAGGGCGTAACAGCCCTGTTAGCAATGTGCAAAACCCCATAAACCTGGTGATTACCAGGGGAACACCAACGGGCAGGGACACGTCCGTGGCCAGGCGAGGGAGGGAGGGAGGGCACCAGAGCCCGCTGCTCTCACAGAGTCACAGAATGGTTGGCAGGGACCCCTGGAGCTCACCCCGTCCCACCGCTGCTTGAGCAGGCACCCCCAGAGCAGGGGCACAGGGCCGCGTCCAGGCAGGGGGTGAATGTCTCCAGGGAAGGGACCCCACAGCCTCTCTGGGCAGCCTGTGCCCCTGCTCTGGCACCCGCACGGGGAAGGGGTTTGTCCTCATGTTCAGGGGGAACCTCCCGTGTTCCAGCTTGTGCCCGTGGCCCCTTGGCCTGGCGTTGGGCACCACTGAAAAGAGTCTGGTACCGTCCTCCTGACACCCGCCCTTCAGATGTTTATAGGCACTGATGAGATCCCCCCTCAGCCTTCTCTTCTCCAGGCTGAACAATGCCAGGTCTCAGCCTTTCCTCCCAAGGGAGATGCTCCGGTCCCCTGATCATCTCTGTAGCTCTCCATTGGACTTGCTCCAGCAGTTCCCATTCCTCCTTGAACTGGGGAGGTGGCTCAGGGTCACCTCGCTGCCCCCCAGCACCCCCAGGGCCTGCTCAGCAGAGCCGCTGGCCAGCAGGTCACCCCCAGCCTGTGCTGGTGCGGGGGGCTGTTCCTCCCCAGGGGCAGGACCTGGCACTTGGTCATGTTGAATCCCCTGAGGTTCCCCTGGGCCCAGCTCTCCAGCCTGCCCAGCTCTCGCTGGATGGCAGCACAGCTTCTGGTGCATCGGCCGCTCCTCCCAGCTTGGGAACGCCAGCAAACTCGCTGAGGGGACGCTCGGTCCCTTCGCCCAGGGCATCGATGAATATGTTGAATAGGACTGGGCTCCTTGTTGTAGGTCTCCTGCCTCTCACTGCAGAACATCCAGCCCCATCCCACGTCCATGAGGCCACGTGGGAGAGGGATTGCCCGGAGACGGGGAAAGGCACATCCCGTACGCACAGCCCGGGAGGGGGCTGGCGTTGGCAGGAAGCAGCAGTTGCACTCGCAGTGCTGGCCAGGGAGCCAGGCATTGCCTCTGCTGCTCTCAACTCCTGCCAGCGCCGCCACGTGAAGGATTCATCACCCCATGGATAGAAACGTGGTGCTCGCTGGCCCCGCAGGGCCCTCGTCCCCAAGGGGAAGCGCTGCAGCAGATGGTCCCTTCCCTGCGCTGCTGCTTGAACCAAAAGCTTAATTACCTACCAGTTTGCTGTCTGTTTAGAGGGATAAATCTAAAATCCAAGGATGGTAATAAAGCGGTGAATTATCTTCTTCGTCAGCTGAGAAGCAATGGCCCCAAAAATCAATATGCTGAAGTTATACGTACACACACACACACACACGTATGTTTGTTGTTATTACAAATCAGGCAGCAGCACAGAATGGAGAGAACCACCTCAGCAGCCAGCTGGTACAAAAGAAACCAGTTTTCCACCATTTAGAGCCCCTGCCCAGCCAGAGGCAGACATGGAGCATCTCCAGTACAGGCTCCAGACAGCCACGTCGGCAGTCCTGCCGGTTAGCCAGGGCAGCGCTGCGGTTCCAGCTCCGACACTGGAGCATCCTCCAGCAGCCAGGACTCACCCTGTGCCACCAGCCCAGCAAAAGACCTCGGGAATTTTCAACTGATCTTGAGTAACCACATCACCGTGAGTCCCAGAGCTCCCTAACCCAACCGGTGCTGGGCAGAACACGTGGTTTAGACCACCACAGCTGGAGAAGAGGGGTTATCAATGCAAGGTGGGCTGTGAGCCACTGTAGACAGTTTAAAATATCACATCCCTGTAAAGGGCACAGACTGACAGAGCTGCTCAGCTGCGGGCAGCACACCCGGACACAGCTCCAGACAGGTCACGGTGGCAGCATTTATGTTGGCTTTTGGGAGCAATGCCTGAGTCCTTCTGGGTCTCCAAAGGCACCCCAGGACCCTCCAGACAGTCCCCGCTCCAGCCCAGGACTCTTCAATGCTTTCCAAAGCCTGGGGCTCAGACTCTGCCCATGTTTCTTCTTGGAGCCTCCTCTCGAGTGTCAGGCTACTGGGTCTTCATGGATAAATAATGATCACAGAGGAGGAGAATCACAGCAAACCACCGAGCTGTGATGTGCTACGACAAGCTACTTTCTCAAGTTCTCCCTGCACACTGTTTTGCCCTTGAGATAAGAAATATAATTTGATTGCAGGAGCTGCAATGCTCAAATGCTTTGGGCCTAAGATCACTTAGTCACATAACTTCTCCGGCCCCCTCAAGCGACATTGCTGGGTACAAGGCGCTCTTTATTGATATAAAACAACTTAGCTCCACCACTGGCTCAGCCTCAATTACTGCATTCACGCCTCTGTCCATCTCTGTAGCAACAAGGCAGAAAGGCTTCGAGCCTGGTACCGCTCTCCTGCGCCGGCAAGCATCACCAGCCGCCCCGCCAGCACCGCAACGTGCTCTCGCTGTGCCAGGGGCTCCCGCAGGCACCGTCGGGCCGCGATGCCCGTACAGGCGGCCCCGCTCCACCCCTGTAGTACATCAAGGCTTTCTGCCTATTCCCCCTAAATTTGCTCGTATGTCAGTGTTTGGAGCGGGCACCGGGCAAAGAGGAGGGAGGGGATGGCACTGTCCGAAAGCCACCTTTGCATCCCCACGCGCAGGATGCTCAGGAGCCAGAGGAGTTCCCAAAACTGCTGAAAGGAGCCAAGAGAAACCCAAGAGGGACCGTGGCTCGTGGGACATCTCCAGCAGCAAGCAGCATGGATGGCCTCGCTGCTGCCACAGCACTGAGGCGGCGGGTGTTGAAGGCTCATCTACTGGTTAGAGTCCCTGTGATTGCAGCCTCCAGAAGATGCAACGTTTCCCGTCAGAGCTTGAAAACCAGCAGCGCTGCTCAGCTGACAGGCGGCTGCGAGGAGGCACCTGACACCACCCCGGGGGGTGTTTTACCCACCACAAGGGTCCCTGGGGCTGTTCTTCAGTCCTTGGGGCTGTCTGCATGGCTGAGGTCTCAGTGGGGTGCAAAGTAACCCAGGACAGATGCTGTTCCCTGGGCCAGCAGCTGGGAGCCCAGCAGCGAGGTGCAGCACTTGTGCGCTGCTTAAAGGTCAGAGCCAGCAGCATCCCCCGGGCACGGATCGGGCTGGGTTAGAGGCTGGATGCAGCCCTCAGGCCAGGCTCTCCCAGCTCTCCGGACCGCTTTGTGCCGCTTGGGGAGCAGGAGGAGCACTGCAACCCCCGCCAGGCTGCGGCCGCAGTCACCAGAGTGCTGCAGCCCACGGTGCTGGTAGCTCAGCCCAGGACATACTGCTCGGGAGGTGCACAGCCAGGTCAGGGGTAAAACATGGGACCCTACAGCTCCCATCAGCACAGGGCAGTGTCAGCACAGCCTTGCGTGGGGAATTTGGGAAGCTCCTGCCCTTACAAGCCTGTCAGCCCTGTGAATCCTTCACTTCCAGTAGCTGCTAATTCATTTACAGCCAAGGAAAACAATACAGGTGAGAATCACTCCTCAGCTCCCAGTAGGATTATGAGAGCAGAAGGGAAGCTGGATTTCCCTTTCTTTTCTTGGAGAAAGAAATTAGTGCATTTCTCTTACATTGTTAATTAAAACCAGCTTCACCAAGAAGAAGATGCAAAAGGTGGAAGGAAAGCTTGAACAAGTTTTGTCAGTCAGAAAGGCTCCCTTCCCTGCTGCAAGGGGAGATGCCCAGAGGAAATAAGAGCAGCAATTAAAAATTAAAGAGAAAGGGAGAGCTGTACAGCAGATTACTGAGATATATTTGTATCTCTGCAGTGCGTTAATAGGGCTGCGATTCCCCTGGGGGAGCTCCTGACACCCGTGGGCAACAGAGGAGCCTGCGGTCGCGACGGCAGTGGGCAGCTCTGCCCACGTCAAGCCCCGGCAGGGAAGGGGAAACAAAGAAGGGACCAAGCCTGGGGTAAATGAGAGCAGCAGGGGAGAATGGGTGGGAGATGCTGAACCACAGGTCCCAAGGGGAAGAGAACATCCTCGCTTTGGGTGAGGCTATTTGAGGCTAAACCCCCCCCCACACACAGAGCCCCCTCCAGGAAGGGGACAAGGCAGCATGTTCTGGGTTGGATCCGGACACCTCCAAAAAAACCCTCAGACCCGAGGGCTGGATCTGTCCCTTTGCCGTGCAGACTTCTCAGAGCTGCCAGTTCGGCTTTGCTTCCTCCTCTGCCTTGCCGTCACACTCAGCTGAGCAGCGTTTTCCAGCCCAGTGCGGTCCCGGGAGGACACTCCATTGCTCAGCCATTGAATTAGCATCGAAAGGACATCGCACAGGGGAGACCACAAGAAAAATAGGATGGAAGAGTCTTCCAGGCTTGTTAGCACATTGCACTGAGCCCCAGCCGCAAGTGCTGCCTCCCCAGATAGGGCATGCCCTGTCACCCCACTGAGTATTTTATATCCCCATGGCCCCAGGGCTCAGCCAAATGAGCTCGCTGACCCGGTGGCATCAACACACACAACTTGGAGGAGCTTTTGAGCTCAAGAAAGGAGGATGCAAAGTGGTGCACCGCAGGGCTGGGAAGAAGGGAGAGCTTATAACCCCCCACGAAAGCCTCCCACATGTACATGGACTTACACAGGGCACGGAGAGCCTGAAGTGAGCCCCAGGAGCCTGGGCAGGACACTCACACCCCCTGCAACGCCTCTGGGCGGTGCCCGAGCCAGGAGTCACAGCAGTTGGCAGCGGGCTGCTGGAAGGCTTGTACCAGTGTTAGCCAAATTAGGAGGGACAAGGCATGTCGAGCTTCAGCTGTCATTAAAGAAAATAAAGTTGGGGGTTAGGAGGGCAAGAACTCTCCACCCTTTTAATTACTGCAGGAGAGTCGCCGCTGCTGAACAGTGCCCACAGCCCTGCCTGCTGGGGTTTGTAAGGTTTTTGCTGCCTCTGCCCTGCATGCACGGTGCCCCCAGGCCTCGCAGCCACAGTCCAAGCACTCAGAGGGGAGCTGCAGGCACACGTCCCAGCACCCCATCCCTTGCATCCCATCAGAGGTGAGACAAACGTCATTGCCTCAGCCAAGGCAGCCCCCAAAGCTCCCCCAGACATTGCTGTACCCCAGGTAAAACGCTTCTGTCAACATGCAAGCGCAGCTCTGCAGCCAGGCAGCAAGTGCATCCCTCTGCAACGGGAGCTGTACGTCTTCATTTCACATCTCATAAACCCGTGCTGCTCCCTTGCTTATCCCTTGGCTAACGAAGTCCTGGCTCTCCGCTGGTGCTGCCTCGGCTGCCGCGTCCTGGGCAGATGCACTGCTGGGATCCCCCACGCCAGCTCCCCTTCCTCTCACCCCACCTGTCCCCGGGGAGGGAGCCCAGGAGGGTACAGGCCCATGCCATTACATCCAGGGAAGTGATACAGCCCCACCAGCAGCCAGGGTCTCCACAGGCCCCTGCGTTGCTTATTAATGTGCACCCATTATCCACGAACCAAGCATTCATGCATGACATCTCCACAACACCGACCCCAGCATCTCACGTTTCTCACTGATAATGGGGAAAAGGGCTCAGCCATTGCTGCTGTGGGTCCCCAGGGGCTGGCAGGAGGAGGTGGAGGAGGCGATGCTCTGACCACCCCAGAGCTGGGTGGGAATGCCAGTGCTTCGCTCCAGTAATGAGCTGAGCCTCATCTCTCTGGGAGAGCTGCCTGTTGGGGATGCTTGGGGTGCCTCTGTGCTGGGGACTGGGCACGGCAGGAGCAGACCCCAAACAGGGTCCTCCGCTGTCCTGTTTTGGACACAGCTGGTGGAAGGGGGAGAGCAGGAGAGCCCAGCATGGACTGAGGCTCCCTGGGGTGCCCTCATTGCAGCGAGGGCAGTGGGAGCCTCCAGATGGGTTTGGGGGTCCCTAACGCCTGCTGTGCTTTCCTTCCAGCCACCCCTCAGTAACCAGAGGGACAGACCCCTTCCCGGGCTCTGGATGCTGCCCAGGCCCGTCTCTCACTGGGCTCAGCCAAGCTACTGCACCCCAACAGCCCCGAAACTCACAGCAGCAGGACCTCGCCGAGCACAGCAGCCCAGCTCTGATGGAGGCAGGTACAGGCACTTTTGTTATCAAGCCTCTCTCTTAACACAAAGCACCTGGTAGATGCTGGGAGCCACCAGCACCTTCCTCACCCTCTGAGCCCCATCCAGAAAGCGAGGCCAGCTCCGGGCACAGGGCACAGCCCCAGGAGCCGGAGGTGCTGGGGACTGTCTGAGCGCAGAGCAGCTGCGGGCTGAGGAGGAGGCGTCAACCACGGACCTCTCCAGCCGGCCGGGGAGGGAGGCTCAAGGCGATTTCTCTGGGTGCCCCCCAGCCCTAGCTATGCTGAAGGCTGCTACGTCGGGAGGCATCCTACTGCCTCACTGTTCAGACAGACTGGGAGAAGTCTCATTTTGCAGCCCCATCTCTGCCAAAAGACTTAAAAAAATCACTCAGGAAATCATAGATTGTCCTTGCTTTTCAAATTCATAGAGGAACAATTGGAAAGCCCCCAGCTATGGGCTGAGATCATGCAATTAGACCATTAAAATATAAACCTCTGAAACCCTCAGACATTTAAACCTGATAGGCCATACGAAGAAAAATGTTCACTTTTCGTATACAATGAGTGGAAATCATTTTAGATTTTTATTATTATTATTTTAGAAGGGAAATAAGCATATTTCAATCCAGTCAAGAGTGAAATTGAGTTTAACAACAAAGCAATTTCTATTAGTGGAGACCCAGCAAAAAAAAAAATACAGATGAATAGAAAACTCACAGAGAAATGTGTCAGACAATGGTAGAATTAGGAATTAAAAGCGACTTTGCTTTACTGCTGATAATATAAGCACATAATGATGTGCCTCATCGCTAATGTGCTCCCTGCACATATAAACACTGTAAAATCACAACAGCAGAAAAGATTGGGATATAATTCTGCCCCCTCCCAGCAGGGAAGGGAAAGGGGTGCTGTGCTTTGCCAGCCCCTCCAGGGCTGCTCCACCTTCTCCTAGAGAGCACCTGGAGCAAGATCCAGGCCTTCACATCCGCAGCAAGAGCATGCCTGCCTTGGTCTGGGCTGGAAACGGGGTGGCTTTCAGTCCCGCTGAGCATCTGGGGTGGCCCCCCCCCCAAGCAACCTCATGGGCGTAACCAGGGAGGCAGGGGGTACCCTCCACGCCGGGCTGCTCCTGCCTGTCCTCTGCTGCCTGGGCCCTGGGCAGCATCACAGGCAGCAACCTGGCAGGGCTCTGTTCCCAGGAGGCAACTGCTGTTGGGAAAGGATCTCTCATCCCCTGGGACGCTTCCCGGGGTGCCTCTCATCCTGCCCCTGCCACCCGAGGGCACCAGTCCTTGCAACTGTCCAGGAGCTCGGGATGAGCCCCCCACAAGGGATGTGGAGCGGTTGCAGCCCTCTCCCCCAGCTCCCAGCCCCAGTAATCTCCTTGGTGAATAATAACCTGTAATTAGCTGCTTTGTTTGCTTTGCTTCAGTGTGCGGCTTGCTTTCAGGATGGCCTCCTGCCCCGCCATCCTGGCAGGGGCAACGGAGAAGAGAGAAGGGTGTTTCTGCCTCCTCCAGCCTCGATGCCCCGGATGGAGGCTGCGAGAGGAGGGGACCCCCCGCACTCCCACCACCCGCAATTGTGGGGTCTGAAGCAGGGGGTGCTCAGCAGGGGCAGATACACGGGGCAACGAATGGGCAGCATCCCTGCTCAGGAGACAGGCAAAAGGGAGGTCCCAAAGCTGGGCACACCTGCCTCACAGCCGCAGCCTGGACCTGCTGAAAACCACCCTCACGAACACCAACTCCTGGCCAAATCCTGTCCTGCCACGCCGGTTGTGCATTTTCCTTCATCTGCCCACCTATCCTTTCCCACCCTACTCTTCTTCACCTTCTCCATTCACTGCTCTCACTTTTGGGGACAGGCAGCATCCAGCTCTCGCACATCCCCCGTGTCCCCTGCCACCACCGAGCCACGAGTGACCCCGAGGGCCCACGTCCCTGGGCTCAGAGCATCACCACGGGTTCTCTCCAGGACGTGGGCAGACACCAAGGCGTCATTGCTCCTCATCTTCAATCGTCTCCATTGCCAAGGATCTGGGTCGTTGGCTTAAAAATTGAAAGTTTGAATAGTCTAAAGTATCAAATCTTAAAGCAATTCCACTGTCCTAAATCTTTATTTGCTTTCAGGATTAACTTCTCATCTCCAACGTGGCAGCTCCACTTGTTTCTCCTCAGCAGGATTCACAGTTTGAATATGGAGACGCAGGAATATTGATCGCAACAGGCATTACCAGACGGAATTTTTTGCACGTTTTTCTTTCATTTTTCTTTCTTTCTTTCTTTCTATCATTCTTCTCCTATAGATGAACCAGTGAAGGTGAACTGCTGCAGGAGCTGGAGACGGGGTCGCCAGGCACTCCGTCACGGAGGCTGAGGGGAATGCAAAACTCAATTTCAAGCAAGTCCTGCTCCCTCTGAAGTCAGTTAGGCGACTTCCAAGGACCTCGGTTGAGAGGAGACGGATGGAGGCAATCAGGGCGAGAAGCAGTTGAGTAAAAAAGCAATAGAAACACGGAACAATTCCCTAAAATATTGCTGATCCATCAGCTAAGAGAGTCTGCGAAGGAAGAAGGCTCTCGACACCTGATTTTGTACCAGCCCTCCATCCCCACCCTGGCAGAGCCGGGCCGGGCGCGCTGCCGAAGCCACCCCGGCCACAGGGTCCCGATGCGGTGGGTGGCTCAGACATGGCACACGGGGGCTTTTCCCCGGGGCCGGATCCAGCCATGGGTCAGAGACCCAGACATGCCTGTTAGGGATAAGCCCTCAGGCAGCCCCAGAGGGGACTCGTCCCCGTCCTGGGGGATTCCCCTTTCTTCAGGCTCAGGATCCCTCTGGCACAACGTGGGTCCAGAAAGGGACACCACGAGGAGAGCACAGTGGCATCCATGTGAGCCAGAGGGGCCCTGGCGGGGATGGAGAGCCGACCAAGGACAGGCACCTCCTCAGGGTAGGATGGTTTGGGTTTTTTCCCTTACATTTACTTATGCAGGAGGGAAGAGCACGGGGCTGGCAGAGCATGTGTTCCCACATTTACCCACGTCAAAGCTGTCTCGGAGCCTGACTCTTCTGAATTTCCAAAACCAAGAGGAGAAAATCAGAATCAGCAAATTGAGGAGCAATTGGAGCTGCCCTTGGCATTCGTAAGGATTGATAAATCTCCTCCAACACCAGTAAATAACCAGACTTGGCTCCTCGCTCAGTGGAGGGAGCATCCCCCCTCCAAACACTGGCAATAAGACACTTGCAATTACTGCTTTGTCTCCTGGAAACTAGTAAATAATTCAAACTCACTCCTTTTTTTACTTTTGTTTTTCATTTTAATTAATCCACATAGAATTTTGTCCTCCAAACACAATCACAGCAGCACAGGAGCAGCAGGTAGAGAATCTCATTACCCAGCTTACCAGCCAGATCCTAGAGCCATTATTAACGGAGACTTCACCGCGTGAGGAATTAATAAAACCCGACAGCAAGGGGGGAGGGAAACGCTCTTTCAGGAGCGCATCGCCCGCCCCGGCTTGCCCCGGGATGTGCGATGGTTAGAGATGCCGAGGGGCTGCCGCGCTTTAGGGACAGCCAGCATCCTGCCTCCTGCAGCACCCCGTCGCTCGGCCCTGCAGCCACGTGCCACCTTCCGCACACATGCTCCAGGAGGAGCGGCCAGGTTCAAAGCAAGGAGGGGATCAGCAAAGCTGCCCCAGCACATGCAGGCCATCGCACAGACTCTTGCCCAGCTGCTGGCGAGAGGCAGAGTCCAAATGGCACGTTCTCCCGGGGCTACGTTAATCCTTCCTTTCCCTCTCGCTGCAGCCGTTACACCGGTAGCAGCCGCATCCTCGAGCGCTGCCTCAGCAACAGCAGCTGCCCTGGCCTGGGGGTGGCATACGGAGATGCAGACACGCAGGCGCTCCCAGGTACCCGCACTGGGAGGAGAGAGCCGGACCGTGTCCCCCATCACCCCAGCTGTGGGGGGAGACCCCCATGCCCAGATGCTCCCGGGGGTTTGGATCCTGCCCCCACGCTCACGCCGCGAGCCCCCTGTGCTCATGGCTCTCCCGTAGCGCCTGCCCACCCATCCCTAGGCACTGGGTCCACTTTCTGGGCGACCCCCCGGGGAGGGTGTTTCTGTAAGCGCCCAGAAGAAAACACCTCCTCCTTGGAGCACCCACTGTACCAGCGGGCTTTCTCCTGACACGAGGCAGCCCCGCTGGGGCAACGCTGAACACAGGCACGCACACGAGGGACACCCTTCTCCCGAGGGACACTGCACGCACGGCGCGCTCGCGAAATGACTGCCAGAGGGGAAAATGCCGCGATTACCTGGGTCTGCCTGCACAGAGACAGGGCACGGCCGTGGCCGGCTGCCAGCACGTGCTGGTTTGGCTCTGTCTTTCTTATCTGGTTTTTCCTCCTCGTTCCGCCAGACCTGGGGCTGAGAAGCGCCGTGTCGGGCGTGCAAGCTGCTGCGCTGCGAGGCGGGGAGGTGGGATTCACTTAGGCTCGATGGTTTCCCTGCCTTGATCAGCTGCACTTAGACAAACAGCAGTACATCAATAAGCAACTCTAATTAGAGGTGTTAATAGCACTGGGAGCTGGGGGAAAGCACATCGAGGCAGGAGGGAGAACCTAAGGAGAAGGATGGGAGGAGCTGGGAGACCTGGGATGCCCAGAACCTTCCCTTTCTGCTGCACACCCAGCGGGTGGGACAATCAAGCTCCAGGAGCCGACGTAAAATTGCCAGGGAAATATCCCCCGTGCTGATTATCTTGAATAATTTATGCAGATGTTATCATACATTCATATTTTATGGCCGCCTTGCAAAGCTATGATCATGATTATTCACAACCATTTGCTCCCTTCCAGAAATCTCCATCAGTGGTAGGTGCAGGGACGAAGCTGGCGCGCGAGTTATATCTCGGGGACCTCAGCTCCCCATGGCACTGGGGCAGCCGCCTTCCTGCGGCACTGGGCAGGTTTTGCCCCTCCATCCCAGCATCCACCCCCCCCAGTACCTCAAGGGGACGGGCAGCCCGGGGCAGAGCGGACAGGAGACACCGAGAGGCACGGGCACAGCACGGCAGCACCGCTCCCACCACGCCCCCGCTCCTGCACCCACCTCCTCGCAGCCCTCCAGCCCTGATGCTGCCAAGCAAAGAGGCTCGATGGCCCTGAGGAGGGAGCCAGGAAAGCGGCAGCTCCCACGGCACCATCCCCTCTGCCCAGGAAGGCGTCCCAGAGCGACGCCGAGCAGGACAAGCGGACAGGAGCTGCTCCCGGGGGAGCGGGTCCCTCAGTCCCGAGAGGGGTACGGCTGGGGTGGAGGGGACCCCGGGGCACCCACTACCTGACACATCAGCTGCGCAATCCTGCCAGCTCCAGCGCTCCCACTGCTCTCCCAGTGGTTGTCTCCCTGGAAACTGGAGCTGGTGCCGAGGCGGGAGGCAGGAAGGGGCATTGCTTCCCTTTAGGAAAGGTGGGCGGCCGAGCTGTGCAGCAATTCCTTCCAGCGCAGGGGACGGATGAAAGGCTGCGGCTCCTCCGCTGCCGGACTCGAGGCGTGCAGGCGGGACCCTTCCTGCCAGGGGCTCCCCGCGGCCGCCGAAGGGCACGAGCCATCCCCCCATCTCCCCGTTGCTCCACATCTCCATATGCTTTGGGGTCGGGGATACTCAGCACCTTGACTCAAGGCCACATGGGGCAGTGACGGTTGCTGCAGGAGAAGCCCAGGACTCTGTGAGGAGCCAAGAGAGAGGAGGAGGAGGAAGGGGCAGGTAGTGGATGGGGTGGAGGAGAAAAGACAGGAGTAAGAGGAAATTCTGAGGAACATAAGAGGAGGTGCTCAGACCATGCTGGAGGAGGACGTGGCTGCGGGGAAGCCTGCCAGCACCCAGCAGAGCAGAAAGTCAACGATACTAAAGCAAAGACATTGGATATTTTAATTCTGTGCAGCTCCTGTTCCTCAGAGGACAGCAACGATGACCAAAAGGCAGGCAGAAATTAAACAAGAGGCATCTTGGTCGAGTTGTTCAGCCTGTGAAAGGCACGAGGAGCAGAGCAGACACAGCTCAGAGGCGGGCAGAAAGGACCGGCCCATGTCCCCAGCCAGCCCCAGTGCCACCCCCGTGTCACACATCCCTGCGAGGCGCCACAGGCACTGCCTCCCTGCCGCCTTGCTCTGGTTCCTGCTGTTATTCCTCTCCCTTCGGGGGCACCCCAGCAAGCCTTGGCTCAAGCCAGGCTGCCTCCGCCTGCAGCAACTTCCATCTATTTCAATTAGAGAGCCTTCCCCGAAACGGGGCCAGAAACCTCAGCTCCTGCGAGGCAGAGCAGGGGGAGGCAGACAAACGGCCTCTGCCATGCTTGAATCCACTGCTTAGAGCCTCATTTATCATTTACCAACAATGCGGGCGCACCCAGCCTCCCCCGCACCGGCCAGGGTTAATCAGGTTTGGCCCCTGCCAACAACATCTGGCGGCCGGGGAAGGAGCGCACTGCATTTCCAAAGGCAAGCAGGAGCCTGGGGACTCACCCAGAGCTGAATTTCCTCCGTGAGCTCGCAACAAGCCCAGAGCACTAGCGATTTATTAGGAGAGCTGCCCCTTGGAGCAGCCGCAAGGCAATAGTACAGGCACCTGCTTCAGCAGGGAGGGGTCGTGAACATCATGGGTGATTTATGGAGCAAAGGCTCTGCTTTAGCACAGGGCGTACAGCATGGAGTGACCCTCGGGGCTGGCTGGGGCAGGAGAGGCTCCCCCAAGCCCAACGGGTCCCTGGGTGATGAGCCGTGGGTGGCAGTGCTTAGGAACAGGGACGACCCCACCTCCCCACAGCCCAGCCAGCAGCACGATGCCAAGCAGGCTACGAGCCCCGCTGCCCACAAGCTGAGAAACAGGAGGCAGGGAGACCACAGCTCAGCTATGAGCCTACAAACAAGGCTTTTGGGGGTTTTTTAAATGTTTTTTTTTAGGGAAGTGGCTTCTCCAGTTTGTGTCTGGAGCAGCCAATCAAACCCAAAGAGTTGCATCTGACTGCAAGGGGAAAAAAAAATCCAGGTCTATTAAAAATTATGAAAGACACCTTGACAGTGTCCTTTTCATGTAATTAAAAACCTATTTAAAGGTATGCCAAATGTTTACTAATTAAATGATCGCTTCATTCTGTAGCCATAATGAAAAAAGTAACTGTGATACTTTTAGTAAATCCCAGGTTTTTAAAGAAATAATTACTTTATAGAAAATCAGTAACTAAATTAAACCATTCTTCACCCGCTGTTAGTTTTGCTCTTTTGCTCATCTTGTGCAGCAAGCTGAATCCTGAAATTACCTGGGACAGGTTTTTATTCTGAATAATGAATATTTCAAAGGAAATAGGAATAGAGGAAGAAGAGAAGTAGGAACCATTAGCGGGTCCCCAAACCTTAATACGTGCCTGGTCGGAAAAGCGTGGCATGGTTGGAACAGTCCAGAACGTGCCCGCGTGGCTGTACACCTGGTGCACTGATGACAGGTCTCCATCACTACTGCCGAGAGAAGTGAGGACCAGAGGCAAAGGCTCCCCAGCTCGGGCACAAAGCGGGGTCAGCCCTCTGAGCAAGATTGCCATGCTGTTCGTGGAGTCAGCCATGGACTAGGCTGATCACCGAGGATGAGAGCTGGTGGAGACTCCATCCTTGGAGATATCCAAAAGCCAACTGGACACAGTCCCGGGCAACCTGCTGTGGGTGGCTCTGCTTGGGCAGGGGGTTGGACCAGACGACCTACAGAGGTCCCTCCCAACCTCAGGCAGTCTGGGATTCTGTGATGACCAACCCGAAGAGCAGGAGAGCAGGAAAGATGGTCTTGTAGGAAAGGCGATGCTGCACACCACAGCCCTGCCTGCAAATCTCAGCTCCACGCTCAGATGCCGCCGAGAAGCATGTAAGATCTTTGTGCCCTATTTGCAAAACAGGGTCCTCAGCCTATAGCACGAATTCCTCCACGGCAGGCCTGTGCGCTTGGTGAGCATTTACAGAGACTGACGTGCTGCAGCCGCACACCCCACGGCTGCCCAGACACTGCCAGGCTGCCGATGCTCCCCCCTGAACAGGTCTGAGCTCAAACACAGAGGGGGCAAGGAAACCAAGCGCTCCCACCCATGTCATTAATAAATACCCATCACAAGAGTTTCTCTGTGCCTCCTCCTTCCACAGACACTCTCAAAAGCAATCCTGGCCAAGAGAGGGCTCTTATTTCTGTACCGGGGCACACAGCACTAAATTGAACATGGCTCCGTAAGCCACACAGCGCTTGTTTTTCAGCCACGGTGTGTGCGTGTGCTTCAGCTCATCAGCTCTACCTGGCTCCTTCTGAGAGGAGGCACAGACTTTGAACACAAGCCCGCACATCTAGGCTGACACTAGGTGAATATAGAGGCAGGCAACGGCGCAGCGGTGACCAAGCATCTGTGCAGGCAGGCAGCGGATGGCTGGCTCCCAGTTGTCGGGTTGCAGGGGCCTTTGATAGCAGATGGAGAGTCTGATTGCATTTGCTGATAATGGATTAGTAGGCTTATCTTTGATCTCGACTTTCTCCTGGTTAGCTGATTTCTTGAGGGGCTCTGCGGGGAGGTGTTACAAGAGATTTATTAACAAGATGAACTGCAATGCCAAGAAGAGCTACTTCTGCAAAATGCACTTTCCCTCTCACTCTCTCATGCACGCACAGGCTTACACCCGCACCCTGTTTGAATGCACTCAGCATCTTTCCTCCTCGGGGGACTCGAGCAGATCTGCTCCTTCCCTCGCGGTGGGCTGGCAGAGGTTCATCAATGCGAGGGGAAGCTGCTCTGTCCTTGCCCAGCCACCCAACAGCCTCCAAAATACTCTTATTTGCCAACAGCAAATGAAAGCACCTTAAAATTTAGGCACCCAGGGCAGAAGAAACAGTAGGTAGGCGCAGCTGTGTCCCAGTGTCCCCGTGTCCCCAGCACCACCACAGCCTTTCCCCAGGGCCAACCTCCTCCCAGCTGCTATTGCAAGGGGATGTGGGAGCCCAGCTCTTCCCAGGGCCAGGGAAACAGGCAGCACCTCCAAAGATGTCCCGGTAAAGGGAAGGAGTGGTTTTAATGCCCATGGGTTTTTGGGAGCTGGGTCAAACTTGCAGGCCAGCCTCTCGGCTCAGCTTCTACAGAGAAGACGGATGCTCCCCACTTACCTTACACAGCTCCAAGAATAACTGAGCCCTTCCAGCAGCACAGCCTGCTCCCGGCTGCAGGGAAGCAGCAGACACCCAGTCCCCTCCTGGGTGCAAGGTGGCTTATCTGGGCTGCCTGAAGGCAGGCATCACACCTGGAAGCTCTGCCTGCCACGGTGTGTTCGATTGCAGCCCTGAAGCAGGGCTGTTCCTGCAGGGATTGCTCCCAGCCCTGGGAAGAGCTCGCTACTGGAGCTGCATGTTGCTGGCCAGCAAGTCTGAATAATTCATTTTCAAGCGATTTTACTCAAACATGATCCACCAAGCACACCTCATGCTGCCCCAGAAGTGGGTTATTTTAGCAACGGCCCCATCCTGCAGGTGAGGAAGCCAAGACCTGCTCCAAGGCACCTGTCTAACACCAGCAAAGGAGCCAGGATTAGAAATTCAGAGCTCAAAGCTCGGCTCACTAGACTGCCTCATCTCTGACACACATGGACATGGCACGAGGTGACACTGCTGAACTTTTGAGATAGCTGTGAGACAGCTACCTACCAAGCAGTAGCTACAGGGGAAGGAAGGAGCAAGGGGGCGGGGGGGGAAGAGAGAGTGATAAAGCGATAGGGGATGCAGACAAGCAGCAGTGAAAGTAAAGGAGAGGGAGGAAAGCAGCAAGGTAACCCACACATGCATCACCCCAAGTCCACCATGAGAGTTTTTGCTTGCTTTCTCTACAGGCACGAGCCTTTGCAGCTCCTAGGGAATGGGGTTGCCCAGTCCGTACTGGTGTTGCACGCAGGCAGAGCGGTGCAGCCACGCGCACGACCTGTGCTGCCAGCCAGACTAGAGTCTGGCCTCAGGCTAGACTGTGCATGGCCTTCTGGAGAGTGCTTGGCTTTAGGGAGAAAAGAGCAGGCCAAAGCCAGCCCACTCCCACCCCCAGCCTCAGGACCTCCCAGAGCACATCCCGGAGCAGCGGCAGGAAGGGGAAGGTACCACTGCATCTGCTCTGCCTAAGAGCCGTGTCCTGAGCTGCCTGCTGCTAGCTGGCATGTCCTGTGCTGCCCAGCACGGTTTACCCCTACTCCCTTCCAAAGCAAACACATCAGGTGACAATAAAGCAGACAACCCACCTGGGTGGATTCTGAATTTTCTTTGCCAGAAATTCTCATCAGCTGCAATATCTCTGTGCTTTTGGACCTTGCCGCTGATCTACAAACCCTTGGCTAGCGAGAGCGCGGAGCTCCCCCTTCCACTAAAGTGCACATTCATTTTCCCCAACAAAACCACCCACTGATCTACAGCACAGCTCTGCACAACAGGACATGCCATTCCACATTAGCATAATTATTTGTATTGCAACAGCATTCGGAAAGCCTAGGCCCAGGTTGTGCAGACACCATGCCAAAGAATTGGCAATTCAACTCAACAGCCGTTCATTCGTCTCTCTCTGGTGCTCGCGCGAGACATCAGCGCTGCACAGCGGCGGCCAGCCCAAGAGAAGGGTTTCACATTTGACCCCAGCGGCAGTGGTGAGGATTCAGCCAGAACCCAGATTCATACAAAAGGATGCAATAAATGAGCACGGGGCTGCAGGAACAGGAATTGTCCTTAAACAATAAGCAGGCTGCTGCATGTTTAATCTTGTTTCACTACAAGCTACATAAATTGGCTTTTTCTGAAACAATGGCCACGGTGCACACCACCACTGTGCCTGGGAGCCTGACAGCACCTCAGAACTATGCCTGGGGTGAGCTGTTTCCATTAACCAAACCCCAGGTCAGATCAGAGTAATCGTGCTGCCTTTTAGCAGCCCACTTGCTCTCTGAGAATTAACCCTTTACCTTGTAACCTTATCTCCCTGGGGAGTGGTGTTGGACTGTCCAGTCCCCAAATGCCACTGCAAAACCAAAGCATGGGTAACCCCCATGGACAGAGACCAACAAGCCTTATTCCTTCTTTTCTTATCCATGTTGCACGTGGCATATTTGCAACAGATGAGGCCCCAGGCAGAGGAGGAGTGTGGTAAGTGTGCAGCTCAAATTGCACAGGAGCTGTTCCCGTGTCTGCCTTCAGGCCCAAGGATGAAAAATGAATTCAGCAACCAAGCCACAATTCATCTCAGCTGGCTAAGGTCTGCCTTTACGGCCGGGATCCAAGCACAGACACCACTTAGCCTGGCCAATTTCCTGTGTTGATGCTTCACCCAAGACCCTGGCGGGAGAGACTCATTAATTACAGAGGCTGGAATTGTCTCTCTGCTAGATAAGGGGGAAGCCAAATGCAGGTCAGCAGCTCCGTGTGCCCAACAGGGCGATAAACTCTGCTAGCTAGTGCTGCTACAAACCAGCCCTGGCAGGGGATGACACGAGTGCTGTGTGCTCAGCTAACCCCGGCCGCGGGCTGCCCCAGCTACAGGTCCAGCTTGGTGGGTGGAATACTGATGCCTTGGGGGAGGAGAGATGCTGCCATGTTCAGAACTTTATTGCCAGCTGTAGCCAGCTAGAAAAGGCTTCCTACGCTCCCCTCGGGCTCTTTGCACCTGCTTATTTTCACCCACACATCTGCAGGTGCTTTGCGAAGGAGGTCAGGAGCTCTGCGGAGACACCGTGCCCCACGGTCAGCCAGCAGCCGCAGGGACAGGATCTGTCCCCACTGCATAGTTGTGGCGCATCCCCACCCCAAAGAGGGCCTGTGCGGCCACACTGAGAGGGTGAAGGTGCCATCAAGGTTATGCACGAACCCTCTACCCCAGCCAGGCTTCTGACGAATCATGTTCAATGCAAAAATACGATAAAGTGCCTCCCATTCCACACAATATTCTCAGAGGATAGTACTGAGAGGCTCTTAATCGCGTTCCTGAACCAACAGGATGAAGCTGCCAACCCAGAAAGAGCAGGGTAAGTTTCCAGGATAAACCTCATCCTCAAACGCGCATCCAGACCAGCATCCTGCCCACCAGTCCCTTACCGGCTGGCCATGAACTTCCCTGCAATACCCCATCTCCCTAGCCCTTCCTGCGTCCCTCTTGCCCTCCCATCTCTCCAAACCTCTCTCCTCCACAGCCAGGAGGGTTTGCTCCAAAATCCAGTCCTTCCCAGCAGAGGCTAGCCCCACACCTCTCCCAGTTCCTCCTTTGGTTTCCCACCTGAGCAGACCCCAAACACAGGACCTGCAGCCTCCACAGCCATTCAAGCAGGGACAGCAGCTCCTGCTGGCTCTTAGCTGGAACAAGGAGGTACCTTTACACCAGGGTCCTGATGCAACTAAAATTGCCAGTTTGCCCATCAAAGGGGGCCCAGCTCCTCTCCCAACCCCTCAGCGATTCCTGGTTTATGCCCTGTGACAGAACAGGGCTGCTCACGTTTAGTGCCTCAAAGCAAACATCGCTTCATTCCTTTCCTTTCGCTCTGCACAAAATATGCTAGAGAGGCCTCAGTTATAAAATAAACACACACATCTTCCATCTGCTGCATAGCTCTGAGCACTTTCTTATTAACAGAGGGCAATTATAATCATTGACACAGAGGTGAATGCAGAAACACCATCAGAAGAGCTCATATTTGAGAGCAGCTGTATCCCACATCCTGAGCCACAGAGCATCACGTCCCAGCTGCCTCAGGAGGATGCAAGGAACCCTTTACAAACACACAGGACAACCTGCTCTCACTCAATCCTGTTCCTGGTTTCTAGTACTTAGAAATCAGCTTAAATCCCCCAGCACAAGGTCTAAGAGCTCTTCCGCTATTTCTGTGGACATTAATTATGACAACTGGGTCTGTCAGGGTTTTACATACCGAAGAGCTGCAGGTACAACAGCTAATTAGCATTACGCACACCCTATCACCTCTCAGTGCCCACAACCTGCCAGCTGAGCCACAGCTCTGCAGAAAAAGTTGCTACAGAGAAGGAAGGAGAAAGGAAAAAAAAAGTTTATCTTGGCTGCCAGCCCAAGCCCTTCTCTTTTTAAGATGCATTTCAAGAATCAGCTGGCTGGTAACCTCCTCGAGTTACAAGGGAGGCTGCTTGTCAGGAGCTGACCTGAGGTGGATTTAATTGGGAGCCATGGGTGGGAGTGAGCGATCCGAAGGGCACCTTGGGGAGGCTCTGCAGGGAGCAGCCAGGAGGGCAGGAGGTGTGCGAGCAGAGTGCACCCTCTGCTGCTGTGCCAAGGGCAGCCAGACCCTGGATTTGGAGGGCCTGGGTTGGAGAGCCCTAGGCCGCTTCCCTCAGCTCCTGCCTGTTCAGCCAGATCCAGCCCGTTCACTTCGCCCTCGGCATGCACCCCGAGGGCGATGCACCGCTCCCGCACGGACCCGCACCGAGGGAGCCGTGCCAGGGCAGCAAGACCCAAAGGTCTGTCTCACAGCACCTGGACACAGAAGCCCATTTCAAGGTGTTTCTCCACAAAGTCTTCCCACAGCACTGCCGAACTTGGAGCAGATGCAGTGCATTTCTCTCTGCTCCCCCAAACCGCACAGCTTCCTCCGCTCAGGCCAAATGCCCACCCGTTTCGTCAGCAGTCAGGCCAGCAAAACTGGGATGAGAGCCGGGGGGGACGGGCCAGGGCCTCCCCCGGGCTCTGCTGCTGCAGGTCCTCCAACAGCTCCACAAACCAGTCCCTCAAGCACTCGCAACCTGCCTCTGCTTACCATCCCATAGAGGCATAACTCTTCCCACGTCCCAGCCCTCAGACAGGAAGGCTTGTGTTAAGTTTTTGGACAGTATTTTACATCCTGGGGTGGGGGGGAAGAGCTGTGCACAGCTACAAGCAGCTCCCAGGACAGCAGCTCTGTCTGGGGATTTGCAAACTGGATTAGCTGGGGGCAACCAACAGCTAATCCCAGCTCCGCCGCTGAGGATGCCTGTTGCCTTGGGCAGGCCGCTTCACTTTGTTTCAAAATTCTCCTGTTTTGCAATATTTATCTCCTACACGAAGTTTTCTGGGGGAGGAATTTATTAGCAGAGGAAAAACAAATCATGTATTTCAGAGCAGTACTTTGCAGTAGAAAATACTGAGCAGTCTCCTCATCTAAGTATTATCAATATCCTAAGCCTTTAATTCCATGAGAGATAAAACAAGATCATCTGAGAGTTTCAGTCAGTGACCCAGGACTACTATAATTCTCGCTAAATATCGCCTGTCATGAAAACATTGACCATCAAACTGCGCTTTCAGCTGCTTAGTACTTCCCAGGGTATTCCCACTCCCTTTCTCTGCAGCCTAAGCCCCCACCACCTTCATCACCATCTGAAAAGAAGTTCAATTTTTAACGGTGCAACATGACCCTTCATTCCTGTCAAAATAAAGTGAACGATCAGAACCTGAGCTTTGCTGATCCCTCATTATCACTATTTATCAACGTGTCGTCACGACCAGTTACCTAAACATGAAAAATAAGCCCTTTGTTTTCCTTCTACATATTTAAGCACTCACCTCTGCGTCTCACCTGGTTTGTTACCAACCTCGCCTGGCCACAGGTAGCTACAACCCTTGGCTCCCTCCCAGACTGAAGTCTTTTGCTTTGATCCTGCAGTGTATCCAGACCCACGGTGGGGGTGAGCTGGTGTTGGAAAGCAGAATGAGACCCTTCCCCCACCCCAATTTTGGTCTGGGGTGTGTAAAACTGCCTAAGCAGAACCAGCTTACGCCCTGGCAACCCTTTCCCCGGCCCAGTCACAAATGCCAAGCAGTACTTCACTTGCCTGGTGAAAAAAACATGCACCCAGTGGATAAAAAAAACAAGGTCTGATTGTCCATGGTCTTGTGACAGCCCCAGGCATGCATCCATCAGCCCCGAGCTCCACCCACAGCAGACCCTCCGGGTTCCCCAAGCACACATGGTTATTAGGGCAGGTTATGCTGCTCAACACCCAGGAGCAGCAGAAGTGACAGCTCTGCAAGGCGAGCCGAGAGGGTGCCATCACCAGCAAGGGCGCAGGCCCACAGTACCTGAACTGGATATCCAGCAATGGTAGCCACAGCCAGCGATCGCTAGGCAAGGCAGGGCCGAGGCTAAGCCAGCCACATCAGTAGGACCTGGTGAGGATCAGCACAGCGAGAGGCCAGGCATGGACACGCACCCACTTTGTAGCTTCAGCAAGGACCAACGGCAAGGAATGAGCTCAAACACGGCTCCAGAGGGGGGCGGGGGTTGGAGCAAGGTGGGCACCAGGCTGCGGAGCTCAGGAAACGGCCATGTGCAAATGTCCCGTCGCTAGCCCGCAGGGGCAGAGTCCCTGTGAGCATCTCAGGGCTACCTGCCGTCACCAGCCCTCCCCCACCGCAGTCTGACAGGCACTTCCCTTAATTAATAGCATTACACGACATGCCTGGACCTCCCTCAGCACGAAGGGGTCTTATCCAGGAAGCACGTCCTGAATACAAAGCTTCCAGTGTTGCAGCATTTCAAGTCACCCCCCCTCTCCATCCCTCGGACTGGTAGTTTATTTGTTTGCTACAGAACATTGTAAATATTTTTACCAGCTAGCAAACTTTCAAATCCAATTGCTTTCTGCATGAAGTGAAAGCCAGTGTGCGTAATGCCCTTTCCTTCCCCTACAGTCATTTTTTATGTGTCTATCAAATCACGGCAACACTAGCGTGAAAGCACGAAGCGTAGGCAAGCGCCGCGAACACCCGCAGGGGCACCGAGCGCTGTCCTCTGCCGCTGACTGCGAAAGGGCAGCACTTCGTGCCTTACCAACACGTCTGAGAATTTGCAGAATTAAGCTGTTATGAAGTATAATTATAATAATTATTCATAAACATCATTGAGATCTACCTGTGATTGCTGCTCTATTTCACTCTGCAATGAGGTAAGGGTGGCATATGAATGCGAACACTGGAACACTCATTTTTCAGACTCTCTCAATGTTGTATTTTCTCCAAAAGTTCCAATTACAGCCCGGGTGCTCGTTGCACTGGTGAGTTTAGCGCTGCCCAGTGTCTACCTGCTGCATGCCCTAATGCGCCAACAGAGAGCACCAGCCCCGCGCCATCAGCCTGCTGCCTCGGAGGGCAGAGGAGGAATCCCAGCCCTGCGGGGAGGAAGAGCAGCTACTTCGTCACGCTGCAAGGCTGGGTCACCTACACACAGAGATAACACCTGAATGGAAGCGCCAGCTGATGAACACGCTGGTTTTACCCTGTGTCAAGCTGAGCATAGGAATACATGACAGTGGCCATTTATCCCCTGTACAGGTATTTTGTAGGAATATGTAGGATGGGAAGAAAGGTGGTTTAGAAATTTAGTCTGCAAATTTTAGGTGAGCGTTTGGAGAGATTTCAGCAAGGGAAAAGGCTGAGCACTCCCTGCTCTCCTTGCCAATCACGCTGCTTGGACAGGACAGGGGCACTCTGGCAAGCTTGCGACTCTTTCCAGTGCCCCCTGCTTTCATGGCTAAACGCTCAGTCCCATGGGCAAAGGAGCCCGGCGCACCCTCCGCTGTTTTATTGCTACAGAGGAAATAACTCTTCTTCCTTAGCACAGTCATTCAGCACTGGAGCTGTTAAACAAATGCTCTGTACCACAGTTATACTTTTGCGAGCATGAAACAAATAATGATGCATGGTGAGGCTCTTTTAAACAGGTTATTATCTGTGTAATTGTTTTTTTACAAAGATTAATAATGAAATTCTGCAGGTCAGGTATTACCACAAGATGAGTGGCTCTGACAATAAGCAGGGACCACTGCATTTAGAAAGGATGCTAATTGAAGCTAATTTCACTAAGTGACCTTAACAAATTGTAATTTTCCTTTAATATGACAGAATGAATTATTTTTTTTCATTAAGGCACAAACCCTCTTCCCCCCCCCCCCCCCATCTAACTTTGAAGCACAAACTCCTAAACATCCTTTTATCCAGAGTTTCAAAGGGCTGTACACAGCAAAAGCTAACCTGCGAGGTTCTTTTCTATTTGTTCACATAAAGGATTTTGCAGCCAGCTATTGAATACAGGTTCTCTCAGAAATCACAATACCAAGGCCATCCAAGGATCACACTAGTGGAACCTCAGTGGATTTTAATGGATCTGCAAATTACTGAATCTTGAGGGAAAACACGCAGCAGGTACAATGTCTGTACTGGCCTCCTTGCATGAGGCCCTTGTCACCTTCCCATGGCATCTTAATCTCTGCAATCATGTTCCTTCACACACAATCCAGGCAAATGACAGCCAGCAAAGCTGTTCCCTGCTGCTCCCTCCATGCCCTTTCATCGCAGCATGAAGCCAGGACTCAATCGTGCCTTACAGCCACGTAGTTTCTGACTGGACAAGAGCCCTCCACATCTATGTTTAATTTGACGTAAACAGGATCCAAACACTCCGCAATTCTGATGGATTTTGAGGAGTCTTTCAGACACAATACTTGAGTGAGGAGAAAAATATCCAAAGTTATGGGGAAGGATACTGGAAGAACCCACAAAACCAAACAAATCCCCCCCCAGGACACTTTCTCCTCTCAACACCAGGTCAGTTTTCTTAAGACGGGCTCTCAAACAGGAGAGGGAAGGACGACAGGCTAGATCTGCGGCAGCTGCCCTGGTTTCCCCAAGACATTTCACTAGCCCACCCTGTGACTACAGTTAAGTGGTTCAAAAGGGCTACTCGGCACCAAACAAAACCTTTTCATTTTCTGAAGCAGGCCCGTACAGGTGGCACAAAGCCCTTCCCAGACCCATCACTGAAGACTGTCTCCCTTTTAAACAGTCCTGCCAGGGGCTTTGGAAAGCAGGACATGAGCGATTCTGAGAGCTTAACAAAAACACGGTCTGTGATTCACTTTTATTTGCATGGCTGTGACCATGAAAAGAAATATAGTAGAGAGTCAGGTACACCCACCTGAAATCAGCATTTTCATTAGGATAACTATTAAGTCAGCCTCTTCTCAATTCTCACCAATTCCAACCCAAAGACACCTTTTATTAAAGTTTAAAAAAGTTTCACTTAAACGAGACTTCCGCAGAGTCAAAATGTAAACAAAAGAAATGATAGTGTGAAGGAGGACATGTCAACAGCTGAAATAACTAACAGAGGAAGAATGAAACAAATAGGAATTGAGTCACTGCCAGCAGCAGCAGCTAAATGCCCAAACCAAGCTGAGCACAGCACCTCTCCTCACGCCCGCTGAGAATTGTTCTCAGCTCCAGATTTGCTCTATTGCACTTCAAGGATTTTTTTTCCTACTCTCTCGTTAGTGCTTCTCTGTGGTACTAGCACAATCTCTGAAGTTAAACTCAGCAAAGCATCATTCTGAATTTATCTATGAAAACTACAACAGAGTCTACCTTGTTTCTGAACCAGCGTGGTCATATCAGAACGGCACGTATCTGGTTAAGCAGCTAACTTCTCAACTTCATCTTTAAATTCTCCAATTTTTAATATTTCTGCCAGGATGTTAGAAGACCTACCAGGGAACAGAAAACATGGTATTAACTACTGCTGCCATTCAATTTGCAGAAGTGGGGCTACAAGACTTCCAAGGAAAAGTGTGGTGTAGATAAGTCTTTGAAAAGGAAGTCCAAAGGAGTTCAAAGGAAGTCAAATGGAGCTTTCCCAGTCTGTTAACTGACACACCGTCCTGAATTTATGGTTTTCTACACTTATTTTTCCATAAAGTTATACTAGCAGGCTCCACCAGGAAGTCCTCTTTCCAGTTAGTTTTAAATGGTCACAAAAATTCAAAGAATTATACCAGACGACTTCTTGTTTTTAATAACCCTACCACAGGAGGGTTTCTGCTAAGATATGGACCTCGGTAAAGGTTATGGGTTTCGTCAGGGGGTTGTGTGGTTTGGTGGGTTTTGTTGTTTGGTTTTTTTTTCCACTTTAATACCCTGTGTGAGTTTAGCTTTATCTGCAGAAATTTGTAGATTATAATTATTTATAAAGAACATTTTATAGATTATTCTCTTATCTCAACTTGCTAACATAGATTGTACCTAATGGAACTAACACAACAAAAGTAAAAGCACATCACTTAATTATGGACAAGGTCTACAGCTGTAGAAGTTCTCTTTCCATACTTTCATATCTCAAAATGAAAACTAACTGGCAAGACAAAAATATAGATATGCTTATATGATATGCATTAAAGACTAATTTTGTAGCAGCTTCTTTGGCACTCACATGTCAAGAGTATCAGTTTTCATTTCCGCTTTAGCTTTGAGAAACTTGAGGACGTGATATGTCAAGATATTACACCTTAGTAACAACCTAAAAGGATAAGGGGGGGGGGAAAGCCCCAAACAAATGAAAGACGACTTTTCAATAAGCCCAAGCAACTTAATGTGTGATTTCACTTAAGATGAAATCCCTAATATAAAACAAACCCACAATACCACAGATACAGCAAAAGTCTTTTTTTCAAATCCCACTTAATTTAACATTACGCCCCTGATTCAGATTAACATGAAATTGTTCAAAGGCCAAGGAGGTGAAATGAACAGGGTGCAGTCTGAAGGCTGGTAAATCCTGATAAAAAGATTAGGAGATGGGAACATACACGGATGTCAGCATTACTATTCTTCATACTACTATAGCAAAAATTTTGACCGAACCAACTATTGTGTATAGTTGGGTGGATTTTTCGCCTCCTGACAAATCAGAGAGATTGGAATAAGTGAAAAGCAATCATGTGTTATCATCAGCTTGAATAACTGAGAACTGTCTCTTCAGATAAAATGTCAAAAATGATACTTACATAGTTAATAGTAAAAAAAAAATTGGCTATCCTTGATGCAGTTTTGAGAATTTCATGATTTCTTGTAAAACTTGTCACAGAGCAATAATACTTCACTTTTATGACCCAATAAATAGTTCTGAACAGCCTTCCAACATTATCTGATATTGAGTCAGACCAAATAGAACAGAGAAAAAAGAGTAAAGCATCAGAGGTGCTGAAAATCCACAAGTCCTAGGTCATTAATATCCCTGAAATGCTTCAAAATGCTTTTTGAAACTACATAAACTTAGCATTTTTAATTTCTAATAAAATAGTTTATATAATTCTTACATGGCAGATGAACACCACAGTTCATCATTAAAAGGAATCAATTTTAAAAGCAACCTCAAGAGAGCCATAACCTAGCTACAATTAAATGGCATTGTTTTAAAAGCATTTATAAGTTAGTCATCGCTACAAAGCCCAAGAACCATTTTTACCCCCATGTACTGTAAGACAAAATTGTTGCTTGTGAACTTCCAAGTCTCTCTTCTCTGTTGATACACAGGAGGGAACAGGCCCCAGGAAGAGCTCAAGACAAAAGTCAGCAACTCCTTATCTTAAAAGCAGCTCTTTATCCTTTTGGGTACTTGGGAGAAAACACAAATGTGTAGCAACAGAAGAATTCTAATCACTGGCAGCATCCTATCATCTCTACCTTTCACAGTGCTCAGTATATAAAAACAGTATGCTTCAAATTACCGGATAATAGGAATGGATAGGAGAGAGGCATTAGAGTGTTGCTGGCCACACTAATCATATATATTGATTGAATACTGAATGCTTCTTCAGTTTGTCTGACAGATTGGACTGGCTTTGGCAGCCCCTCGCTCAAATGTGTGTTCTGTCTCATTTTCTTTCACATCATTCATTAAATCCCCTGGGAACACACAAGGCTTGCTTTCCCGGCTGTCCTCACAGACCTCTTTGCTTGCCAAGTGTTCAGGTGCCCTCTCATCCTCCCATTAACACCTACTGATCTCACAGCAAAAACCTGCAGTGAATTTAAAAATCCTTTTCTACATGCCTGTAAAATAACCCCCTCTGCTGTTTCACTGTGCATGAAGAGCGCTGTGCTCCATGGGAGTGGTGTTACGTGCCCTGTGAGTGTGAGTGACAGCAAATGTCACGGCCAATACCACACTCCCTCACCGAGTTTAACCTTGGTACACCTACATAGTTACGACACGCAGGATCTACTGACACACACCGAGTCGACTTTTTTTAACTTGCCTTTAAAGAGAAGACATTAACATTCTGACTGTGCATAAAAAAAGGTTGACAAATGGTACTTTTCTCAAAATAGCTACATGGAGTGTCTAAAAACACTGTCTCAGTGTTCCATACCTACTCTCGGTTGCATCTTGCTTGCCTGCTAGACAGAAACATAACTGCAAGTGCTGCAGAGTCACGTAGATGGATAAAAGTCCAGGTGAGTTGCATGCACTGCCTGTATTATATCACCTGTAACAGTTTTGGATTAAAACTCAGTTACTATGCTAGTACCCTTGGTTTTGCGTTTGGCAGAATAGGATTACAGTAGTCTTCCCAAAATACACTGAATGAAATAGCTTACGCTAAGCATTTCAGGTATTTTTAGAGTATGCAGTAGAATAAACACTGCAAGATTGTTCTTACAGTTCACATTCTGAGTCTATTTGTACTTTAGAAATGTGATTCTTAAGACAACGCTCCCATCACGGATTATGACGAAAATGTAATTGAACTCAAGAGAGTGTTGGGGAATCTGGGAAGGAAGCCGTGTCTCGTGGTCCTTCATACAGCATTACCCTGAGAAAGTTTCAGCAGTTATGCCAACACAGTTCAATTTTGAGATGCTGAACCAAGAGACTGTTTTCAATTATCAATATTTCACAGATCTTGGGATCACATCCTTAAGATGGCTAAGGGCAGCTTCTTCATATTCTTGTAAAATCTTTTGTGTCCCAACACAACCTGATCCGCTTTCTTAAACAAAAAAAAACCCCAAAACTAAAAAATCCCCCTGCATCTGCTAAAATTTAAGCACATGAAATATGTTAACAAACAGTTGGGAAACAAGGAACTGGGTGATACAGAACAAGAAGCAGTATTTCCCACAGAAATACTTTTACATACCTAATTCTTGAAAAAGTCAATGACAAATTGATTTCTCAGTTGTGCAGACACACTCCGTGATATAATGTACCTTATAAAAATATTGTTCATTCACTACAAGAATTCAAGCGTCTGCAGAACTAGAATATAGGAAAAATAATTACGGGGAAAACATGAAACTGTAATTCCATAGTGCATGGCGGAGTGAAGGCAGGCAATTACATTCTGAAACGTACGTCTCAGAACAGAATTGTTCAATACATAGATCTCTACATTTCCTTCCATTTCTAATACCGGATTTTTAAGAACATGCATACCATGCTCAGCTGATTAAAGCAAGAAAAAAGCCTTTCATATTTGGCACTTTAGTCCTCCCACGTTTCACGTTCAGTTAGACTGATGGTGACTTAGTATAGCTTCCTCCATCTTAACCTCTGCAGCAACTTGATCTTTTCACCTTCTTGCATCACTTCACAACCAACGTGCTTTTCCTTACGTTGGGCTAGGCACGGTATCTACATCAAATGCTGCTGTAGTCCGAGCCACGGGCAACAAGAGCTGCTGCTGCTTCCCATTCCACTGAGAAGAAGGTAATTGTTCCAAAGAAGCCCACAACCACCATGATCAGGAGTTGCCACTGCAGGAGGAGGTAGTTGCTGTAGAAGTATGCAACTGCAGCACAGATGGACTGAGAGAAAACCACAAGGTATAAAGATTATCAGTGGAGATATCCAGGCTATTATTACTATACAAGGATTATCAAACTGACATACACACAGTTTAATACACAACTCTCAGTAATATGCTTCTGTAGAAGATATATGATCTGAAAGCTTCATTATACCTCAACATATGTCTTAATACGGAATACAACAGATGTAATTTTTGCTTGTTATTCAAATAGTGCTCACTGCAGAAAGTGAACACAACACTCCGAAGTGTTTGTAGCACCACAAGTGCAGTTCTCTGGTATTTGAAAACAGTTCATCTAGAATTTACAAACATGTCAAACTATTTCCAGTTTTACAGCATCACAAACTCTTCTACATGAAAATAGCTAGAGGCTTTGACAAGCAGTGTTGCTTACTTGCAATCTATCCATTTTAAAGGTAAAATTTTCATTAGAGCTCGTGTAAAGAATCTTTATAGTCCATGTCTATCTCATTCTTACATATCACTGAGAATTACATAAAAATGGAGCAGTGCACAAATATAAAAGTCTTTTAAAGCAAGAGCCTTGTCATCAGTTAAACCAGACACACCCTGACCTCCACCCCCAGCACTGGCTTGCTATTGGTGGGACCATGCAGTTTCAACACTCTGTGCCACTGTTTTTCTACCCAGACCACTGATCAACACAGATCTTGACCTGGGACATTCAGTACCAAACAAAATTAATGCCTGTGAGTGACATGGTCTATCCAAAATACAGCAGTTGTATTTTTATTGTCTGAAGATTTTTCATCGAGTCTCCACCTAGCGTAGATTAATTTATCTTGGCATTCTGACAACTTAAGGACAGATAAGCATTACTTAACTATTTGTCTGCATACCCACCTGGTAACTTCCAGTGATATGGTACAACATCCACAAACTCTTCAACTATTACACAACTTGTTTCCTTTCAACTCACACCCTGCTAAGACTTTTTTGAGTAAATTCAGTAAACGATTATTTAATTAAAATCCAAGTCTGGTTAACTGTACTAGTCTTTTGTCTTTAAACTACAATTCCCAACACTTCTAACTTCCCTCAAAACTTGGAAGTAATAGCGTTCAAGGACAATCAAGCTACCCCTACGTAAAAAGTTTTTTTGCTCCTGTGAAATAAAAAAACAGGCCGAAATCCTTCGCAGAAACACAGTAATTTTTCTCAGCTCTTTAAAAAACCCCAGCCCAGTATTTCAGTAGCATTCCAACAGTCATACTTGCAAAAGTCTGTGCCACATAATACCTGAACAAACTTAAAGATGGCAAAGGCAGGAGCACTGTCTTCCGAATAGAGGAATCCCAAAATACTGAGGAGCTGGGTGTTGAAGCAGCTGTCCCCCAGGCCCAACAGAAAGCTGCAGAATATGGCCACCTCTTTGCTGAAGGAGAAAGTGAATCAAATTTAAAAACCCTTCGTTCCAACAGCTTATACATCTATAAACTATTTTTGACAGACTTATTTGGAAAGTGAGAATGGAAGAAAGTTATCAAACTAAATTTCACTGGAAAAGAACTGGCAATGCTTGGCTCGGCAAAAAAGAATAGTTTAACTGCGTTTTAATTTCTTGACTGCTAAGACTTCTGTTACTGTTACCTGCAGCCAATTCTGCACTGCGTTAGAACTGCCAGAACAGCTCATTTTGGTGCTTGGAGCCACAAAACCCACAAGGCGGTGATTAAAAGCTCAGACACACATGGTGAGTTTATAAAAACTGCTGAGTATTAGAGAAATACCAATTCATTTTGCAAAAAATACTCCAGTTAAAGAATAGTCACCAGCACAGGCACAAATGCTTGTAATTGCAAGTTATGAGCTATGTCTGCACAAACTGACAACGCTGTATTTTCACACAAATTGGCAAAAATACACCCCAAAAGAAAGTTGCAATGTCGAGATAAGAAAGCTCCCTATATTGTTCCCCTACCACTGAGTGGTATGAGAGCCAGGCATACCATGGCTGCAGTTAGATCAAGCGGACTTTGGCAATGACGATTCAAAGGCTTTGGAAACCAGCGCAGCAGTGCAAGGCTGGTGCTCCCTGCTGGAGCTGAACTGAGCCCAACACGGTTTCAAAATAAACTCCATTCCTGACTCCTAGTACAATAGTTGCTGGTCTCACTATCGTACCAGTTGTCAGGAATGTGACCTCTCACGTGACAGAATTGCTACCAAACACCCTCGTGCTTTTTATTCTTACACCATTTAAATTCCCAAACCAGGCGCACACTGGTAGAATATCTACTTTTAGTAAAAACAGAATTCCTGAAAGCCTTTTCTATAGAGTTAGTCGCTACACAGAGAAACAGCTTCAAGGAGTTTTCTGTTAGAGGAACAAGCTGTTCCTATACATCTGGGGTCATACCAAAGTAAAAAGTTTACGTACCTTGGAATCATATAAGCAACATCATCTGTTCCTTCCATAGGAGCAATAGGGGCATCATTTGGCATGTTGAAAAAAATTAAATAAAAGGCTATGAAATGAATAACGATGCCTAGCATCACAATGGGGTTCCTGCCAAAGCGATTATTCTTGCTCAGTAAACCGAAGATTCCTCCACCTGTATGAGTCAAAAAGATTGGATAATTAAATGGAAACTGAAGATGTAAAGAACAGAACCAAACTTAAAATACAGAAATAAAAAAAGCTGAAAACTTAATTATGATTTTCCCTGAATCGGGTAACTGAAAGACTGACAGACATGAAACCAGTCCCAGGGAGTTTGCCCAATCTGCCAGCCCCGTTTGCTAGGTGACATAAGTTTTGGGTCGCTAGAGGTATCTGGGAAATGCGGGCAGGTTTACCAGATGGCTGCCGATGAAGACACTCAACCTGTTTGCAAGTATTTTCCCAGCAGCCACTGTTTCCTCCAGTACTGCAAGAGTACTAAGTGAAAATGGATGGCCTTGTGCTCAGCTCTTCTAATTGCAAAAGCGTGCATCTCTATGGGTCCAAGCTGCTAGTGAACAAAGCGTGGGGCTTTTTCAGTTTGGGTTATTTGTTGGGGTTTGTTTGTTTGTTTAAAAACACTGCAGTACTCAAGTTTAAGCAAACAAAATTTACTTGATGAACTTCACCTGTATTCAATTTTATTCAACTATCAGTCCTCATTTAACACAAACTAGGTTTTTTTTTTAAGAAATCTTTAGTGCAAAACGTTTTCCATAAATCTTAGTTACAACATCACTTAAGAAATAATAAAAATGTAAACAGAATACTATTTAAAAGCAGAATATCAAAATGTTGAAAATTCCCTAATAACACTGTAGCCTAGTGTTTCTCTCATTCTAAGTCTTATGTATTTCTTTGCACTTACGCAAAAAGAACACAAAATTTTAGGATTCACAGTCAGTGTTTCACACCCTAGTCCGTATTCACTTTACATGGTACAATGTATAATTCACAGTGCAATAAGGAACCACACTGAACTTGATTTCTAATATTTCATTTTTTGTTTATATAATCATTGCTGGAAGCTAAAAGACACTATTCAGTTAAATACAAAAAACCACATTTTAAGTAACTACATCTTAATTCTTTTTTGTCAGTAAGGTCATAAATTTACTCACCCAGAATTTCTCCAACACCAATAAAAATACCAGAGAGACCAATAAGGCTTTTCTCTTCACTGCCAAACCTATTCACAGCACCAATACATGTTCCGTATACTCCAGAAAAGAATGTTAATTCCAAACCTTTGAAGGAAACCAAACAAAACTGATAGATGAACTGTTACAAAAGTTATGAAAAAATTCTTTATGTCTAAAGGCTGTTTCTCCTGAAGTATCTCACATACATTTAAATGAGGTACGCATAACAGAAGCATACAGGGAATTTTAAACTATGTAATTACGATATTCTCCTACACCAGTTTACAAAAACTATATTAGAAAAAAGCACCACTAATTGGTGTTACGTGCACTTAGGTTCAGTTCTGCTTCTGCTGACACAACCCCTATATATGGTTTATACTTCTACTTTTCAAGAACTTTGTGACTTTATCCAAATGAAAAGTGCCCTGTGAAATAACACGTAAAGTAACTAAAGAAATAAAGCACAATTTCAGTGTAAGATTGCTGCCCCCGAGTTGCGGCATTCCTGAGAAAGTCCCTGCATCCCCAGCCACCAAAAAGGAGCCGAGATCACTAAAATGGACTGCTACTTTTCTAGACTCACATCATGAACTAAAGCTGAGAAAGAACAAGTGCTATTTGTTTAAAATGCTTCTTCCTTTCTATTGCCAGTACTGTGAGGAAAGGTAACATAGCTGAGTCCATCTACCATGACTATAAGCAACCAGTGTAAGAATATAAGTTTCTTAATAAAAAGTATATCTAAACCAATGCAAAGTGTTATGCTTAAAGAAAAACAGTTCAAAACCAAAACTTTAATTCACCTCCTTTGTCTTTTGCTATTACAAAAATATCGTACGCCATATCCTGGTCTACCAGTAGCAGGCTACCTCATGTGGCACATGAGCTGCACGTACCCCTCAGAAAGGGATGAGCTTTGAGGAGCCTTAACAATCCGACCGTTAGTTTCGCCAATAAAAGCTTTTGTTGGCCTCAGGATTTTGTATTTTCCCACATAAAGTGGCAATATTGGCCAAGAGCCACCAGATGGCAGCAGCTGTTTTTTCCAAACTGGACTGATTTTTTTTTCTCTGCCACCTTTAAGACCAAATTGCAGATCGATCAGGCAAAACCTGACTGACTCCCTTCTGTTATCTTGCTTCACATTCCCATTGCACTAAGCATCTAAGAGGAATTCAGGTGAGTTAATTTGGGTTAACATAACACTGGAGATGCTGTGAAGTAACCCGTAACTCAGGTTAGTGGCTGGTGCAAGCTGACTTCATAGCTACTGCTGCTGTTTCTCCCCCAGAAGCTGACTGAAACCTGCAGATGTTACGGCACCGCTTACCACTTGTTCACATCTACATCTGTCTTTGCACCTATGAGAGCTAACAACAATTCGTCATTATGGCGACTCAGAGCCGAGGTTCTGAAAATTCATCTATTCTTAAAACTTAATCTGATCATCAACAGAACTACATCTGAAGGCAAATAAGGAGGAAGAAACCCCCCAAAAATGTGTTAAAGGATCCCAGTAACATTTTGAACATTTTATATTATTTTTGTGGAAGAATCACTTTAGTACGTGGCAGAAATAAATGTATTTGTATTTTACAGCTCATACTTTGGTCTAACAATGGCAGACCAGGTTTAACTGAAGTTGCTAAAAAGGAGCCAAAGCAAATACTAGTGACAAAAGTAACTGGAAGTGGCAGGACTTTTTCCCAACAGAACCAAGCCTAAAACAAAGACTGTTAGCAATCTCGCACGCCTCAATGGAGGGGACACTGAAGGTGTATTCTACAAAAATAATTTTAATTCAAATGTAATGCAATTGCATTAAACAATCTACAACCTACTGATAGCGCAATGCCAAGTGACAAAACCAGCTCTGTAAATTTTGCCTAAACCTCAGTTTGGGTGACCCAGAACTCTACAGAACCCAGCACTGCTACATCTCTCAGTATTTGCAGATTTAGGCACACCCCTCCTCCTGTACAGAAACACTTTCCAGAACACAGAAACGTTGTGAGTTACTCGTTCAAAGCTAATTGAAATATTCAAGTAATGTTTGTGGAGATAGGGAATTGTAGTCCTGCTCTGGGATTAAAATTCCAAACAATGCCCCGACACTGCTACAGGATTATACACTCTGCTTGCTTCATACCTGTGTAGGCTGTTGTAACACTGAGAAGTAGAATCTCTTTGGTGAAGCTCAGCTTTATAGATTTCTCTGTAAAGACATAATAATGGAAATTAATATAACTGATAATACTATTAAGACAATCTACACTTTCTTTTGCTTTTTGCAAAAAGAGGTTAAAATTACGAAAACTGTGATTTTATTACTGTAAACAGAGTGCTAACCAAACCAACCCTGACGTGCCCTTTGCAAGAAATGCCGTTATCTGAAATCCTTTTGTGTTAGAAATGCAAGGGGGGGAAATATTAAAGACGGGATACAGAGTTTTCAACTAGCAGACAATTTCCTGCTCATTGGATTTTTGTGCTCTCAGTTCATGGCGATTGTCTCCTAAAAGGAGAATTAAATTCTCACTGACGATCCCCATGTTCTCCAAACAAACCCAACAGTCACAGGCAGACCACATCATGGTCCAATGGAAACTGCAGATGTCACTTGGTGACAAAATAAAACCACATGTACTATATCTCTTTACCTTGTTATGCTGGTGATTATTTTTTTTTGGACTTCCATGCACTAGCTTTCCCAAGTGATGACCTGTTCTTTTTGAGCTCATCTACTTCAGGAAGCTGTTGTAGAGCAGCTTGGATCTGAAAACTGCATCAAGGAAGTACCCCTCCAAATTTCTCCTGGACTACACCAGTATGTAGCTGAAGTGAAGTCTGCTTTGCTTGCAGTCAAGCTTTATTTGTATGGTATGGTCACCGGAAAGAAGCACTTCTGCAGTGCAGACAGCCAGCTCACACCAATCACACATCAGCAGTAATTTGCCCACACATTAGTTCAGTGCTTCCCAAGCCTTTCCAGCTGCAAGCCCCATTTTGGCTAGGCTCAAAATCCCAAGCGCTTACAGAGACAGCTGAATTCCTCTCAGGGTCAAACCTCACCAGCCCTGTCCTGTCCCCCTGTGTGAACTGTCATCTCTGGTCTGATCACCCTTGCCATCTGGCAGACATTTTTCTAAGCAGGCCATCCTTAAAGGTCTATATTTGAAGTGGAATAACTAAAATGCATTCTTAAAAACTTATTTGTTCACAAATTTTTGGTCTAAGTGATTTGTACACAATCACGTTATCAGCAGAATCATGGAAGGCTGAAACGATACGGCAGTGTTTTCTGAAGCAGCTCTTAGGTGAAACAGTACTTACTGAAGGCAGTCACTGCTCTCATCATTTTGTTTTGTGCAGACCTGGGTAAATAAATGACTTAGTCAAAATGGAAAAAGAATAACCACACTGTATTGCTATGCTGGGAGGCAGCTTAATTTTTTCAAATTTTCTGTACATTTTCTAGCCCAGCACTATGTCCTAGAATATCTTAATACATTATTAAAAGTTGCTGAGAATCTGAACTACTAACCACAAAATTTGTTTTCTGCGCTGGTGAAATTAACTTGCTGAAAAGAATCTTTTTTCTGAGCATTTTTAGCTTTGAACATTTTTTCACTGGCATACTTACTGATGGTTTTCCAACATTTTCATTGTTCTTTATTTAAAGCAAAATATTTAAACCGATGCCTCAGGCAAAACTGTCCTGAATCCATCTATCTGTGTACCTATGCATTTCTAATGTATTTATCAGGGTGGCCTATATATAATTTAGAGAAGATATGAAAAACATGTTCCAGTATGTAAAAGATAGCCTATAAAAAGGGAGCAATTTCTGGTTATTCCAGCCTTTCAACAGGGCTGATGAGGGCAAGACGGACTATGAAAGTAGATATGTGTTTAGTAACAATCAGTTGAGAAAAGAGGTAAAAGGTATCTTTCCAAAGGCACTTACTTATTAATAGAAAAACTTTATGTGCAGTACTGCACTCCACCCTTGAAAATATGTCCTATAAAGGACATTAATTCCCACTTGTTAAAGAACAGTCACTTCTCTATTAAAACTGTAAATTCCAGAGGTTGTTCGTAACATTCACATTTCCAGTGCAGAGGGGGAAGCAAATGCATGATGTTCTACTGAGGAGGGGCACAAATGCATGTATGTGACTATACATTACTGCCATAAGTACTTACGAGCTGTCCGCCAGGATTTCATTAGCAGAATCTTCCTCCCCTGGAGCTTTTGTGTCCTCTTGTTTCCTAATCAGAAAGAACAGAACTGTGCCCACAAGACTGATAACAGTCAGAGCAATGAAGACAGTTCTGCGATCGCTCTCTGTGGAAAAACAAAGAAAAGTCGTAACTAGATGTGCAAAAGCATTTCAAACTAATTCAACTACCTTCAGAGAACTAATACAGACATACTACATAACAGTGTTTAAAATGCATACTAATTTTCTAACTTACCTTCCGCATGGAGCAAAAGGTACCCAGCTGCTGGCAAATTCCTGTTTTATGATGCTAATCAAATACCAGCATATTAAAGAGTGTCACTCACATTTTCTGCCATGCAAAGGCTATGACCAAGGAGAAGCCAATTAACAAACGAAGTGCATAAGTTATTAGCAGAAGAAAATACATCTTTCAAGACTTATATAATTATGAGCTGACACAGAAAAGTACCCCAAACCCTTCAGATTTCTAAAAAAGAAACCTCTTTACCAGCATCAGAAATATTAGCATGGTAATATCATAAACTAGGCTCACGAACTAACAAGGCCTTAAGAGCCAAACCCAGCACAGTGTACAGCTGGAGGAAGGTGATTGCTGCCCTATGCACAAGCTCTGCTGCACTAACCAATTTGTTTGGCACAGGAAAGTCTGTAATACAGAAGTCATTCCCATTTACAAATGTTAAGGAGAAAAGCCAAGAATCAGCTAATAGTTGTGACAGAACTAATGTATGATTCTGAAAGTCTTACCTACGTACGTATTTACTTCCCCTTTAGCTTAAAGGTAAACATAAAATTTTCTACATTGACTAAAAATAACACGTATAATTACAGATCAAAAAGAGAATACGTAATTCACCTTGAAATGCCTGTAACATTTTCACTTAGGTAGTAAAAGGAAGGAGGAATTCATTTTCAACACTGTCACATCTTCTGACACCAATATTTTTAAGAGGGGTCTCAAGGCATTTAAAGACGGGGTGAAATATAACAGCAGAACTCCCTCCTAGTTAATTGCTCTTTCTAACCAGAGAATCGAGCAACAAAATTTAGGATGCTCAGAATTTCAGGCCCACCAGATCCAAAGTGTCTCCAATACTTTCAATATCTAAGCCCTTGTGTTAAAGATGAGGGAATGTGGGGGCTGACCTTTAAAAATTAACCTGGGCTGCGCTACCAAGCCCACGCCTGTGGGGAACCTGAGAAGGCAGATCTAACAGACGCAAAGTGGACTATTCAGGGCAGTATTTCTGAAACCTGATAATTATAATTTAAAACCACCATCTTATTCCTGATTGTCTATGGCAGAAATATCCTCATCTTTTACATTTTAGAAGAATTGACCATTCTAGTAGATATTTAACACTACAGTGAAAAAACCTCTCAGAGTCATTATAGAACAGGACAATCAACCCTATTTATTTACAAAATGTTGTTTTTCCAGCAATACTCAGGTTTTATAATCAAAATCTTACATTTTCCTCTATTTTCAACACTGCTGTTTCCTTAGCTGATAACCCCCATCTTCCCTCACGTAAGAAATCTCTGCTTTAAAACCAATGAGTCTCAGCCACTATCCAGCTTCTTAAGAATATTAAGTTTACTGTTGTCTCTCCTGTTCTTTATCAGTCTAGCATGATGTCAAATGGAAAAAACCTACAGCATTAATTACAATCCCATTAGGAAGTTAGTCTTTATAATCTACACCAAGAAAGGAAGACCGAGTCCTTTACACGCACTTCCAGCAACGCTGCCAGTTGAAGCAGCCGCAGCTGCCACCCGCTCTCAGTCCAGCTGCACATCTCAGCCTCTGTCTTGCACAATGATTAGTGCAGCCACGAAGAGAGCTGGGATGGTTTTCTGTTAATTCATAGGTTAATCAATCTGATTTAGAAGGATGGTCAACACCAGGAACTTACTTTGGAACAGGACAGCGTGAATACTAAACATATAGCCATTCCAGAATATCTTTCCCCAAAATACATGTATTTTGGCATAAGTGTGTCTGCACAGGGAAAAATCCCAGAGTAGCTATTGGGGAAAACCTTATTCTGAACTAGCATTCTGAAGAATTTCATAGACAATATCCTAAAAGAAGGTACTCAAAGTGCACTGCATGCAGGAAAACAGCATATATAATAAAGGGCTGTCAGTACCATGGAACACCGTATCAAAAACATACTCCAAAAATAGCGTCTATCTAACAATAAATTGGAAAAGAAAAATCTGCTATTGTATAAGTTTCTTGCCACTTTCCAGTTCATTAATTCATCTGTTTATCCATGCCACCATATTTTAAAGGATGGCCTCCCATATAAAAAAGCAATACCCACCTGATATGCGAGTTTTTCCTTGCCAAGCAAAATATATGTAGAGGTTTCCAAAAAACAAGCTGCGAACAAAAAGGACAAAGGTGAACAGCACTTTCTGGGGTAAGATTAAGGTTGTGGCATCATGGTAATACTATTCTATGCAAAAAACAGTACTGTGCAATTGTGAAAGAAATAAAGACACTAGCCACTCTCCACACAAACTGCTTACTCTCTACAAAACTTCAGACACAGCAGAGGGTTCTTCCCCATAATGCTGGCTGTTCATTTTCAGCAATCAAGACACAAGGTGATAGCAAAGATGAGGGAACCTTCATCTAAGTTGCCTCTCTCTGTAATTCTGGAAGGGTACAGGTTAGAAAGCTGACATATTTATGGAGGTTATTTTGTAATGCTTCCTTAGAACAGTCACTTGTTTCGTCTGAAGTGTTGCCCCAGGAATGCTAATCAGTTGCTAACAGCTCAAGGGAAATGGTGTGTTTCAGTTTCCTGCAATACAGCAATCCTGAATGAACAGTGATTCGAAACAGCCTTAGAGTCACATTTCCTCACATAAAGTCGTGCATTTTACTCACTGTAAAAACACACGATTAGTTGAGTTTGTGGAAATTGCTACTTTGATAACATATTGATACGTTAATTCTGGTACCTGAAACTTAAGGAACACAAGTATGCCACTGGTTCAGCCTGATGTTCTACTAACCCAGTATTCCGTCCCCACAACAGCACTGGCAATGCCACCTAGTGCAGGCTCGCCAGCCTCAGCACCTTCTGCGATTCATTCCCCTCCTCATCTCCCAGTATCCAGAATTGCTGTATTAGGGGTGGTGAAAGGTTACCTCTCTTCAGGAACCATGTGCAGACCTGT
This sequence comes from Phalacrocorax aristotelis, assembly GCF_949628215.1. Lineage (NCBI taxonomy): Eukaryota > Metazoa > Chordata > Aves > Suliformes > Phalacrocoracidae > Phalacrocorax > Phalacrocorax aristotelis. The sequence goes on from NC_134291.1 coordinate 12,768,636, forward strand.
TGCCAATTAATTTGTTTGATCCCTTTTTGATCTTTCTGACACCATCCAACCCCACACCTCCCTGTGGCAGCAAGCTCCAGAAGTTTAATCACCCATTATGTAAAAAAGCACTTTATCTCTTTCAGACCAATTCTTGCCTAGCTTCACCAAGTAACCCGAGTCCTAGCACAGCAGCATTTGGTGAGCAACAGTTCTGCATTCAGCTCCCCTGGTGCCTTTGCGTTTTAGTAACCCACCAGCATAACCCTCCTCAAACACTTTTTCCTCCAAAGGAGAGTTCCAGCTTTTAGGCTCCCTTCGAGGCAGCAGCTCTACCTTCTTGCGCATTTTTGTTATTTTTCCCTAACACCCTAATTACATTACACTCTCCTGAGAGGCATAAACCACATCTGCACAAAATACTCAACGGCAGCAGCACAGCTTCCAGTACCTTGTTCTCGCTACCTTTCTTGATGATGAGCCTTTAGTTGATTTTTTTTTTGGTTAATGCAGCACTCCAACCTTAATATCAGAGAACTATCATGATACAAGATCTCTTTTCTGACTTCTGACTGCCAGGTCTAACTTTAGTATCTTCACTTCAACTTCCCAGTGAGCAGCAAGGTCCAGCTGCTCCCTCAGGGAAGTGGGGATAATGCATCCAGTGGAGAAGCTGCCTCGTCAGCCAGAGCCCAGCCCCGCAGTACTCAAACAGGGCATGCAGGGCAGAACCAAAGGGCGTCAGCAGGGTTAACCAGGAGTCATACAAGTTTGTGTGGATGAGGCAGGTCTGAGATCAAGCCAAGAAGTCAGCCCACAGGCCAAAGTCAGGTCTGGCAATTGCCACACAGTTCCGCAGCGGCAAGACAGAACATGGCCAAGATGGAAAGTCAGCCTGCAGACTGGGGTCTAGTCCGCCAGGATCCACAGCCAGGTACTGGCATAGCCATGGCTAAGCTGGAGCCCAATACTCCTCCTAAGCAGCTCCAAAAGAACCAAAGCCCCAGGGCTGAACTTAAATGGGGCTCCTGGGCCCATGGGCAGATGGGAAGGGTGTGGTGGAGGTCCCAGGTGAGGTTGTTCAGGTCCATTAGGGCTCATTAGTGCACCCAGGATCCTGACACAAATTATCACAGCCTTCCACAATCAAGAAGATTTCTGTTACATATGTCAAATACTCCCCTAGCAGAAATGGATCTTTTTAGCATGTCAAGAGCAGAGGCTTGCAGTATGTAACTTTCCTTCGTTGTTCTATAATGCCCAATAGCAACAGAAATGTTGCTTCCAGCCTTCCCTCCTACTTCACTGACTGCAAGGTACCAGTGGAGTGTTTTTAGATGCAGTCTCCCACTCATCAAAAAGTGTACAAAGTAGAATGTATAGACAACCAAAAAAAGAGTAACAAATAAAGCTTACCTGGACTGTAAGAGTGCCCAAAATACTCCACTGTTCCTTCCAATGGTGTTTTCATCAGAATTTACGGTCAAGCAATTTCCCTGTGCTGTCCAGAGTACTAAATATACAGAATATATTGCTCAGGAAATAAAAATATTTTAGAGGTATATTCAAATGTGGTAAAGAATAGTAAGCAGGGTAAGAACGATGCTTACCAGCAGCTGCAATGCCAATAAAAACGGAAGCAGTGTAGAAAGCCCATGTAGCAGGTTGTATAAAAACTGCAATGTATAGGCTAGAACAGAACAGATCAGTTTATTGAATATAGACTTAAAGCGGCTGATGCTCTTTAACAATCAGATATCTCAGGTTCTTCTGAATCAGCTACTCTCTCTTAAGTGACACTGGAAAATAGTTCAGGTCATATGCAAAAAAAGGTAATCTTTTTACTTCACTAAGCATGTAGAATTTTTTTTTATACAGTCATTAATCTGAGACCACAACCTGAACTCCACAGTCAGCAAAGTCTGGAAGTGCTGTGGAAAAAATACACTCTGTTTCCAGTAGACTAAATTACTCTGCAGTTACACATCTACTGATACAGCCAGTCATGGGCCTCAGCCAGTGCAATCACATGTACAGTATGGTAGCCTTAAGGGTGGAAAAATTAAAGGAGGACTTCAAAGGAAGCAGACAAAAATTCAAAATTAATACTTACCTATAAAATATGCCACTAACAACCATGGAGAGCTGAGGTCCTACTACCGCAACCACTGAAGGCGATATAAGATTTGATGCAGAGAATACTCCATAAATAATGGACATGCTACATAAATAAACACCAAAGATGATTAAACACTTAAACTACAGGGTATAAGTAGAACTAATTCAAGAATGTTCAGTTGATTCCAAAGTATCAAGTTAAGTCCATACATAAGTAACTGCATAACTCATGGTCAAACATTTCCTTCCTTTTTCCTGTTACCTTCACCCCTTGCACTCTGCATGGGGATACAGGAGCGAGCAGTGTTTCTTGGACTGCTGAATGGAGTCCCACACTGCTGCAGGCAAGCACATCTGGTAACTTATGACACACGTTTGTCAAACTGTGCCTTAACAATCGTTACTGTATTTTGTGCCCAGTACTTCTAGAGGAGAACGTTCCAGCTCCTCGTTCGTCTATCAGTGAGGTGTTTGTTTTCTGCCAAAAACACCACCGAAATTTTATAGATATATTTTGTGCCAGTTGTATTTTTAATTTAAACTAAGACAGTAAACCCTTCAAAGCGGCAACCAGGTTTTCCTATATGACAGCTTAATTTGGTGTACAAAAGGTCCCCAATCGTGCTTGGCCAGTTTGGCTATGCCAGTGCAATAAGCAAACAGAACAGCTTTTCGTGGCTTTGCTTCTCGTCTTTCTGACTGCTCCTTTCACATTTATGTTGTGGTGTTTCCTGGAAGTTGACCCACACCGCCTATCCTATACAAACAGACTGAGGCGTACAAGGGCAAACCACCAAGGCCTTAGTTAGCAGTTTTATTTATCTTAAAACTTCCACATTCTTCATCTCCTAAGATAAAATGCTGAGAATGTGATGACCGTATGGTGTTTTTCCTCCCTACAAAGAAAACATGCAAAACAGGTACGTAGTTCAACTAGAAATAATTCAGAGCAGAAGGAGAGTGAATGTGAGAAGCCTATGCTTTAAACTGCTTTAAGTATGTGACTAAATTGTGAAGTCAGCAGAAGACTACGATCTCTTGAAGGTACATCTCTACCAGATGGAATTATACTAGCTTTACCCTGCAAGGAACAAAGTAATAAGATCTGTGTAAATTACCTTGTGTAGCCACTGCCATGAAAATCAGTGTTGTTTAAATTTGTGATAACAGTTTGCTGTGAGGAGAAAATCATATGTTGTAATATGTTAGAACATATCTTGTAGTTTGAGAACACTTACATCAGTTTGAAGTCAGTATTAAACCATAGAATTAATCATTATTAGACCATACAAAGTACTTGAAGAAATTTAAAGTGTTCATTACAAGTCACAACACCTCCACAGTGAAGGTGAAGGAGGTATTTGGCAGGAGAACATCTATGTTTAAAGCAAAATTAGTACTTTAGGATTATATCATTATTTCATCAGAGACCTTAAGATAGTTCACAAAACTTTTGTTTCACAAAACACCTCTCTTAGGCAGATATGCATGACCATCTTAATTTAAAAAGTGGGGAAAAAAGTACACGCTTCAAAATACTCCTACTTTGACCTAACTATGAGCTTCTGGTAAGAGTTTCCGTTCTTTTCCGTTTCCCGTTATTTCCCTGTTCCTTTTTTTTTTTTATAAGCTTGAATCAGCTTTAGTGATCATGAGACCATGTAATTAGTATGATTGGCAGGCAGATGTGCTTGAAAGTCACTTGTAATGACTTTAATGACAATAAACTACATGACTGCATGATCACTACGTCCAGCTCAGTGAGGTGCTGTGAATTCATTACAGAACTTCTAAGACCACTGGGCTGTACTGACATACTGATGTACAGCATCAAGCTGCAGTCAGACTTTTACAACTATCCTAAGTAGTTATTTCTATAACACAGTGAGGGACATTTATATGTCTGAACCCAGAAAGGATTCCTCTTGCATCCAAGGAAAGAGAAGCTCTAAAATCTGTAGGCTCACGAGGTATGTTGAAATCCAACTGACTTTCAGGCATGTAACCAATATTGAAAGCAATGCCAACAACTCGGTAAGTTAGAGAATCTGGGCTAAGTGTGCCAGTAGCAGGATTCTAAAAATTTTAGTAAGAGTACAATCTGCTTTTAATAGTAAATTTGGATTATGTTGTGCCCAATTTTGCTGCAGCACACAGATACACAATACTAAAGCAGTAAATTACTTATTCAGATGGAAGGTGACTTGGCAGTTGTAGCAATTGTGGAAGTCTGACTACTTGTCAGATGTTATCCTCATCCTCCCCCTCAATGTCTGGTTTGTTAGAACAGAAAAATATGTTAGATTAAGAAAAACACTCTAGGTAAAACTAGGGGCATGGTTAATAATAACAACTTAGGCAAATATTTTGAAAGGGACTATAAAGAATAATGGAAATATGGATGGTCCGATGTAATTCAGTTGTTACATATTGCAATTGTCCAAACAGACACTATTTTAAAGTTCAAACATCTGATAGGATTCGTTAATATTTTACTTTCTAAGCCATCAGGCACATTTACATATGTAGCTATGCTATCTTAAAGAAATAAACTGCTGAATTATCCAGTTAACCAACTTGATCTAGTCAACACTAAACCAAAAGAAAGGAGACAAAATGTCAGGGTGTCTTGCACATTAAAAAATCCCAAGTCAAGCAATGCTTACATTAGAGTACAAGAAAGACAAGAAAGGATGAATAACTGTGATAGAAACGTGGCATGTTTTGAAATTCACACCTACCGCAATATTTCCACATGTTTGGAAAGCAGTGAATATAAACATAAACGAGACTCCCAAAATAATTATGTTGAAAAGTTTTTTTGATTCAGGAGACATTTCGTGTTTTCTCACCAAGTCCTCAGCTTCAGTCAGGAAAAACTCTATTTTCTTTTAAAAGTTTCCTTTTAACCTCTGTTAAAAACAAACAAGCAAAAAGAATAAAACAAAACCCAAAAAAAGCTTCAGAAATTATGATTACTGAGAGCTACTTATTAGCTGCTAGGACATAGCCATCAACTAATCAAGAAATCTGGTGAGTCTCTTAAATAATGTACAGCCAAATCAGTAGCTCGAAAAAACTCGATGATAAAGGTCTAGTACAAAAAGTAAAAATCAAGATTCTCTCTACCTTTTCCCATGAAGTTAACAGAGCAGTCTGCAGCATGTTACTTCTTCATGACATCTCCTTCCCCCAAACAAGGTGGTTTTCCAGATACGGAGCTAGTTTATCAGCTCAGTTTCTTGGCATTGTTCTAAATCAGGATTCTGGTCCAAAGCCTTTAAATCACCTGACGAAGGAAAGATGATGCGTTCGTACACACAAGTCATATCCATGCATGCTGGACAGGAAATAAGGCACGTTTCACAATCTAGATCAGCTGACCCAGCCTAGAAAGCCCTTGTGCACTATGGGAAATGCAGTTTTATGAAAGTACACAGTTTCTACTCGAAAGGGTGGAAATCTCCTAATCCTTAAAGTAAAAAGATTTGGAGTAGTTTTAAGGGTTATAATCTCTGTCCACTAAATAATACCCAACAAGATAAAATAAACAAGTCTTAGAAAGCTGTCTGAGAAAACTAATTGGCTGAATTCAAACACGCACAAAGTCATTCCAAAGGGAAAATGATTCGTACCTGGGAGAAACTGTATTGGTGCCACCAACACATGCTCTGCACCATGTGCCAGCCCTTCGTGGTCTCAGTGACTCAGGAAAGACATCTTAATCTTTCACTGCTTTGTCTCAAGGAACAAATACATACCCTTAATATTTTACTTCAAAGTATTTCTAAACAATAAACTTAAATCGATCAATCTTTAAGTTTTTAAGATCTCTCTTCAAATGTCAGCAAAACTGAAAGAGCATCGCACATCTTGTATTGCCTGAAGAGCTGCTTTTCTCTGCTACAATCCTGTGTCGAACCTCCAAGTCAGGACTGGAGCATTCAGCTAAATCAGCTCCACTTAACTGATGGAAAAGAGGAAGGGAAGGAAATAAAGAGCTGATGGAAGTAAATAAACAAATTTTACCTCTGGTATCTACAGTAAAGGACTTAAATTAAATCCATATCCCAGTTATTGTTACATGTTTAACATTTTATTTTTAAACTCCTGAGCTGTATTTTCTAAAATTGTAGATTGATTATTTCTTTTTTACTCATGGAAGAAATCGGTATGATTATTCAGAGGCTGCTTTACAATGAACCAGTTAGAATATCACGGTGGGATTTATTTTTTTTTTTTTTAAACACAAGCAAAGTTGTCTTCCTTTTCTATACTATGAATTTATAGTAACAGATTTTTAAGATCCTCTAGGTACTGTGTCCCACTCACACCTTCTTCATCCAGCTGCACAGCAAACCAGCCCAGTGTGCCGCACCAGTTCTGGCAGCGGCGTGCATTGACTTGAAGTGACTGACCACAGAGCTCGTGAAAAAGGGGCACAGGAAACTCCGTCATCTTAGGGAAATCATTGTAAAGAGAAACGACACATTTCTCCTTAGAGAAAAGGTTTCAGCAGACGAATTGGAAAAGTTTTAATCAAAATGCTCCTGGAAAAAAATAATGAACAATACAGCATGAAGCAATACCAAATGTGCAGTACTAGTTTGACTTCTCTAGACTTTTGTAGCAGGAAACAAACTGTTGCTTCTAGGTTTGTATTGATGTCGTGCTTATTTTTATATTTCTTCAGTGCAAAAACTATGAAATACAATTATAGTAAGGATTTAAAGGCTGAGTTTGCTTTCTCATACCAAAACTATAATTGCATGGAAGAAATCAGCAGAAAACCCTTTGTTTCTATTTTTTTTTTAACACAGTATTACAAAACAAATAGGTAGAAACATTTATCGTTGTTGTAAAACGAGAACTAGGTATTATAGGTCATACCGGGAGTTTGGGCATTTTAGTCAGTGCCTGAAACAGCACAGGAGCAACTTTTGGGATGGGGGAGCAGCGGAATTCGCTAGACAAAGCTCGGGGAACCTGCTCGTCACGCTTACACAAGGGCTGTGCTGATCCTCACCCTTGGCCCCATTTCACCGCGCACGCCGCCGCAGCCCGAGCTCGCAGAGCACGCGGTGTGGGGGGGAGGGTTTCCAGCCCTCCACAGCTCGGCCCGCGGCTCTCCCCGGCGGCCCCCGAAGCACCTGCCTGCTCGGCCATCGCACCGCGCCGCCCCGGCGGGAAGCGAAGGAGCCCGCGGAGCGCCCGCCTGCCGCCAGCCCCACGGCACATGGCGGCGGCCACCACGGCGCAGCACCGGCTGCAGGGGGGGCGCCCACCGCGCCTACCCCGGGTGAGAA